>NC_052485.1:11984751-12301251 GCF_009730915.1 Dioscorea cayenensis subsp. rotundata | reverse complement strand
AGAAGGAACCAGAGGGACGAACGAACCGGACATAAGATTGAATCGGAAAGAAGAACGAAGAAAAGAAGACGAATGCGAAAAGGCACGAAGGCGAAAAAGAAGACGAAGGAACAGAGAGAAAGAAGAAAGGAAAGAGCGAGAGAAAGCCAGAGGGAGAAGATGAGAAGAAGGATCGTTGTTGTTGCTGTCGCTGCCGTCGTTGCTGACCGTCAACTCAAAGCCCCGGTCCCGCTCTCACCTCCCAGTTGTCACTACTTCCATGAAACCATTGTTGTCGCTGCTGCTGTGCTTTTGTTGCTGCTATTGCTGCGTCGTCACTGCTGCCGTTGCGGAATTTAATCTTCATTGATAACCAAGACAATATGATGCTTGTTAATGATCACCCATGGCCAGAATTTTGTAAGGTAGTGAAGAAAATATCCATTTATAAGAGCAAGAAGGAGAAGCTCTGTGATGCTGTTGAAGAATTGAAGCTAAATTCACTGGTTATGGGAAGCCAAGGCCTTGGCCAAATCCAGAAGATTTTGCTGGGTAGCATTACGAACTATGTTCGGTCACATACAACGTGCCATGTTGTCATCATCAAGGATCCGGATTTCAAAAATTTAAATTAATGCTTATGAAGATATGTTTATATTAGAGAATAGACGAGGTTTTCAAATCATTGTGCAGCCATGAACTTTACATAAGTTGGTGCTATGGGGAGTGTTTAAGCCTATTGTTGGATTTGTATTGTGGTTTCGCCTCTATGCTTTGATGGTTTCACGTGCCGAGCGTGGTTGCGAGACACTCCTCAATCCACGCCCGCAACTAGTTCGCCGCCCAGCACTACAAGGCTCTCACCCAGCGTCTCAAGAACTACGGGTTGCGATGTGAAGATCTCTATGATCCGATGTACGATCTGGACATCAAGGAGACGCTGGCTTGGCTCCCACGTGAGGTCGTCGATGCGAGGACCCAGCGTCTCAAACGCGCCATGGATCTCTCCATGAAGCATGAGTACTTGAGCAAAGATCTGCAGGCTTTGCAGACACCATTTAGAAGCTATCTTGAGGACATGTTGGCTCTTGTAAAGAAAGAGAGAGTTGAACGTGAGGCTTTGGCGCTCTTCCCCTCTATCAGCACGTTATTCCATGAGGAGTCTTTCTAAGACATGCATTTGCTTGTCATTTAAGTTGTAATAAATAAGACACAGTTGGGACTCGGTTTGTTCTGCTTTGCTTAAAAAGATTTTGGCCCTTAATCTCTCATTGCCTTAGAAACACATTTATTTAAACACACTGCTTATGTTGAAATTCAACTAAACCACAGACAAACGGTGCTTATGTTGAAAAAAAAAAAAAAATCTATTCCACCACACGCAGTGTGAAAATTGAAGTTCATGTCGAAATTGTGATTTGTTCTTTGTAAAAAATATATATAAAAAAAAGAATATTAAAAAAAAAAAATTGATTAAGGAATGAAAAGGGATCTCTCACAAGTGACCAAGTATGTAACCAGCATTGTGGGAATAGTGGAGCTCTTATTTCCATGCAATTGAATGCCACTGAAATTGAGTATATATATCATGATGATCAAGTATGTTGTGAGATAGGGGAGAGAGAATAAGAAACATGCAATAGTACATGGTTCATTAGGAAATAAGAATAAAAAAAATGGATCCCACTATACAAAGGATACACATGGAGGTTTCAAGATGAGAAGAATGTATGCATGATGAGATGCATGTACCTAAGAGGCCGGTCCCACCTAAACAAATATATGTATATGAAAATAAATGAATGAATGATAAAAAAAAAAGAAAAAGAAAGAAAAAAAAAATCATATAATGATTTGCATGCATTGTCACGTGCATTGATATATATATAAATCAATATAAAAAAAAGGGAGGGGGTCCTACCATGCACATGGGAATAAGTCAATGATAAGTATATATATAAAATAATGAAATCTAGCCAATTTTTGCATGAATTATCAAAAAATAAAAATAAAAATAAAAATAAAAGTAAGGAAAGCAAAGCTGATGGGTTGGATAACTACATACACAACAATGGATGGTGTTTATTTAGTAACAAGAAGCAAGTATGGCCTTCTAAGCTTGGATGTTTAATTTGATACATAGCATTTTACAAGGCATAAATATGTGGTTGATGAAGACTCGATAAATTCTGAAGCCATGATAAACATGTCACACCGAAGCAATTATGAAGTAGCGTTTAAACATGTTCATATTGAAGCAATGTCAAAATGCACATTTTGGGGCAGTGACAAATTCTTTTAGAAAGTATACAAATTTCAAGGCGGTAATGAGATATATTTTAAAGTAGCAAGGCATGCAACATGGCGACAAGGCACAAACAGCGGCAGTAATATATATATATATATATATATATATATTAATATATGTATATACTAAATAATAAGATTTATAATTTGCAAATTTTCTTGCCTTTACTTGTATTTGAGCCCTTAATCGGAGGTTCCTAAGATTTCAGTCTGGGGTAATTAATAATAGAGGCTTGTCTCTATTAGGAAAGGAAGAACCCACAAAGATAAAAAATAATAATAATATTTGTGATTCGATATATATCACCTGGTATCCCTTCACTAACACGACACTAGGGCGCATATTTTCGATCCCACAGGTGTTTCTGTAATTTTTTGCCTTGGGTGACTATTTAATCAAACTTTAAAACCCTAGCTATTTTTTCCTTTAGTTGAAACTTTTCTTTTCCCATCGACAGCCGATCCTATCTATTGTTTTCTTCCTCCTCCTTTAATAAGATAAGAGTTCATGCCTAACTTTAAGTTTGATAGACTATGAAGATAATGGTGTTTATAATTGTGGTGGATGATTAATTGACTGAATTAGTTCATAATTAGGGATTTTGATATTTTAATTTGGTTAATTTGTGGGCCTCACATTGCTTTTATGGTGAGATTTTTGCCTCGTAAAACGTGTATCTCATGTTGAATCCTCTTTGTGGGGTATATATATGTTTAAGTTTGGATTCATATGTTTTTTGTTAAAAAAGTCAAGATAGGTTAGCTGACACTGTAATGATTAGGTAATTTCATTAGTAAATAGTTAAGGCTTAATTAATCCTCATTGATCCTATCATATATTTACAGTGCACTTTTTAAATCAGAATATGGTTTTTTAAATTTATATTTGAATTATTTCAAAACCAAGATTTAGGTGTATTTAATTTTACTCCCTATTTTATGCCAAAATAAATAGTTTTGATCATTACACTTAATTGATATTTGTTTAGAGAAGTGTTAACTAGAGATAGAAAAGTGGGGTTTTATTTGTTGTCTTTAACATATCGAAGTAAGCTCCACTAGTTAATGTAATTTTCATGCATTACTAGTAGGATTAGTAATGTTTATTCTTTTTTATGCATTCATACATCCCCGGTTAAGTTTTATTTTTTTTATTTATTTAAAATCTTATAGACAATGAAATATCTGGCAAAGGTAAAGAGCTTGTGGAGTAGTAGTCACGCTTGAGATCTTAGACCTATGGGTCCAAGTATTGTGAGTGGATACCTTCCCTGATATTGTTTTAAAATGATTTATCCTTGTCTGTAATGAACTTTATTTATGAACCAAGTCTTCTTTTATCGTGTTGTTGTCACTAGGCAAGATGTTATAACAATTGTTTTATGGTATCTATTTATAACATGGTTTCTCTCGGGCTTTCGAATATGGTTTGATAATGTGTTATGAAATCAGAGATGATGGTTTTAGTGACATGCTGGAAAGTAAAATATCATATACAATACCTGGATATATAAAATTAAAGAGTGACAGATCAGATCAGACAAATAGATGGATCTACTGACCCTCTCATCACAATCCAGGTACTGTACAATAGTCACGAAATTCATCCCCTTTGGGGATCGAACCCATGACCTAGTCTTTGTCTCGTTTATAAGGTGAGCGCCTCTCATTAATTAATCTACAGATCAATTGGTAAGAGTGCTCACCTTAAGAGTGAGACAAAGAGTAGGTCACGAGTTCGATCCCCAGAGGGGATGAATTTTGCGGCTACTATACAATACCTGGATTGTGTTGAGAAGGGTTCATGGGCCATCTATCTGTCTGATCTGATATATTGCTCTTAGGAGAGCAGTCTCTCACAACAAAAAAACTACATGAAGAGAATGGATCTAATGATATTGATAAGTGCTTGTGTATAAGTAATATGAAGTATACTTTTCTTACATTGAACATTATTTTTATCAGATTTTATAGCTCATTCATGTGTATATGTGTTTTTTTGTGTATTTAGGGTTGTGGAGACTAGTTTGGAAGAAAAAAAGCAAAAGTAGATCGTGGACGCGATTGATGATGAAATTCTTGGATCAAACAAGAGTTAAAGCACAAGTTTTGCTTATAGACATGTGGGTGTGTGCCAACCTCCATTATGCTTAAGTGAATACACAAAGTGGAGGGGCACAAAGGCAGTCACATTCATATGTTCTGACTTGTGCAACGTTGTTAAGAGTTTCGTTAATGTGGTTTAATTGAAGACACGGAGTGTTCTACCGCATGGATGTGTGCCCAATCATGCTGGCTCGATGAAGAAAGTGAATTCAGAAGTATTTCAGTGAGGTATTATAGCAGTTACTATTCATAGCGCACAGGAAAAGACAACGTGAAAATCCATATGGCCGTGTGGAAATTCCACACGCTCGTGTGGATGCCCGATTTCAGCCCTATAAATACCACTTTAAGAGTTCTATTTGGGGATCTTCTTCCTATCTTTCCACCATCTTCTGGGGAGAGTGCGTCTAGAGTTTGGAGAGGCTTTTGTTGGGTTTTAGGAGAGGTTCCACGGCATTCGACATCGGGTTCCTTTGGAGGATAACTATTGGGGGAGTTTTCGTCGGCATTGATTCGGCAATGTGTGCCCTAGGTTTGACAAGGGAACCTTTGGAGAAGATGAGGCGGCTCCTCAAGACAATCGATATGGACGACAAATGGGTTTTCTCTATGGATTGCTTGCATTTGTCTTTGATTTTATCTTTAACTTTGTATTGTTCCATGGAGAGATAAACCCCTAGTGGGTGCTTGGACTTGTAAACCCTAGGATGAATTTGTTTCATTGATTTCTATTATGTTTCCTTTAATTGATGTTTTAATTGAGTTTCAATCGTGCATGCTTGTTGATTCAATTTCCCCTTAGAGTGACACTAGGGTTGAGAATCTATCTAGGTAATCCTTTGAACTGGTGACAACTTCATTAGGATTAGACTTAGCAAAATTGAAGAGGGTGAGTCGAGAGGTAGCGGAACATCCCCTTTCGCTTCCGACATGATTTATCCTACCTCCATATTCCAAGATTTATTTATGGTCACAAAAGAGTGAAGTGCTAAGAGACAAACTCTACTGGGGCTTAGTTGCGCGAGCAACAGAGTGAAGTGTTGAAGCAATCCTTAGTGTTTGGGCTTAATCGTGACTAGGGGTCTTTCGCCTGGACCAAAGGGTTGGATCTATATTAGGGAATAGGGTTTATCACTTGGAATTCCTAGAGCTTAAAGCAGTCATACACAGTGTGAGGCATCGAGAGTATCCCTTTGCGCTGGGGCATAGTGTAAAGGGCTAGTCACAGTTGACCTTAGGTTTGGGACAATGTGTCTTTGGATCTCTACGACTCATTAAACCTCAATTAGGAGACATAATATTAGTCTTGCACTCGAAACAATAGTCCTAGGGTGAGCATTGTCCGAGTACCCCATTTTACCATCGATTACCTCTCCTTACTCCTTTTACTTCTTTTCTCTTTTATTTTTCTTTGCATTGATATGAAGCAACCTCACAACTTGGTTCTCACTCTAGCTAGATAGCAACACTTTGTTCTTCTAAACAACTATTCCCTATGGATTTGACTACCCACTCACTGGGGTAATTTATTACTTCGATGACCCTTGTACTTGCGGTACACACACACGCAAGGGGTGTGTCAGATATGCTTGAACAGGTTTGATGTTGATGATAGTGTTGAGCAAGGGGATTGTCTCTACCACCTAAAATTATAGAAGAACTTTAGTTCAGAAGATCAACCAGAGAACATCGTTTATCTTCTAGATATCCTAGTTTAGAGTATTTTACAGTTACTGAAGAGGGGGAGCCAGAAAGCTTTCAAGAAGTTCAAAATCATAAACATAAAGCTCATTGGATAAAATCTATGCATGAGGACATGAATTCTCTAATGAAGAATAATACTTATGAGCTTGTCGAACTTCGTAAATATAGAAAAGCCTTGAAGAACAAGTGGGTGTTCAAGTTGACAATGTATGGTGAGAAGATAATAAAATATAACGCTCACTTAGTGGTCAAAGGTTTTAATCAGAAGCAAGGAATTGACTTTGATGAGATTTTTCTTATGTTGTGAAGATAAGCTCTATTCGGGGTATTCTTTGATTAATTGCTATAGATAGTTTGGACCTTGAGCTTGAGCAGTTTGATGTGAAGATGACATTTCTTCATGGTGATTTGGAAGAAGAAATTTACATGGATCAACCAAACAATTTTGAAGTAAAAGGGAAACAATACATGGTTTACAGGTTATAAAAGAGTTTATATAGGTAGAAACATGCACCAAGACATTGGTATAATAAATTTGACTATTTCCTGGTAAATCATGGCTATATCAAAATGGATGTAGATCACTATGTGTACTTTAAAGTGCGTCCAGATGGTAAATTTATCATCCTTCTATTATATGTAAATGATATACTGATAGTAGGACAAGATATTGCCATGGCTAATGTTTTGAAAAAGGAGTTTGACTCTTTTAACATGAAAGATTTAGGGTCAGCACAACAAATTCTCGGCATGCAAATTCTTCGTGATAGGAAAGCTAAGAAGTTATGGTTTTCACAAGAGAAGTATGTTGAGTGGGTTCTGAGTAGATTTAATATGAAGAGTGCTAAACTAGTTAGCACACCTCTTGCTAATCACTTTATACTTAGCAAGAAATCTTGTCCCACTACTTAAGAAGAAAAGCAAGATATGTCAACAATTCCATACACTTCTACACTTGGGAGTCTAATGTATGCTATGGTATTCACTCGGCCTGATATCACTAATGTAGTTTGATAAATGCCTAAATGTGTGTATTTTATATGTATTCTTATTGTACTATTTATGTATAGATTGATGAATTATTTCCGTTTATGTGGTTTCATTAGTTTTATTCGTGTTACAGGTCTTGAGGATACCTAGGTGAGCTCGACAAACCAAAAGAGAAGGAAAATGATACCGAAAATGGCGCTGTAAAGCTTGGTACTGCATTAACACTGTAGCAGCTACTGTAGCATGAAGAACTTAAGAAACGACAAAGTCTCAGGTTTCGTTAACGGGTTTGCTGACGGCTCTGAAGACGCCTATGAACCTGATGAAAAATGCACAATACTGTAGAGGTTACTGTAGAAGCTTTATTGTAACAGGTTACTGTAGCATATACTGTAATACTTCATGAATTTTTAGCAAATTCTTGAGACTTTGACGGCCTCCTTCACACCCTTGAACAAGGCTGTAAAGCCAACCCCAAGAAGTTTTAAAAGGGAGTTTTAGGGTTTTTTGAAAGATCTTCTTACACACCTTCTTCTCCTACCTCCACCATTTCTCTCCATCTTCCAAACCCGAGGCAAAGACAACTCAAGAAGACATTTTAGACGAGCAAATCAAAGGAAAATGCAAGATCCAGCGTCATCTCCCATTGTTCAAGCTTGTAGAGAACAAGGAAGCCACCCCTTTAGTGGTGTCGTTGGAAGTTTCCCGTGGCTTATCTCCACATTCATCACTTGAGGGAGTTCTTTGCTTCTTATTTAGTTGTTTTTATGGACTTGATCATGTATTTTCTTAATATGAACAACTAAACCCCAAGGTCACCATATGTTGGTGAACCTTGGGGGGAACTTGTGTAGATTGGATGCTTTGATCTATTTTACTGCATTTTGGTGTGTTGTGATGCATTCTTGGTACACTTTGTTGTATTGATATGCATGAGAACTCTGTATGTCAATTTCTAGGTTGTACTAGGTTGAGTGACCATGATCCATGTATAAATACGCCGTGATCATTGAGTATTTTGTTCCCCTCCAACATTAGGGTTGGACCTAGTTTGTTTTTCAGTCCTAATTAGAGATTTCCTACTTGTAATACAATCATAGAAGGATTTGGTCAGAAGAAATTCTGTATCAATACTCGTGTCGGATTAGAGGTCAATAGCTGTGGCCATTGGGTTGATCTATCTCAGGAATCTGTTGGTCCACACCACCAATTGCATGATAGTTCTAGTATCCTTCTCACTTTAGTAGCCACAGGGGGATCCACATTCTTGACCATCTTCATCCCCTGATTTCTACCCGTGATTTGCCTCGACTGTAGACACACATTTAGAGTTCTTTCTTTTACTTTGTAGTTTAGAACACAATCACTTGATTCTATAGACTAGACAACAAGTGAAGAGGAAGTAAGAGTAGCTTCTTGGGCCCTAGGAATACGACCCTCTCGTGCTTGAGCAAGAGGTATGACTTGATGACCCCATGCACTTATGGGTGTGATAAGTGTTGTGTATTAGTCATACGAAGTATTCTTTTCTTACATTGAGCATTACTTTTCTCAGATTTTATCATTTATGCATATGTATTTGTGTTCTTCTGTGCATGAAGGGTTATGGAGACAATTATGAAAGAAAGGAGCCAAAAGTAGATCGTGGATGCACTTAGTTGATGAAATCTTCAAGTGAACAAACGCGAAGACACGAGTTGTACTTAAAGACATGTGATTGTGTGCCAACCTCCATTATGCTCAAGCAAATACATGGTTTGGAGGGGCACAAAGGCAGTCACATTCGCGTGTTCAGACATGTGCAATGTTAGCAAGATCATCATAAAGGTGATTTTTATTGAAGACGCAGCGCGATCTACCGCATGGATGTGTGCTCATTCATGTGGTCTCGATAAAGAGTGTGGAATCGGGAGTATTTTGACGAAGTATTGCAGCAGTTTATTGTAGCAAATCACTCTAGAAAAAGTAATGTAGCAGTTACTATTCACAAATCGCAGAAATTCATTTCCTGGAGATTCACACGGGCGTGTCAAAATTCCATACGCCTGTGTGGATGCCCGATTCTAGCCTATTTGAAGCCGCAACTTATGACGTTTTGGAAATCCTTTTCCTGTTATTTTCTCATTTTTTTCCCCATCTTTGGAGGTACTCACGGCTAGGGTTTGGAGAGGCTTTGTCAAGGCTTTTGGAGTGGTTCTACGGCCATGAACAACGTGTTCCTTCAGAAGATAGTTATTGGGGGAGCTTTCGTCTGCATCGACTGGGCGAGGTGTGCCCTAGGCTTGACGAGGGAACCTTTGAAGAAGATGAGGCTACTCTAGAAGACCATCGATATGGACACCAAGGGGGTTTTACTCATGGATTGCATGTTTTTACTTTCGATTTCATTAGTGATTGTATCTTGCTCCATAGAAAGCTGAACCCCTAGTGGATACTTGGACTTATAAACCCTAGTATGTTTTTGTTTCATTGACCTTTTATTATGTTTTCTTTAATTGATATTTTAATTGAGTTCCAATCTTGAATGCTTGTTGAGTTGATTTTCCCTTAGAGTGACACTAGTGTTGAGAATCCATCTTAGTAACCCTTGTAGATAAGTGACACACCATGAGGGTTAGACAAAGCTAGGTTGGAGAGAGTTGAGAGGGTGAGTCGAGAGGTAGTGGAACGTCCCCTTTCCCTTCTGGTGTGATTTATCCTACCTCCATGTTCCAAGAGTTCTTTGTGGTCGCAATAGAGTGAAGTGCTAAGAGAGGAACTCTGCTGGGCTTAGTTGTGAAAGCTACAGAGTGAAATGTTGCAGTAATCCTTAGTGATGGGGCTTAATTGAGACTAGGGGTATTTCGCCTGGACCAAAGGGTTAGATCTTGATTAGGGAATATGGTTTATCACTTGGAGTCCCTAGAGCTTTAAGCAACCTTTCATAGTGTGAGGTGTTGAGATTGAGCGATTTCTCTGCCGGGGCATAGTGTAGGGTTAGTCTTGGTTGACCTTAGGTTTGGGATCGTGTGTTTAAAGATTTCCACGACTCATTAGACATCAGTTGGGAGACATAATGATTGGTCTTGCACTTGAAGCAATAATCCTAGGGTGAGCAATGTCTGGATGCCCCACTTTCTATCGATTCCCTCTCCTATCATTTTATTGTATCTCTCTCTCTCTTGTTTTCTTTATTTTTATTTGCATCAACATTATTCGCACCACTATTGATTCATCCTCACCATAGTTAAATAGCAATTCTTGTGTTTCTGATCACTATTCCCTGTGGATATAACTACCCACTCACCAAGGTACTTTTATTACTTCGATAACCCATACACTTGTGATACACACACAAAGGGTGTGTTAGTGTGTCACACCATAGTTAGTTTAGTCAATAGTTTTTTCTCTAATATAGGTAGAGTTCACTCGGAGGCCATGAAGTAGATCTTTAGATATATGAGAGGTACTTCCAAGATGTATGTTTTGGAGGTTCAAAACCAATTATAAAAGGATTCACAAATGCTGATATGCCAAGCGACCTTGATGATAGAAAGATAACTTTAGGGATCATGTTTACTTTTGTGGGGGGAGATGTTTCATGGTAGTCCAAATTACAAAAAATGCATAGCTTTATCGACCATTGAAGCAGAGTATATTGCTTTGATTGAAGTAGGCAAAGAAATGCTTTGGATGAAAAGATTTCTTCAAGTGTTGGGCATGAAATAAGATGAATATATTGTTAATTATGATAGCCAGAGTGCATTGGAATTAAGCAAAAATGCCACATATCATTATCGCACTAAGAATATTGATGTAAGGTACCATTGCATTCGTGATGCCATAAACAATCAAGAAATATTTCTAAAAAAGATTCCTACTAATAAAAATCCTGATATATTGAATAAGATGGTCACTCGTGATAAACATCAGTTTTGTGCCAAGTTGGTGGGACTGAGTTACAAATGAAGAGTTTATGTGTGGACATCTCCCCATGGGATGGAGGGGGAGATTTATGGTTTGGTGGGCAAACTTCGATCTAGCCCATTTATTTTTAGTAATAAAGACAGGGGGCAAAATGCAAAAGAACCCCTAAAAATAAATTTGTATATATTGAGAAGGTAGCCATTAAAAAAAAGGAAAATAAGCGGGGATTTTGTTCTCTTGATGTATTGGAAGAAGGAAGACGAAGAAAGCATCTCTTCTTCTATTGAATCCTAATAAAATTGGCAAGCTTTTGGGAGCAATCTTTGGAGGGTAATTTCTCTAGTTTTTCTTGGTGTGATCATGCAAGAAAGGGGCCTTTCTGGAGATATTATTTGTATTTCTACATTATTAGTGGTGATCTGATGCAGCAAATACGCAGTTCTAATCCAAGAACTCACACTCAAAATAGAGTAAATAAGAAGATAAATTTCAATTAATCAATTCCTCTTTTCACAAACCCAAAACAAGTATTTATAAAACTTAGACTAAGGACCAAATAATAAATAATAACAAATTACTCGATAAATAAATAAAACTAAAATAACTAATAAAGCTAAAATAATTATAAAATATTAAATTAAAACTACTTTGAAAATTTAAATTAAAATCCTAAATAATAAGGAGCTTTCTTCCATCTGGTTGTGTCATTTACCCTAACTCGCGAGAAACTCAACCTCGAGTTTTGATCCAGGTAATTAAACTTGTAATTGATTATTTCATCAATCCATCACCATCCCAAAATTTGAATTTGTTAATTTTGAAATCTTTCCATTTAGTAGCTTTCTTTCTCTTCTTCTTCAAGAACAACCACAACCTTAGCTTTGATTCTTTATGAAACTCAGATAAATCCTTTTTATTGTTCTTCTTTCTTCCATCAGCACACTCCCAATCAACCTTTTCATCTTTTCCCTCAGTTTTAGAAGCATCCCTAATTATATTTTCATAACTTCCATCATCAGTAATAGTATTGAACACCTTATTTTTAAGCAACTGTGGCTTTGAATCTGTTCTTCATCTTTGGGAGTTGGCATAATCTGCCTTACAAGATAAACTTGACTCTCATCTGCTCTATATTCTTCTTCCTCATCACCTTCTGGTGCACAAATAATTTCTTCATTCTTCTCTACAATGTTCACAGTCTTCCTCAAAGAACATTCATTTGATTTGTGTCTAGGTTGGTTACACCTAAAACACTTCCTTATAGTAGGTTTGGCATAGGGATTTTCTATTTTCCTAATTTCTTTATCTTTCCCTTACATCTCTACTACCTTGTTCCCTCTGTATTGGTTGTTGTTCTTATTTCTACAATCTTCAAACTCCTATGTGGACTTTATAGCTTTATAATCTTCATAGTTCCTCCAACTTCGCTCTTGTTGCATTAACTCTGCCTTTAAAGCCATGTTCTTTCCTTTGACAATGTTTGAATAACTTGCACCACAATTCTATCTTTGAGTGTTGGCCTCAATCTCTCCAAATGCATCGCAACTTGTTGACTTTCTGACTCAAGGAGGTTATTTCTCTCAGCCAATCTCATGAATTCTGCAATGTATTTACAGACAAACTGGCTACCTTGTTGACGAAGCTGATACTGTTGAAACAAGATCTGTTCATAATTTGGGGGTAGAAACTTCCTTTTCAATATATATTTGATAATGTACCATGTTCGTATGGGACCTTTACCTTCTTGTTCTCTTCTGGATGGAATCCATTACCATCATGCAGATGCTCCCCCTTAATTTCAAATGGCAGGCTACCAATCAGATTCGCTATTCTGGAGGGTTCTCCACGTAGTCAAAGAATCTGTTAATTTCTATAATCCAATCCAAAAATTCTTCCACAGCCAGGCTTTTATTGAAAGACGAGATATCCACCTTTAATAGAAAATCTCCAAAATCCCTTTTAACACGCCCCTAATTATTTCTCACTCTTTGGCCTTCATATGGTTGATGTCGTCCAAACCAATTAGGTTCAAATTCATCTTCTTCCTCTGAATCTTCATCATAGACATATTTTCTACGAATAAGAACAAGAACACGTTTGTCAACAGGTTCACCACGAGCCAACTCCACCCCTGGCCTTTTATTGTCATATACTATCTTCTATGTGCATCAATTTGTAGAGCATCTAGATGATCTACAATTTTTTCAAAGATCTCATCAAAACGCCGAAATCTGAGATCTATTTGTTGATCCAATTGTTGCAATGCTTTGTCCCCTTGCAGAGGAGCTCTAGCCTCCTGATGACCATCATGAAAACCATCGTCGCCATCAGTTGACATCTTTCTCTGATACCACATGATGCATCGAATACACAGTTCAAATCCAAAAACTCACACTCAAAATAAAGTAAATAAGAACATAAATTTCAATTGATCAATTCCTCATCTCACAAACCCTAAAACAAGTATTTTAAAAACCTAGACTAAAGACCAAATAGTAAATAATGATAAATTATTGGATAAATAATTAAAACTAAAATAACTAATAAAACTAAAATAATTATAAAATATTAAATAAAAACTACTTTGAAAATATAAATTAAAATTCTAAAATAATAAGGTGCTTCCTTCGATCTGTAGGGATAGCAATTAAATCCAAACTTGACCCGACCTGACCCTACTTGACCTGAGTTTAAAGGGTAAAATCACGTTTGACCTGATTTCAGGTCAGGTTTGGGTAATGCCCGATTAATGTAAAGTGGTTGCAGGTGCGGGTATGGGAATTATGATACCTGACCCGAGCCCGAACTCGAATCCTACCCGAAATTCAATTAATAATTTTTTTTTATAAATACCATGAAGCAATATTTTTATAATTTTATTTTGTAATCATAACATAAAGTTTTCGTAGTGATATTTTGTTTAATATCCTACGTTATACTAATTAGTTGATAACATTTATTGATTTCTAAATATCATGAAGTTAGGTGTTGATGATTTTTTTTTTTTTTTAACTTAGAACTTACTAAGTTTGAATGGTTAATATTAATTGATCAATTGAGTTTTATAAATACATCATATGATGTCATTTTATTATTTTATATAATATAAAAAAGTGTTATTTAGTTATTTTTACAAAAGAATATGAAAGACCAACGTATTAAAATTTGCTAAGATTATGATTATGATTTTTTTAAAATTTTATGGAGACTTAATAAATCAAATTATCAAATTAGTTTAATTTTATAGAGACATAATTAAATTTTTTAATTTTAATGCTAAACAAGAACTAATTTAGCTAGTTTAGGACATGTTTGGCAATTTACATAGAAATTACAAACATAGAAATAAAACAGATTTGTATTTTGAAAATTGTATTTGGCTTCGATATTTAATGTTATTATCCCTAATCATTTTATTATTATCATAACATTTTTGTGTTGTTAATCAAAAGGATGTGGACACGTCCTGAAATCAATTATTCAGCTCGGACATCCCACCTTTGAATGAGGTGTTCAAGGTTCAAGCCCAAACTCGCACCAAGGATCCATTATCATTACTGTATCCAGCGAGACTTAAACTCAGAATACTTGAATGTCCTACATTTATTTTTCGTAGTAGAACCAATGTCGCTAAGCTATCAATCAACCTATGGCTTATCACCATTTTTACTATTTTTATTAATCATCTCAACTAATAGTATTATTATTAAATTAATATAGTTAATCAATGAAGAAAATTAAGACAAACACGAGCATTGAAAATGCGTAATAATAGTATATAAATAATACAATTGGAGATGAACATGAACACATGGAGGCTTATGAGAAGAACCCATGTGGACCAATAAACCGGCCTAACGATTGAAACTCCACATTTACTCATACTGAATTGTGGAAAGGGCCCAAAGGGCCATGAACAGTAGAAACCGCGTTCTACAGTGTTGTACAGTGATCATGAACAGTAAAAAGGTGTACAGTGTTTATATAATCAATCAACCATCGGATGATGATCCAACGGCTTAGATTTAAAAACATCCCTAGAATTGAAATCTAGGGACGTCTCTAAATGATGTTTTCCCATATATACTATAAAAAAATATTTATAAAACTCTATTGTTTGTCTCAATTTTTTTACTTTTCCCCAATAAATTTCTTTTGGCTCTCCAAAAATAAATTTTTAGCTCCGTCTCTAATTTCACCCATGCCATATAATTAGGGACGAATACCTTATTTTAATTTTCTTTTCTTTATTATTATTTTATATTTTATTATTTTTATTTTTTCTGATTTATTAGACAAGTTGTGGTTAGAATTTGATTTTCAAGAGTGTAGAGGTGGGTTAACAAGTTTCTTTAGAGCTAGCAGAAGAAAAAAGAAAAATTGGTCCTGTTTGGATATCCAGAAGTATTGAATGACATACAGTATCTAACTTTGCATCTAATTGTGGGGAGAAGTGGGGATAAAGGCCACATAGTTCTCAAGCGTAGTGACACGAGAAACAATTTAGTCCCGACATGGAGAGATAGATTACAAACTTCTTTTCGCCTTTTTTTTTCAGTGTTTTTGCTCTCAGTCAATTCACTATGATTCCCTCTTTTAATCACACACTATGATTGCTTCTCAAATAGTTTTAAAGCAATGGAATTTTTTTTGGAACCAATTGATCATAAAGATGTTCAACCGGTACTTTGGTGCAACCCATATATAGTTGATATTTGATTATGCTTGTCAGATTCTAATTTTTAGTTTTGCACAAAAAAAAGGATTAATTGATGCTCATTTCCATGTCTACTAAGTTATTGGTTCAAGAGTGTTCCTTTCATTGATGTTATCATGAAATCTAAATTCACTTTCATTGATCTTCATGACGGTCATAAAGGCCAAAAAGTATACCGCTATAAAGACTCTTCCACATTTAGCAGCTATCTACTGAATAGGACCCATTGAAAAGTATTGATCATGTATATATATATATATATACATTAAAAATAAATTTTAAAAAAATAGATAAATGTGGATAAGCCCACCAAAGGATTTCAGCTCTAATTGCAAGGTTAGTTAAAAAGACTAGAAAGTACCTGATCACGGGAAAGGGAGTACTCTATTAAATTATAGAGTAATTAATATGTAGCAATTAAGGGGCCCACAACACAAACTTGGTATATATATTAGTTAAGACTCTCTCCCTTACAAAGAAAAGACAGATTCATTAAAATAGCAATTTATAACTTTTATAGTAAATATATCTCCATTTAATGGCTCTAAGTATTATATAATTGAGAGATAGTCATAACTAATATATATATCAAGTCTGTGTTGTGAACCAAATTTTATATGATTTGGTGGAGCTATTGATACATATACTGCAGAATTAAATATGTGAAATATTTGGCTCTTTACTAACGCCGAGTTGTTGTTGCGAATATGAATTACATGTAATGGGTCGGATCCGTATTAGAGATGTACCATATAGAATAGCAGGACCCTACATACTTGTAGGTAGTTTTGTTCTTAAATAATATTAAACGAGCAATTATCTAGAGTCTTTTAATTAATTTCTTTGCTAACCCTTTTTGGGTATATACATAAGCCACTAGATACTCAACTTTTATTTCAACCGCCATACAATAATCATAAAATGATTTGGATGTACATTCACCAGCATTATAAAAACAATTGTCTTTATTGGATAATCTATAAATAGTTTTTAAGCTTGATAACTGACGGACACTTATAAGGTATTTAAATTATGTAAATATATAAACATGCAAGTACGCACTTAATACTATATTTGGTTCGTAATACAGCAATTTTACGGGTCGTCAAGTAATATCTCGTGGGTGAGCACGAGGGTCGTATTTCCCTAGGAATGGCAAGATACTCCTATTACTTCCTTTTCACTTAATCAATAGTCTAATTGTTTGCACTATTTCTTTAGTTTACTTATACAATACTATTAAACAATATAATTAGAGACGTCGTTAAGCACACTTGGAAAGAGTTGGGAGTATGTACTATAGTTATCTTGATTATTAATTCTGATAGACGTTAAGTGTCAGTCATGTTCTAGATCGAATGAGGGGAATTCAAAGGCCTACTAGCCCCAAATCCCTTGGCGACTAGGTCTAAATCACTAGGAACTTAAGATGGAATCTCTTCCACCACTGTCCCAAATCCCTTGGCGATTAGCTATGCCTAAGCTCTTAGAACATGCATAAATCTATCATGGCATGGGCGCCATCAACATGGGGGCATAACCTCCTCATCCATATCAACAGTAATAATCGATTGAGAATATAAAAAAAAGAATGAAATTTCATATTATTTTGGTGCTAAACATGTAAAAATACATGATAAATGCAGTGTAAATGATATAGAAAATATGATTAGTTTAGCATTTATCAATAACATATGCCAATAACATCACAAAAGCTACATTTCTTGTATATAAAAGCAAAACATGGGCCATCTAGTCAATGCATCGATTAAAACCATCAAATTCCAAAATGGTCCTGATGATGGATGTGTTGGTCAGTATATATCTCTTTATATTCTTTTAAAAATCTAGGATATTCACCAACCACTTTAATTTTATAAGGTTTAGTTATCACTTTTCACTCGAATATGCTGAACATGTATATTTATTATTCCATTACAAATTCATTGCTAATGTCTGCAACAGACTTCTATTTCATTTGTAATAAATTAGCAACGACCTTTTTAGAAACTAAAAAATTCCATTTCTAATCTGTCTATAAATTGAATTAACAACAAATTACAAACAGAAAATGTTGTTTGTAAAATGCAATTTTCTTGTAGTAATAATCTACTTTAAAATTTTTAAAGAAGAATAATCTTCTACTAGTATTAATTCTCAATCTATCTTGTGAATATTTAATCCTTTGGCGAAAGACAACATGATAGATTGGACTTTGAGAGCTCCTAAGTGTGCAAACTTAATATTTACAGATATGACACGCTTACTCTCATTGAGCTCCTTTATGAAGAAGCTAAATCCAAACTGCAAATATATTCATTTTACAGGCTGTCATCTCAATTAATATTGTGATTACTTCTTCATCGACATATTTATTAGTGAATTAGTACTGGTTTCTACTAGTTTAGTCCTGGATTTGCAGCTATTATCGCTTACGTTGGAATATCATGTTTCAAAGTGTTCCGAGTCTATTAAATTCAATAGTAAACTTGTGTAGATTGTATGTGTCGATGCGCAGTCATATGTATTAAATAAATATTTTCAATGGTATTATCTTTATTAATACAAATATAACTTCTTTATTGCACACTGAATATAAAATACTTACATTACTATTGTATTATTACATCATCACATATACCCGAGACGGTTATTCATTCCAATTTGGACACTTTGTTCTTTCCAGGTTATGTACATCAATATGCTATTTTTCAGTGTATTGGAGTATTGCCTTGATAAAGTGGGACCCACAAACCTGAACTCATGACCCTTGCTTTCAACTCCACTGACTCTCTTGTTGTTTTATATTATTATATTATAATGTGAGACCCACCTTAAATTCAAATCTCAGAGAAAAATATAGGCGCCAACTTTAATTTGAATCACCTAGTCATAATTCAACATGTGGTAGTATGAACGTGGGCAGCTGTTTGTATAATATTAAAACGGATGGCCTAGGGGATGGGGGTTCTATAAATTGTACACACATACACACTTATAGATGAACTTTGAGAGCTCCTAAGTGTGTAAATCCAATATTTACAGACATGCCACTCTTATTCTCAATGAGCTCCTTCCTGAAGAAGCTTCATCTAGACTACGGATATATTCAATTTACAGGCTGTGATTAAAATTAATATTGTGATTACTTTTTCCTCGACATATTTATTAGTATTGGTTTATGAAGGTTCAGTCGTATATTCGCAGCTGCTGTCACTTACGTCGAAATATCATGTTTGAAAGCATTCCGAGTCCATTAAATTCAATAGTAAACCTGTGTAGATTGTATGTGTCGCTGCGTTGCTGTATGTATTAAATAAATATTTTCAATGGTATTATATTTATTTGTACAAATATAAATTCTTTATTGCACACCAAATATAAAATACGAACATTACTATTGCATTATTACATCATCACATATATCCGAGATGGCTATTTATTCTGATTTGGACACATGTATTCTTTGTCACTTCCCAAGTGATGTACATCAATATGCCATTTTTTAGTGTATTGGAGTATTGACCTGATGAAGTGAGACCCACCTGCATGAACTCATTACCCTTGCCGGCCACTCGACTAATTCTCTTATTATTTAATATTATTATATTATAATGTGGGACCCACCTTAAATTTAAATCTCAGAGAAAATGTAGGTACATCTATAAGTTGTGGACTAATATATATAACAAGTATGTGTTGTGGACCAAATTTTATATGATTTGGTGGTGTTATTGGTACATATACTATATAACTAAATATGTGGAATATTAGGTTCTTTACCAACACCAAGTTGTTGTTGCGAATATGAATTACATGTAATGGGTCGGATCCGTATTAGAGCTGTACCATGTAGAATAGCATGACCCTACATACTTGTAGGTAGTTTTGTTCTTAATAACATTAGACGAGCAATTATCTAGAGTCTTTTAATTAATTACTCTGCTAACCCTTTTTTGGGTATGTACATAAGCCCCTAGATGCTCAACTTTTATTTTAACCGCCATACAAAAATCATAAAATGACTTGGATGTAAATTCACCAAAATTATAAAAAAAATTATCTTTATTACATAATCTATAAATTGTTTTTAAGCTTGATAAATGATGGACATTTATAGGGTGTGAAAATTATGCAAATATATAAACATGCAAGTATCCACTTAATACTACATTTGGTCTGTAATATAGCAAGTGTACGGATCATCAAGTAATATCTCGTGGGTGAGCACAAGGGTCATATTTCCCCAGGAACGGCTGGAGGCTTCTATTACTACATTTTTACTTAATCAATAGCTGACAAGTACCCCTTGCTTATATCCCGCAAGTGCACGGGTTTGTCGAAGTAATAATCCCGGGTGAGCGGGGTCGAATCCACAGGGAGTAGGGAATGAAAATACTTAATTTGGTTCTTAGCTATGTGGAAGATCAATAATGATTGGTGTGAAATTGATTCAATTCTCAATAATAAAAGAAACAAGTGAGAGAGCAAGAATAAAGAAAAGGGTAAGGCAATCGATAAAGATGGGGTACTCGGATGATGCTTCACCTAGGAAAATCGTTTTAAGTGCAAGAACTCTCTATTATGCTTAATAATCGATGCAATGGTGAGTTGTGAAAATCCTTACATACATAGTCCCAAATCTAAGGTCAACTATGCCTAACTCTATTCATGTCCCGGAGGAGAGATTAAGTAACCTCTCAACCTCGCACTCGAATAAAGTTGCAATGGGCTCTAGGGATTCCAAGTGATAAATCACTTCCTAATTATAGACCTAACCCTTTGGTCCAGGCGGAAGGTCCCTAGCCACAATTAAGCCATAGATACTAAGATCCCCTCAACGCTTCACTCCATTGCACGCGCAATTAGGCCCCAGCGGAGGTTCATCCCTTAGACTATTCACTCTATTATGGCTGCAAAGAACTCAAGGAACGGAGGTAGAATCTATCACGTCGGAGGGGAAAAGGGACGCTCCTGTACCTCTTGACTCACCCTCTCAACCCTCTCCAACCTAGCTTTGTCTAACGCTCGTGGTGTGTCACTCACTCACAAGGTTACCAACAAGAACTCTCAACCCTAGTGTCACTCTAGGGGAAATGTTCATACAATCAAGCATTCAAGGTTGGAACTCACAATAAACATCAATTTATTGAAATCATAATAAAGAAGTTCAATGAAACGAGTACATCCTAGGGTTCACAATCACCCAAGTACCCACTAGGGGTTTAGCTCTCCATGGAGCTAAGTACAATCAAAGAAATTGAATGTAAAAGCAATGAATCCATAAAGAAACCCCCTCGATGGTCGTGTCGATGGTCTTGTGGAAAGTCCTCTACTCGTCATCCAAGGATTCCTTCGTCATAATCCTCGATCGAAGCTCCCCTACCAACCTTCTTCCTAATGGAATCTTGATGTCGGAGCCGTAGAACCTCTCCAAAACCTTGGCCAATACCCCTCGAAACCCTAGCCGAAACCTTCTCACAAGTTGGGGAAAAGATGGAGAAAAAAATGCTGAAATTGGGGCTGAAATCGGCTTTAAATAGGGTTGGAATCGGGCGACTGCACGGGCGTGTATGATGTCACACACCCCTGTGGAATTTCCACACGGGCGTGGATAATTTCCACACGACCGTGTGGATTCTCTGTTTCTTTGATTTCTCGGCAATGCTACAGTAACCTGCTACAGTACTCTGCCGGAAATACTCCCGAATTCCATACTTTCATTAGGGTAACGCAAACAGGCACACGTTTACGTCGTGAATCACTTGCTTCTTCAATGATGTACACGTTGGTGGATCTCTTGTTCTTATATGCATAAATCAGAATGCTCGAGTGTGACTGCCTCTGTGCCCCTCCAAATGAATGTGCTCACTCGAATACGAGGAGGTTGGCACACACTCTAGCATCTCACACCTGACCTATGTCTTCGCTTTTTAACCTTAGCAAGATCTCCTCCAAAATAGGTGCATTATGATCCACATTGGCCTATTTCCTTCATACTCGGCCTCACAACCCTACCTGCATAAAAGTAACATAAAAACACACATATTAATGTAAAAACCTGAGAAAAGTAATGTTCAACATAAGGAATGAACGCTTCGCATTCATATCGCACAAGCACTTATCAATAGCCTAATTGTTTACACTCTTTCTTTAGTTTACTTAATAATACGATTAATCAATACAATCAGAGTTATCATTAAGCACACTTGGAAGGAGTTGGGAGTATGTACTATAGTTATCTTGATTATTAATTATGATAGACGTTAAGTGTCAATCATGTTCTAGGATCGAATGAGGGGAATTCAAAGGCCTACTAGCCCCAAAACCCTTGGTGGCTATCTATGTTGAACCTCTTAAAACATGCATAGATCTATCATGGCATGGGCGTCATCAACATGGGGGCATAACCTTCTCATCCATATCAACAGTATAAGAACATGTAATGATTATGAAAATTAGAATAATATATATTAATCAATCAAGATTCACAAATAATAACCGAGGGACCTAGACGTATAATTCCCCTCTAATTAGGTTTTTATGAATCATAAAAAGAAAGCATCAAAGCACAAGAAAGCCACAAGAACAAATAAGGATATATTCCTAGACTAACTCCGTCTAATAGTTCTCCGAAGGTTGGGGATTAGAGGATCACAAGGTTGTCCGGATGACGTGTGTCACTTGTGCCCCTCTATTGATGATCCTTAAAGATGTATGTCAAGTGTGATCTTCTCTAATGATGCTCATTAACGTACTCTTGAGAAATCCACCGTGATTCGATGGAATATGGAAGAAAACCTGTGTCCCGCGGATCAAATCTCCAAAAATCCAACTGCCATACCTTATTCGACAAAAGTCTCCTCGATTTCAGAGAAACCTAGGGTTTTTATAGGGTCGGGTTCCGCTACGGCCTCACCATGTGCGTTGTGATACCTATGGTGAGTAAGTTATTACTTGGGCTCCAAGTAGTGTCCTGGCACGGTCCTTGATACACCCTTGCGTGTGTACCGCAAGTGCACAGGTGTCAAAGTAATAAAGTACCAAAGGGGTAGGTAGTCAAATTCACATGGTATAGACTCTAGAAACAAGTAATTAATTAGCTAAGGTGATGATCAATTGCTGATTATATTCAAAATGTTAAAGAAATAAAATGATGAGAAAATAAGCAAAGGATAAAGAGGAAGAAACACTCAATGATAAAGCGGGGTACTTGAATAGTGCTCCCCTAGGACTATTGTTTAAAGTGCAAAATAAATATTATGTCTCCCTAATTGAGATTTAAAGAGTTGAGGAAATCCAAAGGCTCACAGTCCCAAATCTAAGGTCAACTGTAACTAGCCCTCCATGTATGCCCTAGAGAAAAGGAATACTCTCAACACCTCACACTACGTGAGACTGCTTTGGATTCTAGGGATTCCAAATGATAAATCCTATTCCCAAATCTAGACCTAACCCTTTGGTTCAGGCGAAAGATCCCTAATCACAACTAAGCCCCACCAGAAGGGATCTCTCAACACTTCACTCTATTGTGCCTGCACAATTAAGCCCCAATGCAGGAGATCTATCAATATTTCACTCTATTGTGATTGCAAAAAACTCTTGGAATGCGGAGGTAGGATAAATCACATCGAAAGGGAAAGGGGACGCTCCGCTACCTCTTGACTCACCCTCTCAATCTTTTTTAATCTTACTAAGTCTAACCTTAATGGTGATGGTCACTCGTCAAAAGGGTGACTAGATGGATTCTCAACCCTAGTGTCACTCTAAGGGAAAATCAAACCATAAGCATTCAAGATTGAAACTTAATTAAAAAATCAATTGAAAGAAACATAATAAAAGTCAATGAAGCAAAATCATCATAATGTTTACAAGTTCAAGCACCCACTAGGGGTTTAGCTCTTTATAGAGCAATATAAAATCAAAGAACAAATCAAAGATAAATGCAAACTATCCATAACAATAATCCCTTTGTTATCCGTGATGATGGTCTCCAAGAGCCGCTTCTCCTTCTCCAAGGACTTCTTCGTCGTGCCTAGGGCACACTTTGCCGAGACAACGGCGTCAAAAGCTCCACCAATAACTCTCCTTCAAAGGAAATCGATGTCGAACAGGCCAGAAATGCTCTAAAACCTCGCGAAAAAAACTTCCAAGCCCTAGCCACGCTCTCTCCAAAATATAAGAAAAAGACCTCACAATAACTCTTTGAGGCGACCTTTTATAATGCTGAAATCGGGATTTCACACGCTCATGTGGATTTTCCACATGGGCATGTAGATTCTCTATTTTCTAAATTTTGCATTTTGTGAATAGTAATAGCTGCATTCCCCCCCTCCCTTGAACAGTACTGTGCTACAGTAACTGCAATAGTGATCTCGAATGCTTTTCTTCTATTAAGGCCACACGGTTGGCCACACACCCGTGTGGTAGGTCATGTCAAATGATGCTCTTGAAAACTCTGCACAAGCTAGAACATGAGTTTGTGACTATCTTTGTGCCCTTCCAATTTGTAGATAGATTTGCACATTCTTGGAAGTTGGGACACACCCTCATGTGTTTGATCACGGTTAATGTCTTGACACTTGCTCCACATAAGAGAATCGTTAAAACCTATGTTCATGACCTATTTTTACTTCCGTTCTTCTTATACCACCTACACAACCCTGAATGCAGAAAAGAAGACAAAAACACACAAATGAGCCATAAAACCTGATAAAAATGACAACCCCCCTTGCGTGTGACCCGCAAATGCATGGGTTTGTCAAAGTAATAAATCCCATGTGAGTGGGGTATCGTATCCACAGGGAGTAAGGAATAGAAAGATCAAGATTGCTACTTAACTAAGTGGAGATGAAATAATGATTGTGTTGATAAAGATCGATGCCAACGAACTAAAGAAAATAAGAACGAGAGGCACAACAAAATGAGAGGAAAGACAATCGATAAAAGTGGGGTACTCGGATATTGTTCCTCATAGGATTATTTCTTCAAGTGCAAAACCAACTATTATGCTTCCTAACTAATGCTTAATGAGTCGTGGACATCCTTAACCACACGGTCCCAAACCTAAGGTCAACCGTGACTAACTCTACACTATTTCCCACGCGGAGAAATCAACCAATCTCAACACTTTACACTGTGTAAAGTTGCAAGAAGCTCTAGAGATTCGAAGTGATAAATCCTATTCCTATATGTAGATCTAACCCTTTGGTCCAGGCGAAAGACCCCTAGTCACAATTAAGCCCCATGTGTTAAAGTCACTCCAACACTTCACTCTATTGCTCATGCAACTTAGCCCCAGCAGGGTTCATCCCTTAACCCTTCACTCTATTGTGACCGTAAAGAACTCTTGAAACGTGGAGGTAGGATAAATCACATTGGAGGGGAAAGAGGACGCTCCGCTACCTCTTGACTCACCCTCTCGACCCTCTCCAATCTTGCTTTGTCTAACTCTCATGGTGTGTCACTCACTCACAAAGATTACCAAGATGGACTCGCAACCCTAGTGTCACTCTAAGGGAGAAATCATTCAACAAGTATTTAAGATTGGAACTCAATTAAAGACATCAATTAAGGAAAACATAATAAAAGGTTAATGGAACAAATACATCCTAATGTTCACAAATCCAAGTAGCCAGTAGGGGGTTTAGCTCTCCATGGAGCAAGATACAATCAATAATGAAATCGAAAGTAAAAACAAGTAATCCATAGCAAAACCCCTCGGTATTCTTGTGAATGGTCTTGTGGAGTAGTCTCGTCCTCTCCAAAGGTCCACTTATCAAGCCTAGGGCATGCCTTGCCTGATCGGTGCCGACGAAAGCTCCCCAATAACTATCTTCCAAGAGAAACGCGGTGTTGAATCCATTGAACCACTCCAAAAGACTTGCCAAAGACTCTCTAAACCATAGCCGCCGGCCTCCCAAAAGTTGGAGAAAAGATAGAAGAAAGAATGAAAGATGGATCTTGAAATCGAGGCTGTTCGCGGCTTTATATAGGTTGGAATCAGAAATCTGATTTTCTGCGGGCTGTGAATAGTAACTGATACAGTAAATAGCTATAGTGTTTTGCTACATTAACCTGCCACAGTACTTTGCCAAAATACTCCCGAATCCACACTTTTCATTGAGGCAACATAAACTGGCACATGTCTATGTTGTATATCGCGTCTAATCTTTAATAAAAGGTCTCATTGGTGAAGATCTTGCTATCATTACACAAGTCGGGATACGCAAATGTGACTGCCTTTGTGCCCCTCTAAACCATTATGATTGCTTGAGCGCATGGAGGTTGGCACACATCCATTTATCTTCAATCACAACTTGTGTCTTCTAATTTGTTCACTCCAAGATTTCATCAACAAAGTACAATCGCAATCCACTTTGGCTTCATTCTTTCATATTTGGCTTCACAAACCTTCATGCACAAAAGTTCACAAATACACATGCATTAGCGCTAAAACCTGATAAAAGTAATGCTCATAGTAAGAAAAGAATACTTCGTATTAATACTAATACATAAGCACTTATCAAACTCCCCCACACTTAAGCTTTTGCTTGTCCTCAAGCAAAAATAAAACATTGAAGCATAGAAGAAGAAAAAATTGAAGTGCTTGGCCTTAGGTTCACCAAAGCATACAATGGAAGCATTCTACAAGTAAGGGAAATTTCAATACTAAATACGAAAAATCATTGCTCTAGCTAAAAACTTGAATAAAAAAGGACAACAAACCCGAAATCATGTAAGTGAGTGAACTCACTCAAATCAACCCAAAGTGTACTCCTCAAATTTCTAAGCATTAGGGACTTATTTATACACAAAACAAAGTAAAGAGATGGTAGTAGCTTCACACATCCTCTAAGATAGCCCTTTTCGAAGCGGCCACTAAGGTGGCTTCCACACTTTCGAGGTGGTAGCTTTTTCTACCGGGGTAGTAGCTTTCACTCATCCTATGAGATAGCTCTTTCTCTCATTAGGGCATAATTAGTATCCGACTTATGGAAGTAGCTTGATACTTCATAGGTGGTAGCTCTTTCCACCCCCAATGCGTAACTAAAACAAGTATTTTTCTCTTTTTATCATCTTTTTAGCAAAATGAAACACAAGAAATAAAGCTACTTTGTCCCTTAAAAACTTACTTGAGTTTCCAAAAGAGTTTAATGAGCGAGTAGTGCAACTAGTGTGAATTGGGCAAAAATTCCTAGAAATTCAAGTAAAAACTGGAGCATGAGAACATTCAATGTTAAAAATTCTCCTAAACTTAAGAATGCAATTATTGCACTAAGATGTACATTGCCCTCAATGTACACATGCAAGCACAATAAAAGATATAACAATCAAAATATATGTGGGAGTGGGCAATTGAAACAATACTCCCCTGAACTCCTAGTGATTCGTTTGATGGAGCTAAATTCCTTGGGAGTGGAGTTCCAACGGGTGGTGACGCACACACAACCAAGTGTAAAAACACATTGGCCGTGCCCATGATTAGTTCTCAATTTCCATACTAACAAGACCATCTGCACGTATACACAAGGGGTTCAGTGAAGCTCAACAAAAACAAAATTAACTCGAGTATATAAAAGATAGTGCAATGAACTAGAATTCGAGACAAAAATAAAAGATAAACTCAGAAGGAAGATCCTTTCTGAGTGTACAAGTCCGAAATAAAATACGGAAATGGAATACAAAAATGTAAGAGCAAAGAAAAGTAAAGACACATTAAGCGTCAGTGTCTAGCTGGGGCTCCTCTACTATTGCTGCTGATGAAGATACTGAAATAGGTGGATCGATCGGTACCTGAACTGATAATGGTGGTGCTGTGGATGCCTGAGGCAACGTCTCGCTCTAATAGCTGTTGTAGGATGTCGAGACGTGCCATCACCTCTGTTTGGTTCACGGCATGTGTAATGCAAACCTCAACCAAGTTTTCTTGTAGCACCCTTACAACGCTCTCGAGCCTCTCAAATCGATCATGGGCTCGAGGTGGCGAAAATATCCGAACTGGTGGGGGCTCCTATGCTGTAGGGGGAGCCTCCACCTGTGCTTGCTCTGTCTGTGACTCCAGCGCTGGTTGTGACCCCTCTCCAGTGCCGCCCTAGACCTCGGTTGTCTCAGAATGGGGCATGATCATCATATACAATCTTGGTCCGCATCTCCGGACCATCCCATCAATCTCATAGTGTCTATGCCAAGTGGAGTCGGTATAATGGCCTTCTCGGCCCCTCTGATAGTGTCTAATAATCCCATCCCCATGATAAGTCTGGTGATGAATGGACCTGAGAAAAGAACACCGACTCCGGCATACTGGCCCTGATGATGAAGATAATCGGCCATGATATGCCCCAAATGAATCGGCTCGCGCTGGACCATCGAAAATAAGTAAAGCAAATCCTGCTAACTCAAAACACCTGTGCTCTCACCTCGGCTGCTCACTAATCTGCTGAGCACTGCATGTATGTATCTATAGCTCGGCCAGGACAGGTACGTGGCTTTAAACACTCCTGGCTTGTACTAACCCTGTCCACATAATATCCAGTACGCTCTCTAAGGAGTCAAGCTGCCAGGATAATCAGTCTGTAAGCGCCCGTACTCCTCCTTGTCAGTAAAAGCCTTGTCATACAATCCCATATAGATCGAAAACTATGTAACACTCATACTGTAATAACGCACAAATGCTCAGAACTGCACGGTATCAACATTATCGAATCTGGAATATGCCTGGTAGAACTAAAAAGACGCTAAAACCTCGAGCTTCAATGCCCCGATAGCTGGCTCTCAAATTGAGAATAACCTCCTCTAGCTTCCTACGGCCAATAGCTCCTCGACCTCAGCGGCTAGTTCATCGCCTCGCTGCACCTTTCTCAGGGCAATCAAATCCAAAAACCATGACTGTCCAAACGTAAGTTTCGATAGCCTCTCAAATCGGACCTGGTGCTCAGGAATAGCGAATCCCATATCCTCCGGCTCAGGAGAAGGCTCACGTGGGCACTTGTTAGCTTGCTTCTTCGACTGGGGTGGCATATCTAAAAAAATTGAACAGGAATTTATCAAAGAAGCTCATAGCTCAATATTGAAGGAATCCACATGGTCGTGTGGAAATTCCACATGCCCGTGTGGATACACGGGGTGTGAAAACTACACGGCCGCATGCCAAAATTCCAAAAATACACCACACCTTCGTCTCTAAACTCATTCTAAACATGCATGGACCATCTATTCATAGAAACGAAATAGAATTCGCCATTTTAACTAATTAAAATCAAGTATATCAAAGAAATGAGAGAAAGAAAGTTTACCGACGAGAAGGAGATGAAAACTCTGAAAATCGCCCGGAAAATTCGCGTAAAACCTTGCTAAATCGACGGTGAAAGATCGGGGGAGTGAAAGAGTGTATTTTCTAAGCGATTGGGGGTGTGAAGATGAAGATACGTGAAGAAATTTTAAGGAAAACCCGCGTCTCTTGGAATTCTGCACATCCACATGGACGTGTGGAAATTACCCACACCTGTCTGACTCCACAGGAGGGCTTCACAGGGGTAGACGCAGTCCCTTGTGTGCTCTCAGGATAGCACACTTTATCCCTGAACGCATCCACATGGGCGTGTGGTAATTTCTCACGCCCGTGTGCCTGACCCACAGTTGCATCCATACACCCCTGTGGCTTCTCTGTCTAACCCAAAAAAATTTTAAGTGTAACACACGCCCGTGTGGAAATTCCACAATGGCTTATGGATCTTCATAGGGGTACTCATAGGGGCATTCACACTCCCCCATGTCTTCTTGGGATGGAGAAGAACTTTCTGCAGAGATCCACATGGGCTTATGGAAATTACCCACGCCCGTGTGTTTGTCATAGGGTCAAACACAAAGGCAGAAGCATGCCCTTGTGTCTTCTCAGGATAAATCTCTAAGTATCTGCAGAGAAACACATGCCCATGTGGAATTAACACACGGATGTGTGACCGTGACAAGGTTATTCACAGGGGCCAACACACACCCTTGTGTCCTCTCGGGATGAGCTCTGAATGAAAACACACGCCCGTGTGTGAATTCCACACGCCCGTGTGCCTTCTCGGGTTAACTTAGAAAAATCTACAGGCTCTGCAAAATTTTCCTGAACATGTATACACACTCAGAGCCAATTTCGACAATGCAGAATAAACCAGAGAAAACATTTAAAACACGGTCAAATGACCAAGAACTTCACCACACACATTAAAGCACACGATAACACCAAACAATCCACGAGAAAAATCACAACAATAGCATGTAAACATTAAGACAACAACACTCAAGCCTTATTCATAAAAACACTAAGATAAGAACTAGAAAACAGTAAAGAACTTGGGTTACCTCCCAAGAAGCGCTTGTTTAACGTTACTTAGCTTGACGTACCTTGCCTTACCTTACGGGGGCTCACGAAGAAAGAATACTTGCTTGTCGTATTTATTAAACTCTTCACCAAAATAAAGCTTTAGCCAATGTCCGTTCACCTTGAATGTACCCTTCTCCGGATGAGAAATTTCAATAGCACCATGGGGTGACACCTCAGTCATGGTGTAAGGCGAAAACCATCTGGACTTGAGCTTCCCCGGAAATAGCCTTAGGCGAGAATTGAATAATAACACTTCATCACCCACCTTGAATTCTTTCGGAGTTTTAATATGCTTGTCATGCCACTTCTGAATTCTTTTCCTTGTAAATCCTTGCATTCTCATACACCTTTATTCGTTATTCATCCAACTCATTAAGATGAAGCATTCTTTGTTCCCCTGCTTTGCTCAAGTCAAAATTCATAGCCTTGATGGCCCAATAAGCTTTGTGCTCGAGCTCCACGAGCAAATGACACATCTTACCATATACCAAATTATAGGGAGTGGTCCCTATCTGTGTTTTATATGTCGTACTATGAGCCCAAAGTGTGCAATCCAGATGTTCCTACCAATGCCGTTTCCCTTGTTCCATGGACTTTGTCAAGATTCTCTTAATCTCTCGATTTGTGACTTCCACTTAACTACTTGTCTACGGATGGTAGGGATTAGCAAGGCGATGATGCACCCGATAGCACTTCAAAACTTTCTCAAGCTGAGTGTTGTAGAAATGAGTCCCTCTATCACTAATGATAATTCGTGTGGTCCCAAAATAAGTGATCAACCTCTTCAAAAATTTTACCACGGTTCTGGCATCATTAGTAGGTAAAGCTTGAGCCTCCATCCATTTAGACACATAATCAACTGAAACCAGAATGTATTGATTACCATTAGACTTTGGAAATGGACCCATGAAGTCGATACCCCATACATCAAACACCTCACAAAATTGTATTAGATTCTGAGCATTTCATCCCGTCGTGATAGATTTCCAGCACTTTGACAACTGTCACATCGAAGAACAAACTGATGTGCATCTTGAAATAAGGTAGGCCAATACAATCCGGCTGCAAAAGCCTTTTTAGCAGTTCTACTTGACGCATAATGCCCCCAACTGGCCCGGAGTGACAATGTGCAAGGATGTCCCATCCCTCTTCCCTTGATACACATCTCTGAACTATGTGATCTGTAGAAATGTAGAACAAGTATGGGTTATTCCAAAAGTAATTCCTCAGATCACTAAAGAACTTCTTATTTTGCTGGAATGTGCGGCCTTGCTTAAGAACTTTCCCTGATAAGTAATTTGCAAAATATGCGAACCATGGAGTGCCTTCTGATTCTGAACTGTGAACTGCATACAAGTGCTCCTCGGGAAAGAAATCATTAATTTCTTTGCTTGTTGGCTCTTGACCTTCACACCCCTCCAATCGAGACAAATGGTCTGCGACCACATTTTCGGTGCCCCTCTTATCTTTTATCTCTATATCAAACTCTTGTAATAATAGGATCCAATGAATCAACCTCGGTTTCGCATCCGCTTTGTTCATAAGATAACGGAAAGGCTAATGATCGGTAAATACAGTGACCCTAGATAAGATGAGATATGGCCTGAACTTGTCAAAAGCAAACACCACTGCTAACAACTCTTTTTGGTGGTGGTGTAATTCTCTTGAGCACTTGTAAGTAACTTACTAGCATAATAGATTTGTTGGAACTGCTTATCTTTCCTCTGTCCCAAGACTACTCCAACAGCATAATCACTTGCGTCGTACATGAGATCAAAGGGTTCGTTCTAATCTGGTATAGTTAAAATTGGTGCTTGTACTAATTTCTCTTTCAACAAGTTGAAAGCGATCAAACAGTCATTCCCAAAATCAAAGGGGGCATCCTTTTCAAGGAGTTTAGTCAACGGTTGAATGATCTTCGAAAAGTCCTTGATGAACCTTCTGTAAAAATCCGCATGCCCCAAGAAACTACGAACTCCTTTTACATTTGTAGGTGAGGGAAGTTTCTCTGTGACTTTAATCTTCGCCTTGTCTACCTCCATCCCCAATTGTGAAATCTTATGTCCAAGGACAATGCCTTCTTGGACCATAAAATGACATTTCTCCCAATTAAGGACAAGATTTGTCTCTTCACACCTCACTAGCACTCTCTCCAAATTCTTTAGACAAATGTCGAAGGAATCTCTGAATACCAAAAAGTTATCCTTGAATACCTCCATTATGTCTTCTAGAAGATCATCGAAGATGGCAGTCATGCAATGTTGGAATATCACCGTGTGTTACACAACCCAAAAGGTATTCTTCTGTAAGAAAAAGTACCATAAGGACAAGTGAATGTTGTCTTCTCTTGATCCTCTAGAGCTATTGGAATTTTGAAGTACCCCGACATACCATCAAGGAAGCAATAAAACAGATTCCTTACTAATTGCTCCAACATCTAATCAATAAACGGCAATGGAAAATGATCCTTTCGAGTAGCATCATTCAGCCTTCTATAACCAATGCAAACATGGCATCCTGTGACTGTTTTGGTTGGGATTAGTTCATTCTTTTCATTCTTCACAATTGTCATTCCTATCTTCTTCAGGACTACTTGAGTTGGCCTCACCCATACACTGTCGGAGATGGGATAAATAATTCCCACATCTAGAAGTTTTACCACCTCTGCCTTGACAACTTCCTTCATATTTGGGTTTAATCTTCTTTGGGGTTAGATCACATATTTGTAATTATCCTCCATCAAGATTTTATGAGTGCAAAATGATGGATTGATGCCCTTGATATCTGAAATCTTCTAAGCAATAGCCGACTTATGTCTTTTCAACATATTCACAAGCTTGTCTTTCTGATTGGTAGAAAGATTCGAAGCTAAGATCACTGGGAGTTTTGATTCTTTCATTAGAAAGGCATATTCCAAATGTACAGGCAAAGATTTAAGTTCTAATTTGGGTGGTTCCTTAATTGATGGGTGCAATCTGTCTTCCTTCAATCTGTCAATTTCCTAAAAACCATCCTCCATTTGTTCAAGATCATTCCCCATCTCTTCTGCTCTTGCACAAATCTCTGAATAATCGTCAATGACAATAACATCCTCTGTTGCATAAATTTTCTGCCCTGAAGTTGACACACCCAACGAGAAAAGTTCTTGCCTTTGTTCATGATAGGATAAATCAAATTGGGCAAGGACCCTCTCTAAGCTTTCTTCCAAATTAGTGCTTATAGATGCCAACGCGGCCTTTTCAAAATGTTCCAGCGTACTATCTAATTCGCAACTTTGATCCTGAATTTTATCCACGTAGTCAACAACTGATCCTTCCACGGGATGGTTAATGGTAAATTTCTCTTGCAAGGAAGAATGCGACGTGGTTTGAACTGCAAAACAACTGAACTTTCTGTTCTATATTTTCAACCATTCCCGTGATTGTGTCAAATAATTCAGTTACGCTAATCATTTTTCCTAAAACCAAAGAGAGAACAAAACAGATCAGAACAATGATAGAATAAGAAAAGGTGAAATAGAATGACTGGTAAATAGCTAAAAATAGCAAAGTGCAAAGTGTTTTCAAAATGCTTATTCCCCAGCAACGGCGCCAAAAACTTGACAACGCCCCTTGCGTGTGACCTGCAAGTGCACGGGTTTGTCGAAGTAATAAATCCCAGGTGAGTGGGGTATCGTATCCACAGGGAGTAAGGAATAGAAACACCAAGATTGCTACTTAACTAAGTGGAGATGAAATAATGATGGTGTGGATAAAGATCGATGCAAACGAACTGAAAAAAATAAGAACGAGAGGCACAATAAAATGAGAGGAAAGGCAATCGATAAAAGTGGGGTACTCGGACATTGTTCCTCCTAGGATTATTGCTTCAAGTGCAAAACCAACTATTATGCTTCCTAACTAATGCGTAATGAGTCATGGACATCCTTAAACACACGGTCTCAAACCTAAGGTCAACTGTGACTAACTCTACACTATGCCCCGGTAGAGAAATCAACCAGTCTCAACACTTCACACTGTGTAAAGTTGCAAGAAGCTCTAGGGATTCGAAGTGATAAATCATATTCCTATATGTAGATCTAACCCTTTGATCCAAGCGAAAGACCCCTAGTCACAGTTAAATCATAGGTGTTAAAGTCACTTCAATGCTTCACTCTGTTGCTTATGCAACTAAGCTCCAGCGGAGTTCATCCCTTAATACTTCACTCTATTGCGACCGCAAAGAACTCTTGAAATGTGGAGGTAGGATAAATCACATCGGAGGGGAAAGGGGTTGCTCCGCTACCTCTCGACTCACCTTCTCGACCCTCTCCAATCTTGCTTTGTCTAACCCTCATGGTGTGTCACTCACTCACAAAGATTACCAAGATGGACTCTCAACCCTAGTGTCACTCTAAGGGAAAAATCATTCAACAAGCATTCAAGATTGGAACTCAATTAAAGACATCAATTAAGAAAAACATAATAAAAGGTTAATGAAACAAATACTTCCTAGGGTTCACAAATCCAAGTACCCACTAGGGGGTTTAGCTCTCCATGGAGCAAGATATAATCAATAATGAAATCGAAAGTAAAAACATGTAATCCATAGGTAAATCCCCTCGGTATTCATGTCGATGGTCTTGTGGAGTAATCTCGTCCTCTCCAAAGGTCCACTTGTCAAGCCTAGGGCAAGCCTTGCCTGATCGGTGCCGACGAAAGCTCCCCAATAACTATCTTCCAAGAGAAACGCGGCATTGAATCCATAGAACCACTCCAAAAGACATGCCAAAGCCTCTCTAAATCCTAGCCGCCAGCCTCCCAAAAGTTGGAGAAAAGATAAAAGAAAGGATGAAAGATGGATCCTAAGATCGGGGCAGTTCACGGCTTTATATAGACTGGAATCAGGAATCCACACGGGCATGTGGAATTTCCATACGCCCGTGTGGATTTTTGGAAATCTGATTTTCTACTTGCTGTGAACAGTAACTGATACAGTAAATTGCTGCAGTGATTTGCTACATTAACATGCTACAGTACTTCACCGAAATACTTCTGAATCCACACTTTTCGTCGAGACAACATAAACTGGCACACGTCTATGCCATAGATCGCGTCGCTTCTTCAATAAAAGGTCTCATTGGTGAAGATCTTGCTATCATTGCACAAGTCGTGATACGGAAATGTGACTGTCTTTGTACCCCTCCAAACCATTGTGATTGCTTGAGCGCATGAAGGTTGGTACACATTCACGTATCTTCAATCACAACTTGTTTCTTCACATTTGTTCACTCCAAGATTTCATCAATAAAGTACAATCACAATCCACTTTGGCGGCTTCTTTCTTTCATATTTGGTTTCACAACCCTTCATGCACAAAAGTTCACAAATACACATGCATTAGCGCTAAAACCTGATAAAAGTAATGCTCATAGTAAGAAAAGAATACTTCGTATTACTAATACACAAGCACTTGTCAAAAAACAATGCTCATTATAAGTAAAATATGCTCAATAATATGTATACACAAGCACTTATCAGTCCTCTGGGTGTTTAGTGTCTTGATAACGTCTGTGAAGGTCTTCACAACAGCCTCATGGTTTCTATGTTGCTATCAGTAGGTTCATACAGCCATGACTTGATCACGGCATTGGTAAGACAATGGGAAGCAAGGAAAAAAGGTTAGGGATTTATAGAGACAACGCCGGGGTGGGGGGGTGGGGGGGTGGTTAGGGCTTTCTTACAATTACTATGTTATGAGAGTTATCGGAGTGGAGCAAGGGAAGTAAGGAAAGAAGGTTTGGGATTTATGGAGAAGATGAGAGAACAAGAACACAAAAGCTATTTGCCAAAGATTTATCTCTTTCATTCATACTCCAAATTGTTAAAAGGGGTCTCCTTATAAAGAAGAAGAGAATACTATGACAAGCTTTACCACTAAGTCATCCTACCTAGGAGTAGGTTTTGACTAATACATTGTTTTATGTTACATGGACTTATTAATCAAAACCTAATAACATTAACCTAATGTATAGGGTTTCACACTATGTTAACCATAATAAGTAACCTCCAAGGTAGGTTAATTAATAACCTACAAAGAAGGTAAGACACCAACTCATACATACATACTACTCATACATATCTTTAGACATACACTCTTACATATATATGTACATACATACCTATCACCGACACACAAAAAACCCTCACCCATACACAAAAGAGACCAAGAAATGACCGATAAACTAGGCTTCCATGAGATTAACAATGTTTATTTCATCAAGGTGTCAATATCAAGCATTAATTCATCACTAGGAATGATGGCGATTTTATGATCTCTGAAAGAATAGGCTCTGACCCATGAGTTGATCTTCTTTATGTAAATGGTACTAGGTGCCATGGTCATGTATAGATTAGGGAATGGTGAGTAAACAGTAAAAGGAAGGTCTGGAGCAGTATAAACCTTCATAATAGGTGTCTCAAGGCTAAGTTAGTAATATAGGTGCAGATATGTACGCTTCCAGTCAGTGGAAACCATATGTGCTCACCATAAATGGAGCTGCTGTTGAAGTTCATTAGGAGTTAGGACACTAGTAATATCATCATATGACATAGGAAGTTGATAGGGCTCGTGTTGGTGAAATAAAGTGAGCTTGATGTGATGGCGTGCATTATCAGGATATGGTCCAAAAGCGGGTGGAATAATACAAAATTCCAAGTTGATGAAGCCTCCTTGAAAAGGATCATATTTAAAGAGTCGATGAAGAACATGAACAAGTTGCCAGTATTTGTTGAGAAGCTTAACCTGGAAGTATCGGTGATGATGAGTCGTGCTACATGGTTGTTCTCGATTAAATCAATTAGATTGAACTGGACGCCTTCAATAATATGGTTCTCCAGGAAGCAAGGTTGAATGAGCCTTGTATGATCATGAAACCTTATTCACAAAGACATCTGCCATCTTTATGTCCAGCTTCACGTAATGCAATTCCTCATAAAGTGAGTGTACTAGGTATTCGAGCTTCAGTTTGAAGAAGTTGTCACATTGTAGTTTGTTTAGCTAATTGTTGGTCTTTCTTTTTCTGCATAACTAATTCAAAAAAATTTTCTTTTACTTCACTAATTTTTTCAGGAAATATTTCAAACTTTCCTTCTTTTTTCTTTTTCTATTTTTCAATAAACTCTTTTAACTCTTCTATTTTTCTGATTTTTTTGCTAATTCTTTTTCTAGTTTTTCTTCTTTTTCTTCTATAATTTTTATCTCTGTTTCAAGAAATTTGATTTTCCTTTCTTGTTCGATGAAGTACTCTACCGTATGTGGCTTCAAGACTTGAAAAGTGATTCTTGATGAGGTCAAAAGATTTGGGTTTGTGGAACTTGAGCTTGGGAATTTATTTCTATTATAAAAATAAGAGCTAAGAGTATGAAGAACTAGCATGAGACTTTTTGGATTATTTCTAGAGGCCCAAATGTTATCCAAGAGGATATGTTGATGATCAGTGATCGACAGAGGTGTATTGAAACAAAGACTTGATCCTATAAGGAAAACAGGAAGTTTTAGGGTTGGTTCTAAAGGAAAATTTTTCTTGTCCATCTAGAAAAATAAAGAAGGCCTGATTAACTAATAAAAGATTATTTGGTTAATAAAAAATTACTTCAGGTAATTGGTATCAACTCAGCATATCCCATGCTTAAAAACACGAATGATCCTACAGGCTTTGTAGTCACTATTCCAAACATTTAGAAATACAAGCCAAGGGTTTAATAGGGGAAAGGCTTCTTGATTTCCATAGTAACAAAAGCTCTGAGGAACTTACTGGGTTTGTAATCCCCCTTTTTGTCAACGCATAAGGACAAATCAAGTGGTTTCTCTAATTATTCTTGACAATTTATTTGCTAAGAAATTATGATTTCCTTTTATATATTCAATTGTGACTTGGAACCCATTACCTATTATGTAATCTACAAATTTTAAGCATCTATTTTCTAATAATTTGCTTTCTGGATTTTTATTATAAGATGATACTATTGCTTGCCAGCCTGTCCTTAGTGTAATACTTTTTTTTAGGTAATAAATAATTAAAATTTTTCCATTGCTTTTATTACTGCTATAATTTCAGCATCTGTTGTAGTTACTTTTGTTTGATATGTTCATTATCATATCTACTTATTTTTTCTTCTTTTATACTAGAAAATATAGTAGGTCTATATTTTAATACAGCTCTTCATCTGCCAATTCGTCTATTTGATTCAATAATTAAATAACTACCAGGGGGAGGTAATTCAAATGGTTTTAAATTTCTTATCTTGTCCTTAATTTGCTGAACTAATTTTATGTATTCATTATTGAAATGTCTTTCTTCTATTTGTTTAGTTTTATTATATAATGGTCTTGCTAATTAGCTTAAATTTGGTATAAAATTTCTAGCATAATTTAATTTTCCTAAGAAGGATTGAGTTTGTTTCAAATTTTCTAATTTATTTGGCATTTCTAAAATACTAGAGCCTATATGTTTTTGGAAATAGATTTCTCCTTGTCCTATTATTACACCAAGAAATTCAATCTTTCTACTTCCCATTTTGATTTTATTTTCAGATAATACTAAACAATTCTCTTGGCATTCTTTAAAGAATATAATTAAATGTTGCACATGGTCCTTTACATACTTGCTAAAAACCAATATATCATCTATATAGGTTATAATAAAATCTGTATATTTTCTAAATATATCATCCATTTTTTTTTTTGGAATACTTGTGGCGCATTTTTTATGCCAAAAGGCATAACAACCCATTTGTAATGTCCATTATGACTAATAAAGGCAGTCCAAGGTCTACTTTCTTTTGCTTAAGGGACTTGCCAAAATCCAGATTTTAAAACAAATTTACTATAGATATAAGTTTTTTTTATTTTATTTATTAGAGCTTCTTTATTAGGTAGTGGATATTTATCATCTTCTAATTTTTCCAGATTCCTAAGTTTATGAGGTAAACCTCTTGATCTTCTTACTTCTATAGATTTTCTAGCCATATGTTGTAAATATCTTTTTTCCCAATGTTCATTTTCTACGTTATATGCTTTGTTAAGCATGGCATGTTTATTATCCTATTGTCTTCTTTATATCTTTTGTTAATTCTACTTGTATTTTATCGATTTTTTCTACCATAATTTTTAGGTGACTAAGTTCTCTATAAATAACTTCTAATGATTTAAGAGTCACTTGCCTTGTAATATGATTTTCTATGTTAGTTTTGATATAATCTAATTTAGTTAATATTGCTAAGATATTTTGATATAATCTAGTGCATTTCTTTCTAATAAATGTACTCTAATTTCTTCTAAAATTTTAAATTGTTGTTCTATTTTATTATTAGTTGTTTCTATGGAATCTACTAGTTTTAAAATACTTAATTCTTTTGTGTTCATAGTTATATTTTGTTTTGATAGATTATTTTATTAAGTATTACTATGATTGTGAGCATTTTTGCTATAATTTTGCTAATAGTAATTGCTAAAAGAGTTAAGCATTATTACTAAGATTAATAAACATTGATTATTATTGTTAAACATTATGCTAATAATTTTTTTTAAAGTAATAATTATTGCTAAAGTATTTGATAATAATTATTACTACTTTTGATAGTAATTCTTGCTAAATAAAAGTACTACTTAGTAATAATTATTGCTACTTTAAACGAAATACTACTTTATAAGAAATATTACTACTTAAATTAATTATTGCTACTAAACTTAGAAATAATTATTGCTACAAAAACAAGATTATAATAAATATTACTTCTTACCACTATTAGGTTTAGTTCTAAAGGAAAGTTTTTCTTGTCCATCTGCAAAAATAAAAAGAGTCTGGTTAGCTAATAAAAGATTATTTGGTTAATACAAAATTGCTATACATAATTGGTATCAACTCAGCTCATCCCATGTTTAGAAACGCGAATGATCCTGCCTGTTTCATAGTCACTATTCTAAACATTCAGAGATACAAGCCAAGGGTTTAATAGGGGAAAGGCTTCTTGATTTCTACAGTAACAAAAACTACACACTCAACAATGGAAACGAAGATAACATTTCATATTAAAAGAGTTGTCGCTCACATTCATTCTGCGAAGACCATATTACAAGTGGCCATATTATAGAGAACTTCGTGGAAACAACTGACACATCCCTTGCGAGTGAGTACCACAAGTGCACCGGTTGTCAAAGTAATAAAGTACCCTGGTGAGTGGGTAGTCGTATCCACAGGGAATAGTGATTAGAAACACAAGAATTGCTATTTAACTATGGTGAAGATGATTCAAAGTGGTATGAACAATATCGATGCAAATAGAAATAAAAAGAACAAGAAGGAGACGCAATAAAATGATAGGAGAGGCAATCGATAGAAAGTGGAGCACCCGGACATTGCACACCCTAGGATTATTGCATCAAGTGCAAGACCGATCATTATATCTCCTAACTGATGTTTAATGAGTCGTGGAAATCCTTAAACACACGGTCCCAAACCTAAGGTCAACCGTGACTAACCCTATACTATGCCCCAGCGGAAAGGAATGCTCTCCATGCTTCACAATGTGTGGGGTTGCAAGAAGCTCTAAGGACTCCAAGTGATAAACCCTATTCCCTAATCTAGATCTAACCCTTTGGTTAAAGCGAAAGACCCCTAGTCACAATTAAGCCCCAACACTGAGGATTACTTCAACGCTTCACTCTATTGCTTGCACAACTAAACCCTAGCGAAGTTTTTCTCATAGCACTTCACTCTATTGTGACCGCAAAGAACTTTTGGAACACGGAGGTAGGATAAATCACACCGGAAGGGAAAGGGGACGTTCTACTACCTCTCGACTCACCCTCTCAACCCTCTCTAATCTAGTTTTGTCTAACCCTCATGGTGTGTCACTCATCCACAAGGATTATCAAGATGGATTCTCAACCCTAGTGTCACTCCATGGGAAAATCACTTCAACAAGCATTCAAGATTGGAACACAATTAGAACATCAATTAAAGAAAACATAATGAAAGGTCAATGAAATAAAATCATCCTAGGGTTTACAAGTCCAAGCACCCACTAGGGGTTTAGCTCTCCATGAAGCAAGATACAATCAATAATGAAATCGAAAGTAAAAATATGCAATCCATAAGTAAAACCCCCTTGTAGTCCGTATTGATGGTCTAGTGGAGTAGTCTCGTCTTCTCTAAAGGTTCCCTCGTCAAGCCTAAGGCACACCTCGCCGAATTGATGCCGACGAAAGCTCTCCCAATAACTATCTTCCGAAGGAACACGGTGTTGAAGACCGTAGAATCACTCTAAAAATCTTGCCAAAGTCTCTCCAAACCCTAGCCGCGAGCACCTCCAAAGTTGGGGAAAAGATGGTAAAAAGATGTTTCAAAACGTCTCAAATCGAGACTTAAATAGGGCTGTAATAGGGCATCCACAAGGCATGTGAAATTTCCACAAGCCCTTGTGAATCTCCTGGAATTGAATTTTCAGCGCGCTGTGAACAGTAACTACTACAGTGATTTGCTAGAGAACTTTTCATCGAGCTCACATGAATGGGCACACATCCATGCAGTAGATCACATTGCGTTTTTAATAAAATCACATTTGACGAAGATCTTGCTAGTGTTGCACAAGTCAGAACACATGAGCGTGACTGGCTTTGTACCCCTCCAATTTGCATGTTCACTCGAGCACAACGGAGGTTGGCACACACTCACATGTCTTTGAGCACAACTTGTGTCTTCACGTTTGTTCACTCCAAGATTTCATCAACAAATTGCATCCACGATCTACTTTTGGTTTTTTCTTTGATAATTGTCTCCACAACCCTAAATGTGCAAAAGAACATAAATACACATGCATAAGAGATAAAACCTAAGAAAAGTAATGCTCTATGTTAGATAAGAATACTTCATATTACTATTACACAAGCACTTATCAACAACCATAGTACAACTCCTGCACATCAAAGGCTTGTGACTTAATACTCTGACATCTCGGCCGCCCTGACCTTCTCTTTGTTATAGGTGGGCGAAGACAAAGATCGTAGGAATTATCTGTTGGTTTATTGCAATCTTATATAGGATATCTTGGGCTCCCATACATTGTCCTACATGAGTTGACAGCGCAGCAGTCATCCACGAAATGGTCAACATTGATATCTGTCTACATCATGGATGCACATGTAGCTTACATGGTAGTCCTTACACTTTCTACTATTTACAAGAGCATTTTCTCTCTCGTATATTGACAGAGTTGCTTCAAATTGTTCCCCATTTGAGCTGCCTACAACCAAACACCGACTTTCTTCTAGTGTATCTTGAATTTTCTTGTGAGTTTGAGAACATAGGTGACTTTCCCATTTAAGAAAGTGTTGACGTCGATCACACATCATGTTCATCAATTTGAAATTGCAACACATAAAACTTATGCTAGTAAATAATATCATATAATACTAGAGGGAATTGCATGAAACTTAACGGTTTTCAAATATTTAGAATAGTAAAAACACGTTGTGAGCAGGAACACTCAAAATGATATAAGTACTTTATTGAGTGAAGAGTAAAGGAGTATTCTAGCAATAACTATGAATACTAAATAGAAAATGTAAAAAACCAAACAACGCTACCAAGTAAACAAACAAATAGATAGCATTTTGAACGGCAACAAACCATAATGAGCAACAATAATTGTTATGAAACCAAACAATTTGTGCTTAATCAGTAATGGTAAAAAATAAGCTGAATATTTGGAGGAGAATAAGTAATAGGACTCTCACCCCATGGATGACCTTTGAACAAGTAATTGCTCCAATGCGACACTTTGGATTAATGAAAAAACCAGTAGTGCGACTGCATTGATGTGACTGAAAGCTCATTTACCGCTTCTTCATATTCTGTCGATGTGCAACTGTATGCAACCTTCTCTCGATGCATGAACATGCCATTGATAGCTAACAACAACACATATGACGGTAACTTTGTGTTTATCTTTTTTTATGAAGCTAAAGTTGAAATTGCGTTTGATAGCGAAGTCGTACAAAATCTCCTTGAAATTTTCTACATTTTCATTATGTTCACCCATTGTAATTATTCTATTCTCAGATGATTGCGAATAATTAGATGGTGTTATGGCTCCCCCTCCCACCCTTGATTCTACCAGCTGGTCTGGATTACATGAAGCACTTTGTGATATTGGTTCCTTGGTTATAGTAGTATAACTAAATAACTAGTTAGATATGTAAGCAGAAACTGCATTAAATAAACAGTTGGTAACCTTTGTAAATAGAAGAAGTAGAAACTAAAACATAAAATGGACAACAAACCACAAATAAAAACTTTAATGAGTATTAAAACATTTAAAAGAGCATAAAAATAAACAAAAGCAACTAAACATGATTGAGACATGAATTAAATAATGAGAAACAACAAAACTTGAAGAGGAAGCCTGGACAATATATACATGACAATCCTAACACGAACAAAAATATACAATAATGACATAGAGATCATGATATTCATCGATGTCTTAAGGTTATAAATGTGATGGACAAGCAAAACTTATGAAAGAAATTAAGTTAGATAACTAGATAACATATTTCAATCTACAATACATTCCAATTCGATGGGCCAGTTCTTTCAACTCTGGGGGCCATGATCTCAAACTTCCAGTAGGTCACTTGAAGTCTCAATGCCTCCAGTCGTCGGTGGACTCGGTGTAACTGCTTCGGGGATTGAAGATCAAGTTCTTCACCCTTTAGTAAATGTTCCATGAATTGTAACAAATAAATCGAACAGTCCACACTTCCAACTCTTTGCTTTGGATATTCACACATGTGTGTTAGCAGGTATGAGTTGGTGTCATTGATGTCGAGCTTAGCTTCCATTGATTTTTCAAACAACATGATTTGATTCCTCTAATTAACAAAGTTAAGGCATAAGAATTTTGAATAAAAAAAAATAGTGTCGTTCCTCCATTCCTCGTAGGACAAAGCGCTTCGTTCTCCTTTATTTCTTCAAGGTAAGCTTCACCTCAATACGTCTTCTCTCTGTCCCAAGAAGAACCAACCAAAAAACGCAAGTTGGCAAGATGACAACCACTCCGCCAGCAACGAAGAGGAAGAAGATAAAGTAAGTGATGGTCTACTAGAAATTCTCAGGATGTGAACCACTATGACAAGTAGGGGAATTCCAAAACTTTGAAATTTGTGCAATTGCTAAATGGGCAGTAGTGTGATTTCATCTTTATTTTCACCCTATTAACAAATTGTTAGACTAAGAAGTTAGAGTGACTATAAAGGAAAGACTTTTTGGGGATATTATAAAATTAAAAGTTGGTGAGCAAAATAATCCGAATCCAATGATCTGATCCGATATTAGATTTTTTTATCAGAATTTTTCTAGTACCCGATCCGAAAAAAAGAATCGGGTAACCAATTCAAATTTTTTAGATGAAAACCGGGTCGGATCAAGGCCAAGAAAAATTAAAAATCAGGTATTCAAATCCGAACTGGTTTTTAATTTTTATTATATTCTATATATATAATAATTTTAAATTTTATACGGTCTAAAAAGTAGAAATAAAAAAAAATCCAAATCCCTCATCTAAACCCTTTAAGAGTTATATATATACATTAATAAGTTTAAATTTTACAAGGGCTAAAATATATATATCCAAATGCTTAACCAAATAATTTAAAGAGTTATATACTTATATAGTTATATATCTATATATATATTAATAAACTTAAATTCTATAGGGGTTAAAAGTATAAAGAAAAAATTTCAAATCCCTGTCTTCCAATCCGCAACGATCATCACCCCACCGCCTCTTCTCTCTAGTCTCAATTCAAATCTCTTATCTCTCTGACAACCAATGATTATTATTAATGAGACGTTTGATGCTTCAAAAGATTTTGTAATGCTTAAAATTGATAAACTCTTTATTATTTTTGTTATGACTTTTGTTGTGCGGAGAATAATATAAGAGTTTAATGCTAAGTTATAAGTTTTTTATATTTGTTTTTATGTAATGTTGTTACATAAAACAAATTCATGGAGTAGATAAAATTAAATTTGGATCCGGGTATCCAATATCCGATCCGGTTTAAACCGGGTATGCGAAATTTGGTACATGGTTTAAACCGGGTCGGATACAGGTCGAGTTTTTGTCGATCCAAAAACTGGGTACCAGATCCGGTTTTAATAACCGGATCGGGTACCCGGTTTGCTCACCACTATGTTTTGTAGATACGGGAAAGTGTGAATGATGTTCTGAACAGTTTCTTAAAAATTAAAAAAAATCTATGCCCTTAATAATTCAAATGGAGCTGCACCATTGGACAAGATTAATTCGGGAAAGGTTGATCATGCATCTAAATAACTGCTTTGAAACTTTTCCGGTCAAAAGGAGTGATGATTTCAACAAGGTGGAAAAAAGACAGAATCAAATTCGCTTTCCACTATCAATAATTTTCTCATTTCTACAGTCACCAGGTTAATAATTTCAACAAGGAATAAAAAAAGCCAGAATTATATATGCTTTTCGTTGCCAATAAATTTCCTCATTTCTACACTCACCAACTACAAAATTAATTACGTGCTCCACATGGAAACTGGCAGGCAGCATATGAAAAGAAGAGTTTGCATGATTTGAAAAATCTTGCTAACCTTTTTAAATCATTTGCTGCCTATTAAAATTAAAATACCAAGAATTCAAATGACTTCATTTTTCTGTTTCTGTTTGTGTTTTTTAAGAGCTATGAGATGCCATACCTGCAGATAATAAGAGGACTACTTATCAAAAACAAACAAATAAATAATAAGAGAAATTTTCCATGATATGAAAAACCTGGCTAACCTTTAAAGATCACTTCACTACCTTTTTTCTGATTTCTCGAAATTCTAAGAATTCAAATCACTCAGAAGCTTTCTGTTTCTTAAATATGTCATGTGTTATGATATGTTGTCATGCATGCAAACTCGAATTGGATGCTACTCAAGTGCCCCTCATTTTGTGACTTGGGTAGTTTGGTAATTATATCTGAGACTGCTATTTTGGCAATTTCTTAATTTTTTTTTGTTTAACTTCAACAAAACCGGAAGATTGAAACATATCTCGTTGTCCACTAGTTCTGGTCATGCTTTATCTGTTTTATTTCTTAAAAAAGTTTTCACATTCATATATATATATATATATATATTCTATTGTCATTTAATATAAATAAAAATAAATAAATAATTTTTTTAAAAGATTGATAAACCATATTCATTACTTAAGAAAAAAATAAATAAATATATCTTTTATATTTTTATTTGTATATTCCTACATATATGACGCTTCATATTTTATAATATTTGTTATATATTTTATTTTTTTTAATATTATTTTAATATTTTAATAATATAATAATATCTTATATATTTTTTGAAATTTATCTTTTTTTTATAAAAAATTTACATTTGACAAAGAATGGGTAATATATATATATATCGATTTAATATGTAGAACAATAACCCATGCGGCCATGCTTATACATTTGTATGAAGAGGAATTGCATGGAGCATCCCTTCCATTTTGTCAATAGAGTAAAAAGTCCTTTGACTTTTCCATATCCCCTATAAGTCTTCCCTTTTCTATACAAATACTTTCAAGTCCAACAGTTCACTAACGGTGTTAAGAACAAGGTAAAATGTCTCTCTTGTCCTCAGTTGGTTATAAGATTTTGAAAAAAGTTGAAAATTAAATAGTTATTAAGTAACCATCACATCACATCTCCATACTCATCTCATCATCTTCTCCTAAGAAAAGAGAATCCTTTCATCTTCCTCCCTTTCATCTTCCTCCGTTGAACGGCCACATCGTAGCTGATAGGCATTCTTCTCGCTGCTACTGGAGAGAATGAGAAAGCTTGAGAGTATCCTTGCCCTCTATTTGCACACTCATGAAAAAAAAGGTTTCAAGGCAGACGGCATTGGAGGCCAACACCCTTTGGTTAATCTTATCTTGCATTTATGGTTTATTGTTTGTTAAATTGGATTATCATTGTGCATAAGCCCTGTAATTCCTTGATGAAGACGTGAAATTTGAGTGTGTAGTTAGCTTGTACAATAGGTTTGTGCCCTAATTTCAGTTGTAATGAATAAATCCGCATGAATGCATGAAAGCAATTGTCTTATGTGCGCAGAATTTCTCTAATAACATTGTTATCATCATGTGGAATATATGTTAGGGCTAGTATTTACAAATGTATTTGATGTTCATTTTTTTTTGCTAACAATCCAGTTATCGATGAGATTGTATCTCTTTAGTTGTATTATGAATGGATGGTTAACATTTAGAACCAAAGAAGATGTGAATGGATCATTAACATTTAGGATTCATGCGTTTTTATTATGAATGGGATTACTATTAGTGTTTACTGTTTATATTTCTGTTGTTCAGTTCATTTACAGAAGACAATTGCTTGCATTGTGAGTTCTTGTTGATATTATGGGTAAATTATATTATTTGGCAAAGATATAGTCGGTTATGACTTTGTTATTCAAGAAGTAAATATTGCCTGACCAGTTTGTTTTGTTTGTGTGATTAGGAGGATTATGGGCGACAATTCAGGGAATCTTGTCAACGGACGCTATTATTTAGCACCAGTTGTTGATACCATCAACCAGTTGAAGAAGATGATGACACGAAGGTACTGGGATATACTTCGACGGACACGATTCAGCCACCTCATGGACATTGAGCCCATAGTCCAAGAGCGCAGTGTTTTGGATGCGTTAATGCAGCTGTTTGATGAAAGGAGCAACACATTCCATTTGGGGGATAGTTTTTTGGAATTCAAGGACGAAGATGTTTCGTTAATATTAAGATTACAATGTGATGGCATCTCCATTGACTTCAAAAGAAAAAAGGAACGTTGTGTATTTGAAGAGAAATACTCAAAGAACGAAAAACTATGAAACTTTGATAGAAGAGTTAATAGCACTTCGTGCAAAGGTAAGTGTTCTTGAATAAAGGAAGATGTTGTTAAGAGGAATGAGGAGCAACCGACCCTATATTGTAGGATGATATTGGTCATTCAATTGATCCACCCCATGATGATCCGTCTGAACCCCCGGCCAAGAAGTTTAAGGAAGTGGCGTCCAAGCCACGAGTACCGAACCCCCCATTGGCGGACGTATCTGAACCATCCCAGTATGAGAAGCCAATCATGTGCGCTACAAGGCCAGTGAAATCTTCTTACCCAGCTCTTGCTCCGTCAACAAAAAATGTCAGCACTCGAAAAGGAAAGAAAATGACAATGCCAACTCCATCACAAATGAGTGTGCTTGATGAGAAAACAAATGATGACATTGACAATGCAATAGAGTCCTTAACCCAATTGAAAACCGAGGAAAAATTATTTACAAAAGAGGGGGAGAAGGAAGCATGCCCCGTAGAGGAAATACAAGATATCCCCACCAGTTTAGAAGATATAGGGTTACATATATGCCATGAGAAGGTAAAAGAACCTCAAAAAGATTTCATTTCAGGAAAAAAAATGAGCCGCGGGTTTTGGTCATCTGAAAAAGTTACAACAAATGGCATTGAGTGTGTTTCTCAACATCAAAATAGACGAGTAAGTACCTCGACAAATATTTCACACTGTGATGGTTGAATTTCACACTGTGCTGGTTGAATTCAAAATTAAATCTTCACTATCATGGTGTATTAATCGATTTTCAAATTTATGTGCAAGTTTCAATTTGTGCATGCTAGCATTACAACTAACAATTTAGATATCGTCGTAATTGTTTATTTTTATTATTAAGTGTTCATATTTATTATATTATATTAATATGTTTCCTTGATATGATACCAGGACTGTTGTATGGAGTAATGGATGGGGTCACACGACCCGATCTCATCTTCATGCTTTAATCGATGGCAAACTTTTGGTGCCGGATTTTGTCATGAATGTATTTGTCCTTATGTTACTTGATTCTTTGAAGAAATTCCCGCACAAGTTTGGTAGACCTGCCACAATTTGCAGACCCATGGCGCTTCCTCTTTCACACCAGGAGCATTCAGTTGATGGTCTTGATAAAATGATGTCCCCAGCTTTAGAAGATTATGTCAGAGTGAAACTTGTTCTCATGTCGATTGCTTTGAACAAACATTACCATCTTATTGTCCTTGACAAAGATAAGGAGAAATATTTTCATTATTCATCTATCTGTAATCTAGTTTATGATCAAGCAGCAAATGCCATGGTAATATTGATACCCATTTCAAGTTTCTGCTACTTTTTTGTAGCATTGTTTTCATGTTTTGCAGTGTTCCTTGCTTGAAGATCGTTTGCAAAAAAAAATCAATATCAATGAGATGACATCGTATACTCTTAGTTATGTTCGTGACTATCCACAACAAAGGGAGGACCAGTGTCGATTGTCTAGTGTACCTGATGCGCTTCATGGAACAGCTTCTGCATGGTGAGGAACTCAGTGTACCCCACTCAGATGTTGCCCATTTGCGACTGGAGTATGCTGTATGCATCTTGTCAAATGGCATCACACGAAACACACCCTAGTTAGCATTGTCTATAGAAGCGTTAGAGGCAAGTATAGACGCTGGGGAAAAAATGGATGATGAGCCACAACAAAGCCACCAAGAAACTGATCAGCAACTAAAAACTGCGCCACCCATCCCAGAGAGTAATGAAGAAGCACAGCCAAGTGGTGATTATGCCGAATCGGCAAATGCCTAACATGAAATGAATATCCTCAGTTTTAATATTGACTTCATTAAGAACGGTCATTAGTGTATTGTTTTACTTACTTATGCTTTACAAATTAACAGTAACAATCATTATTGTCTATTACTATTCATATATGCCATCTTATGGTTACTTAATCGCCTTATACATCACTTTCATTGCTTGCTGACCAATAAAGCTTACTCATATACAGTTGTTGTGTTTATTGTTTATAAATTGAATATGCCGCTCATTAATATATGGTTCCGTTTACATATGTGCTTCGTTGTTTACTTCCACAGATATCAGTTCATTTTCATTATCTGCTGACCAAAAATGCTATTTACACTTCAAAATTCACCATTCATGCCTAGTATTACTGTTAACATATATGGTTTGTTGTTTATGGTTAGACATTCATGGATGATTTTCAAAACATGTTACCCTAGTTCATTGTTCAACAAAAACATGCACTCCACCTGGTGCTTAGTCTGCGATTACTTCATTACATGTTGCCCTGTTATGTCCGATTGAGTGGCAACGACTACAATGTATTTTGCGCACATGCCATGCTTGTGACTCAATTCGTTTGCGCCCCGGATGACCAGGCCTTTTTTTTGTTTGAGATAGGCGGTCGAATATGGAGTTGGCGAGAGTCGTCCAATGGTTTGTCGTGATCTGGTACAGGGAATATTGATTCTTTGTATGTCAACTTGTAGGATTCGATAGTGTAGTATGGTTTAATGAAGCGATGGACATTTGTATCAATTTGCATAATCGTTGTACAAGCATGCTTACATGATATTCTGTATACCTGGCAGCAGCGACAAGAGCATGTTCGATCACGCAAATTAACAGAATTACTTTGGTGGTCAACAACCTCGAACTATTCTCCATCTGAACAACCTATCAGTAAGCACCTACTTTCGTCGATTATCGCTTCAATCTTCTTGTGTATCACAGGGCAAAGATAAGCTTCCCATTTCAAGCAACAATTACGTTGGTTGTACATCATGTTCATCATCTTGAACCTAAAATCATGAAAAAGGTTGTATAAATTGCACGTGGAGCCCATTACGTTGGTAAATATAAAATATAACAAGATTTAGGGGTAATAATACAAGTGCAAACTGTAGAACGTATTACCTAATTTCTAAACACCAACTACTAATAATAAACAGTAATGTGATAAACGAAAGGGAAATATAAAATACAGAACACAAACATCAAATAGTAAATAGATTAAGCGAAATCAGAATAGGAAAGAACAATATTAAAAGCAAATGGTTGATAGAAACATCAATACGAGAAAGTATGTAACAACTTTGCATTCTATTTAGAGACGTCTGAAATAAATTAAGAGGTTGAATATGGGTACCACCTTATTGCATCTACCATCTTACACACAGGAATGTGTCATGTTTCTCTTATCCATGCATTAAAAGATTATGCGACATTGGAATACATTTCACCCCACCGCTGGCCTCTAAACAAGTAATTGCACCAATGTGACATGTCCGATTTTTGGAACATCCAATGTTGTGCTTGTCCTGATGTGGCCAATAGGGAGCCTACAGCTTCATCATATTCGAAAGACGTACAGGCATATGCAATCTTCATAATCAAACTCCAGCACTCATCCTTTAATGACTTTCCTAGCTTCCCATTTGCTTTAAGAAAATTTGCATGTAGATGTTGCAAACAATAAGCATGCGGGGTGGAAAGAAAAACCTTCGCAATAGCATTCACAAGTCATTTCAACCTATCGGAGATGAATGTGACAATGTTGGTGTAGTCGTCATCACCTTATATTGCATCACCCGAAGTTGATGTAAACCATATCCAGTTATCATCAGTTTCATTATCCACGATAGCAAACACTAAATGAAAAAAATCCTTCATTGCCATCTTTGGCTATTGCACCCAGAAGGATACCGCCATATTTGTCCAACAAGTGAGTTTCATCTAGAAAAAGCATAGGCCTACAACCCTGCTTGAAACTATCAAGAGAAGCATGAAAATAGAAAAACCAATGCTTGAATCGTTCTTCATCAGTGTCGATAATAATGATGCTACCTAGGTTAGTTTCAGAAACTTTGGCTGCATACCATAGCAACAGATCAGAGCTTGCTATATCACTGCCACGAAGAATTCCCCTTGCCAACTCTTTACCCATCCAGGCTCGTTTGTACTGCAGACGAACACCGTGGTCACGTAATATATCTTGTTGTATATCCATTGCTCGGTATAGAGGCCAATCACTTAATTTTATTATTACCTTCCTACTGACTCATTTCTTTGATGCTCTCAGGTGAAATGGTGTGTTAATGCCCCCACCGCATGTATGTTCATGTGTTGTTTTAATCCTAAATGTAGGGAGGATTCCGTCTCTTGAGGCATGAACACGCCATTGACAATCCTCATTAGCACATGTCACAGTCACTCCATCTCTATCGTTCTTTATGAACTGAAAGTTGAAATTGCGTTTGACGGCTAAGTCACATAATGCATCCTTAAAGTCTTTCGCATTTTCAAAACGATGACCAATCATAGTAAACCCAACTTCTCAATCTCTTAACGGATCACGTATTGTTAAAGGTCCTCCATGTAACACTGACGGTAACATTGACAATGTTTTCCTAGTATGATGGAAAAGTAAATTGTTAGTTTAATAAATAAATAGAAACGCTTTAAAATTGAATGCTTACTACCAAAATATTAACAAAAACCAAAAATTTAAATTGCAAAACTGAAAACTAACTACAATCTAACGTGAATAAATACGAAAACGTTTTAATGAGCAAAAAACTAGCATAACGATCACCGTATCATATGTGTACACCATTAAAATTGAATAGAAGGACAATAGCTATCGCGTAAGCAGAGATATAAAACAAATGAAAGAATAAAAGATATATGATATTTACGATGGTCTCGATGACCCAGAGTTGTCTTTCGTGTTACTATTCATAGTCTCTAACAACATATCAATCACGTTTATTTTGAATAACCGGTGAATGTTGCACATTGTTTAGAAGTCATTTTCGGAACTAATGGAAGCCATTTTCTTCTGCTCATCTGGAATTATATATTTAACTCTGACCGAAGAAGCTTTAAGGTGCCAATACGTACATATTTCTTCCAATAATAATTCCCAGCCAGTCAAGACAGTTAAATCTAACACACAACCCTCTCCCTTATATTTCACAACAGTGTGAAACATGTTCATTAGGCACTGCAGCAACAAAACAAAAAAACCTTTAGTCATAAACGGACAACTTTTGAACATGGTGGTTGATAAAAATAAGATAATAATATGAACAAAATCTCTAACTAGACGATATCATTGACGTATGGTACACTTAAGATGAGATTCTTGCAGCTTGTGTAACGTTGCATTGGATAGCTTTTCTGGACTGGGGAGACGGAGACGAGGAACGAAGATAAAAATGGTTCTTTACATGAAGAGGATCTAGAATGGAAACAATATGAACAAGAACAACAGCTTCTTCACCAAGACACAAGTAGAAGAAGAATGAAACTTCCAAAGCAAGTTTCCAGTACAATAGCCATGCTATGATTTGACTTGGCACCATTATTCCCTCCAAACTTTTTCAAGGGTAGTTTTGAGATTAAACAAAAACATCACGGCTTGGGGTGACGAAAGGGAGGAACGAGTATAGAAAATATAACGGAAGGACTGACCAGGTATTAATTTTGTCAAAAAGACTTGGGAGAAAGTTTAAAAAATTTCAGGGGCTTAAAAATAATTTATGAATCTCAAATTTTCAGGGTTTATTAAAGGGGATCTGTACAACCATGCATCATGGGTTGGTTACAACCATATAAAGAGCACAAGCACTAAATTTTTTTCTGTCATAAAATTTAATTACTTAAATGAATATATTTAATAATTAATTTGTAAAATAATTAATATAAAAAGAGAACAATGATTCATTTAAAAAAAATTAATCTTAAATAAATTATTTTAAATTAACATTTTTTTAATTATTAAAGTGTGAAACAATATCAAAGTAAAAAAAGGCAGTGTGTGTCAATTTAACGTTCTATGGGGTTGTGTATGTAAATAAAACCAAGAGATTCTAAAGGCATGAAATTCATGACAAACGAACAAAGTATTCCCGAGTTGGCCTCTCTAGTTTATCCTTAAAGATGACTTCCTATCTTATCTTACCAGAGTCAAGAAGCAGAAGCAGGTCTTGGTTTCTTTCTTTAAAGGATTTATAAAGAAAGGTCTCTTGGAGGCATACAAGCATATCATTGACTTGTTGATTGCTTAGAGAAGCGCATCTTATCTTCTTTTTATGGTTTTGTTCACTCTGCAGTGCTGAGAAGGGAAGAAGGTAGAAGAGAAGAGATGGAAGGAGGTGTTGTTGAAGCTGATGCTTCAGCTTTCAAGGAGTGTTTCTCTCTTGCTTGGAGAAATCCTTATGTTCTTAGGCTTGCTTTCTCTGCTGGAATCGGTGGCCTTCTTTTTGGCTATGATACTGGTAATTCAACTCAACTATATTTCAATATTTCTCTTCAGATGTTCTTTTTGCATACATTTCTTATCCATGCTCATCAATTGCTATTCTGGATCAGAAATTTTCTTTACAGAATTCCAAAATAAGCAAAAAATTAGTTTTGTTAGCATTCAGCTCAAAATATGTTATGAGATGATGAATTGAATTTGTTTTACTGCATTTAATTGAAATTAAGCTCAATCAGTAGCTTAAAATTTGAGCATGTTTGATTTACATACATTTCTCCTATGGTTCTTTACTTCCAGGTGTGATTTCTGGTGCATTGCTCTACATCCGTGATGATTTCTCCTCCGTTGATCGAAAAACATGGTTACAGGTTTCCACTCCCTATATCTATCATTCAATCTATTTATCACCTATCTTTGCATAACACTAGCTAGTTAAAACCATGTTCTATATATCTTTAGCTAGTTATTTAACTAATATTAAAAAAAAACTTTACTTGAATGGTGTACAACAACAGGAGATGATTGTGAGCATGGCAGTTGCAGGGGCAATAGTCGGAGCAGCGGTTGGAGGATGGACAAATGATCGATTCGGGCGAAGATTTTCAATTCTAGTTGCAGACTTCCTCTTCTTTGTGGGTGCCGTCATTATGGCAGCGGCTCCGAGTCCTACTCTGCTCATTGTAGGACGTGTCTTTGTGGGTCTCGGTGTGGGAATGGCATCAATGACATCCCCACTCTACATATCAGAGGCTTCTCCAGCGAAAGTACGCGGTGCACTTGTTAGTACGAATGGCTTTCTGATTACAGGAGGCCAGTTTCTGTCCTCCCTCATCAATCTAGCATTCACAAATGTACGTATTTCGGACCAAATGGGCATTGAAATTCACTTGCAATCATGTTGTAAATTCAGTTAATTTTGGTTTAAGGTACATGGAACTTGGAGGTGGATGCTTGGAATAGCAGCATTGCCAGCTTTACTGCAGTTCATACTGATGTTGCTTCTTCCAGAATCACCGCGATGGCTTTACAGGAAGGTTGTAGTTCATTTGACATTAGCAAATCGAAACATAGAATTATAATTCCATTCAGGGCTAAATTCACAGATCAAAAGCATTTCTTTTGTTTGTGAATATATTTCAGAGAAGAGAAGCAGAAGCTGAGGCAATAATGAGAAAAATATACCCTGCTCAGGAAGCAGACAAAGAAATACAAGCACTGAAAGACTCAATTGAAGCAGAAATCAAGGAAGAAGGATCATCAGAAAAAATCAACATTACTAAGTTGCTGAAAACAAAGACAGTAAGGAGAGGACTCATTGCAGGAGTTGGTCTTCAAATTTTTCAGCAATTTGTCGGCATAAACACAGTCATGTATTATAGTCCAACCATTGTCCAATTAGCCGGTTTCGCATCAAACCAGACAGCTGTTGCCCTCTCACTTGTAACTTCAGGTCTCAATGCAATGGGTACCATTGTCAGCATTTACTTCATAGATAGAACAGGGAGGAAGAAGCTTCTGATCATTAGTCTATGTGGCGTCATTCTTTCACTCGGAGTTTTATCAGGTGTCTTCCATGAAACTACATCACACTCACCCAATGTTAGCAAGCAGGAAACATCCCATTTCTCTTCCTATACCTGCCCAGATTTCAGTTTGGCGACTACCAATTGGGATTGCATGAAATGCCTCAAGGCTTCTTCTCCAGACTGTGGATTCTGTGCTTCTGGAACAAACAAGGTAACTAACTTTCTTCATCTTGTTATGATACAAAAATATAAACTTCTTTAAATCTTAATATAAAATGTAAATGAATAAATTCTTTTTTCTTTGGGTGCCATTTGCTGCAGCTATTCCCAGGAGCATGTTTGATATCAAATAACACAGTGAAAGACTTGTGCCACAGTGAAGGAAGACTATGGTACACTAGAGGATGTCCAAGCAGATATGGATGGCTGGCTTTAATTGGTTTAGCCTTATACATAATTTTCTTTTCCCCAGGGATGGGAACAGCGCCTTGGATTGTGAACTCAGAGATATATCCCTTGAGGTTCAGAGGAGTCTGTGGAGGAATTGCAGCAACTGCTAATTGGATTTCAAATCTAATTGTTGCACAGTCTTTCCTATCACTAACACAATCCATTGGGACTTCCTGGACATTCTTCATTTTTGGAGTCATTTCTGTGGTGGCATTGTTTTTTGTCCTAGTTTTTGTCCCTGAAACTAAAGGACTGCCAATTGAGGAGGTGGAGAAGATGCTCGAGCAGAGGGATGTCCATTTTGCCTTTTGGAAAAAACAAGCTGGTGAATCAGAGAAGAAAGCTAATACTAATGTATGAATGGTGCATTATCATTTTGCTGTTGAACCTGTATTATTTTCTACAGACCTACCTCAAAGTATATTATTATTATTATTACCTCATTATCTTCATGTTTTTAATTCTTAGTGCTTGCACGAAACAGATAACAGATAGTGAGTTGAAAGGTTAGGGAAGTTTCTCATATTATGGAAAGTCATCTTATTATTTATTTATTTATGTTTAATAAATGCTCCTCTTACTCATTTTTGATATCTCATAACTCATGAAACACACAACACATTCCAAAAACAGAATAATGAAGTGATTTGAATTCTTAGCACTTGGAGAAAACAGAAAACAGCAAGTGATTGGAAAGGTTAGGAAGGCTTTTCTTATTGTGCAAACCTTCATTATTACATGCTGGCAAGTTTCTATGTGAAGTAATTGGATTAGGTGCACTAGCTGGTGAGCGTAGAAATAAGGAAATTATTGATTCTGGAAAGCATACATAATTCTGTCTATTTTTCCTTGTTGAAATCATCAATTCTTTTGACAAAAAAAGTTTCAAAGCAGTTTTTAGATGCCTCCCACATGATCAGGCTTTCCAGAATCTTGTCCAATAGTGTAGCCCTATTTGAAATTTTAAGGGCATAGAATTTTTTTCCCCCTACAAAAAAAAAAAAAAAGCTTTAGCTTGATCGGTAATACTTTATTAGAGAAATATTTTGACAAAAAGTCTAAATAAAATTGATTTTCTAAAAAGAAATATTCAAGGGCTTAATCTTTTATTTGTTTTTTTTTTTAGCCTTTATGACAATCATGAAGATCAGTGAGAGTGAATTTAGATTTCATGCTAACATGAATGAAAAGAACACTTTTGGACCAATAATTTAGCAGACATGGAAATCCAATGGGTTTTAGCTAGACCTGTCCAATGGTCGGGTTACACGCCCAAGCCCGAAGGCCCGTTTAAAAAATCGGAGGGCTTGAACAAATATATAAAGCCCGATGTCCGGGCCTTGGATAAAAAAAGAACCCCATTTTAAAAATAGGCCAGGTTTGATTTTCATTGTTAAAAACCCGACCCGACCTGGCTCGGTCCGAATTATAAAATATATTTATTAATTAATTTTGTATATACTTATATATATGGTTTGAATTTTATTGATTATTTATTAATTAGTTTTGTATATACTTATATAATATACATTTATTGTTGATTATTATTGATTATAATGGTTTGAATTTTAATTCTTGTAATTATATAAATATTTATATTTGGTATTTTAATTTTTAAGTGTTATGTAGAATAACATTTTGTCATATTCATATATTAATATTATTGTTAATTTTTTTTATAACTTATATATTATTTGATGAAAAACCTATTTGGGCAGGCTTAGACAGGCCTTAGGTAGAGGTCATTAAATTTGGGCGAATTCTGGCAAAGGTTAAAGCCCAGATTTTTGGGTTGGGCCAGGTTTGGACAAGCTTAAATTTTAGTAATTATGGATAAAGCCGGCCCGAACCCGGCTCGGACTGGCCCATGGACCGGTCTAGTTTCAACATCAAATCAATATATATATATATATATATATATATATATATTTGCCAAATTTAATATTACAATCTGAAAAGCATAATCAAATATCAGTTAGGAGTTGCATCAAAGTATTGGTTGAACGACAACCACATCACACATTCTTTATCAATTGATAATTGTTTCCGAAAAATTTCTATGGCTATAAAACCATTTAACAGATAATCATAGTGTGTGTGTGTGTTTAAAAGAAGGAATCACAGTGAATTGATTGGGAGCAAAGACACTGAAAAAAAAGGGTGAAAAAAGTAAGTAATCATCTCTCCATGTTGAGAACTAGTTGCAGAATGTGGCCTTTTTTCCCCACTTCTCCCCTCAATTAGATATAAAGTTGGGATATGCGGTTCAATACTTTTGGAAGATTCAAAGAGAACCAAATTTTCTTTTTTCTTATGCTAGCTCACAAGAAACTTTGTTCACCCACATCAAACTTTTGAAAATCAAATTCTAACCATTTCTTTTCTAATGGATCAGAAGAAGAAGATGCCATTAAAAATTAAAATAGAATAAGGCATATTTTGCAAGGGGTGAGGAAGAAATCCATTTTTTCTTCTTTCTTTCTTCAATATCCATTTCTATACCCTACTTTCAAAATATATATTTTTTTTCATTTTGTCTTTTTATATTCATTTATAGGTGTTTTTTAGGGCTGGTCAAAGGTCAAGTTAAAGTTTTAAAATTTTAGAAGTCTTCAAAAAATTATTTATTATAATAAATTAAGATCTTATATTTTTAATTTAGTACTTAAATTTACCTTTGGCTTATACTTAGGGGGTGTATTTGAGCCGAGCCGTTCATGAGCGGCTCGGTGTTTGGCTCGATAAGGGCTCGTTGGTGTTCAGCTCATATTGTAAATGAGCCAAGTTTGAACATCATTTTCAAGCTCGATTAATAAACGAGCCAAGCTTGAGCAGCTGAAAGCTCGGCTCGTTTTAGCTCGCGAACACAACTCATGAACAAGCTCGTTTATATGCTCGGTTGTGAGCTCATTTATATATATATATATATATATATATATGTATATTAAGATGAATATGTGACTATGTCGTTATTATCAACTTGAGTCACACATATAAGGCTCTAAACTACTATTCAAAAGCTTAGCTCGTTAAAAGCTCGGGTCAGCTAGTTCATTAAACTAATTGAGCTCGTAAGATAAACGAGCCAAGCTTGAACATTACCAAGTTCGGCTCATTAAATCTTGTGAACAACTCATTTATTGTATAATCAAAAGCTCGTTTATAGTATCATTTACAATTTTATTTGTAACAATCATTAATATAATCATTTATAGTGTCATGAACAACCTTATTTACCGGATCGTTAATAATATTACAAAAAAAAAACATTTATAAATAGTTACATCACAATGTTTATTTTGTTATTATTGTAATTATTTATTAACTTATTTAATAAATATTTTAACAAACTTGAACTCAAAGCTTAATAATTCCATAAACAAGCTTAAATTATTCTTTTACTAAAATGATCCTCAAACTCAAATCGAGTTGACTCACACTTGATAATGATTCATTAAATAAGCTTTAAATGATAATTTATTAAATAAAAAAATAGAATATAAAAAAATAGTCAAGCCTTAATCTAGCTAACGAGCCAAGTCTAAGCTTCAAATTTTTTTTAATAAGTTGAGCTCGAGCATGAAGCTCGATATAAGCTCGATTAGAGCTCGAGCTCGGTTAAAATAGTAATAAGCCAAATTTGAACATTAAAAATGAAGCTCGAAGAAAGCTCGGCTCAAGCTCAAATTCGACTAAATAGTAACGAGTCAAGCTTGAACAAGACAAAGCTCGGCTCGGTTCGGCTAATTTACAGCCCTACATACTTCCATATAACTTGTTCACGTAGCTCATTACTTCTGAAAATAAATTTTTTGCGAGGTTTTTCAGATGGATCAGAAAACAATGAAATAACAAAAAATTAAAACAAGACATTAATAAATTAAGGCTCATTACATGGCTGAGGTGAAACTGATTTTGTTCATGTCTTCATTTAATATTAATTTGTTTTAGAAAAAAAATGCGAACCACCTAAAATATATTTAAAGATAGAAGGGTCACAAGATACACACTGTCCGAACTAAAATTTTTAAAAAAAATAAAAACTGAACTAAGTCCAATATTCGGCTACTTTCAGAATTTTTTTTTTTCTATTTGTTTTTCCTTCATCCATGGGTGTTGTATATATAGAAGTGTTGCATGAAAAAACAAAATAAAATGAAAAACCTAATCATTCCCAAAAAGCTGAATGAAAATTTTTTGTTAATCAAACCATTCAATTTAGATTATGGTCAAGTTTTACAAAAAATATTAAAAATTTACCTATATTGTTTCATATAGTATAATATATTTTATTTTATTTTATTTTATTTTATTTTAATTTTGTGACACTATATTATTGCCATGTGATATATACAGGATGGATGTTCAGTGATGTATGTTTCAATTTGCATGTGAAACTTATATTTATTGTGCTCAAAAAACTTTTCTTCTTTAATGTTGATCTTATTCCAATTTTGCAATGACATATGAATTTATTAGATTATTATGGACTTTATTTAAATTTAATAATATCATCATATTACTTTTCTTTTACTAAGATAATTTTTCATTATATTAATTTTAAAAATAATCTTAAATATAAGAAAATGGGTTTGGATTTGGTTTAAATTAGGGAACAAAATAAAGTAAAAATAAAAATTATTACTCCAAATACTAATGGGATACGATGTAAAAGATATATATTCTAAGATATATATTGGTAAATGTAATTTGAACATCCGCATTGGAAAAGAAAGAAGAAAGAGAAAAAAAATATTGTGTGAGGAGAAAAAGTGTAACAGGTTTAGTAAGAGTGACCATAGCATTTTAGTGGGTTGAGAATGGAGTGAGAAAGTGTTGAGTTTGTTTTATTAAAATTTTCTCACTAGAAATCAAGTTGGACGGCTGTGATAGATTGAATTACTATTATGATCATGATATGATGGTTCAATGGTTTAATTTTTACTGTGTAATTATTTATAATACTATACATCCAAATTTACACTGTTCACAATGCTGTTGATGTTATTGTGTTTAAACACTATATATATAACAACTATCACAAAGAGAAATGTTTTACAATCATTTGATTAAAATTCAAAGACTGTACATAGAAGATGCGACCTGTGTATATATATTTCATATGTACTTGTTGCATGGTCAATGATATAGATCATTATTTTACTTATTTTCTCCGGAGTCCCACTAATAGGGAAATTATAGTTCAGGTTGAAGATTTTAAAATAAACAAATATTTTTACTTTTTGGCTCACTAACTAATCTCACAACTTAAACGTCATAATCATTAAAAGAAACAAAGCACACACAATTAGGGATTCATTTCAAATCGTTGTGGCCATTATTGCAGCCAATATTTTCATACAGAACGTAATCAATTTGGATGCGAACCGCTTGCGCATTGACTTCGTTTTCAATCTTTATCAAGTCATTCATTATTTATCACTGATTGTATTTTTTTATATACTAGTATTTGACAATTTCAACGCACGTGTTTGTTTTAATTTTTTTATTAATAAAAAAAATATGAAATTAATAATATTATTATTATTAGAGATAATTAATGGACCTCTCAAACCTGTCCCAATTAAATTAAAAAAATTAATTATATATCTTTATAAAATCAACATTGATTTATTTCTAATAATCATAATCATATTTTTGATGAATTTTAGAGTAAATTTTTCAGGTGGGCACCAAACTTTGCTGTATTTTCAGTTTGAGCACCATCTTTCAATTTGTATCAAAATGAATACAAAGTTTTAATTTGGTTTCTCCGGTGGGGCAATTGGGGGATTCCGGTAAAAAATTAATGACGTGGACGCCAGAATTGTGACGTGGGCGACTAGGATCCCTGTCAGCATTTCTCCACATCAGCAACTTATACCACATAGATTACTCCCCTCCACGTGGCGGACACGTCACCGCCTCTTATTCACCCCCATTTGCCCCTTTCTTCTCCTCCGTCTATAGCGATCATCGCCCGAGCCCTAGCAACTGTTCCTTCACCCCCGACCACCGGCTGAGCACTGATAGCTATCCCCTCGCCTCCCTTTGTTCTTCAACTCTTCCCCTCCCGATCACCGTCCCGAGCCCTAGCAGTCGTTCCCTCTCCCCCACCCTACGATTAAGCACTGGTGGCCATCCCCTTTCGTTCATCTCTTCTAATCCAGATGAACGTCCGAACCCTAGCAGCCATTTCCTATCCCCTGCCTTTGCTACATTTTTCATCTCTTTCCCTCGCGATAACCATCCGAGCTCTAACAACCATTCTCCCAAACTACAGTGGTCTGTTTATAAATGCCCTTACTAGAAGAAGAAGGAGAGGTTTGAGGAGAAGGAGTTTACCAGGAGGAGTTCATTGGAGGGGAGATGAAGATTGTTGCTGAGGAACTTTGGATGTTTTTTTTAAGTTGTAACATTAAACCAAACTTCATATTTTCCCCTTCTTATGTATATTCCAATTCTCAACAAACAATTTTAATTAATTCAAATTGTGTAAATCGACTGCAAATCCAGTAATTTACTAGAAGAAGTACAAACAATCATTCAGTCTTGCAAAATTCAGATTTTTAAATTGGCTACAAATTTAATTCGGCAAATCCACAGCACAACCAATATTTTGAATTAACATTTGCAGCATTCCAAACTAAAAGTGTATTTTACAATTCACTCCAACAAAATTCATGCATATCTGGAAGAAGACATATATGTAAATTGTATTTCTAATGACAATTCATATAAGTGTTTGACAAAATTCATACATATTGCAGAAAGCAAAGTTAGCAAAGTGTTTGAAACTATACAAAATTGTCACTGATAGTGTTTGTACTGTTACAAACTCCAAACTTCACAAAACATAGTTGGTGCATGACATTTCACTTAACATAGTAGCTCTAAAACAAGCCAAAAAAAAAAAAATTTGCTGATTTAGATTATGCAGCTCCTGGAGGAATCCACTGTTTCCTCTTTTTTACTCCTACAACCCCACCTTTCTCCATGCCATCTGATGGTTTCTCCTTGACATGTGACCTTGTAACAGGTGTCCTTTGTATTTTGTGCTCCTTGCTGCATGGTATATTATTTTTGCCCTTTTCTTTTCGTTCATGTTGCTCTTCTATATTAGTTGTTTTTTTCTTCACCCCTCTTGGCATAATGTTTTCCCTTGTCTCCTTTAATTGAGCAGTAGTTGATGAGATGTTCATATCATGCACAAGTTGAGATGCATCGATGACCTACAGTGAAAGTCTTTATGGTTAGCTAATTTATTGGCAATTACAAATGGTCCATTAAGCTTGTTAAGAGACATACAAACCTGCGGTGAGGGATCTATTTGGTTATGTGCATGTGTTTCATGTTCTGCAATGGAATGGCCTCTAGCTATGATATCAACATATCATAGGAATCATTTTCACACATGGAATGTTAATAACTAATTGTTATTCAAGTCTATGCTTGGGAAAAAAAAATATTAAAGAACCATTACTTGCTGGAAATGGTCTTGTAGAACACTTCGATCAATATCTGCCATGGGATCATTGCTGGTATCCTGACCAAAAAATTATAAACTCTATCAATTATTAGCTCTACTAAATCAAACAACAACTAGTGTAGTCACACACAACTCACCTCATTAACTTGTTCTGTTGCTTCAGAAGTACTTGCTGGCTCTTCAGTTTGTTGCTTATCCTGTTAGTCATGAACATTGTTAACATCTAGACACCTACACACACACACACACACATATCTAGAATATTCTATCGAATAACATAAAAAATTACCTGTGACCCATTAAACCTTCTATTGTGGCCTATGACACCACAGATACTACATTTGATCTTCAAACCCTTCCTGGTAACTTTCCCCTTGTTGAAACTAGTCTCTTCTCCTAATTCTCTCCTTCTGAGCTTTGTCTTCCTCCCCCTTTTCAAGTTCACAGGATTAGGTTGAGTCATGGGTGTCTCATCAATGATAGGCCAACAGTCCCTGCCTTGTGTGGGGTTTATAATATTTTTTTATATGTAGCTAGAAACTTAGACACCTTGTAGCATTCATCTATATGATTCTCGGGCTTATCTTTATTATAAATGATTGCCGAGATCACATGACAGTAAGGAATTCCAGTTAACTGACATTTCCTACATGTGCATGTTATGTTCTCACTGTCCACCACGAATTGCCCATCAGGGCCCATGACTTGGTATTGGTGACCCCCTGACCAAGTTGTGGTGTATGACCAATTTAAATTTTTTGCTTTCTCCAATTTTTTTACAATCTTAGGGCAATGAATTGATTGACATTTTGCCATGGAATCCCTTCTTTTTTGTATCCTGATCATTAGTCTTGTTCTAATCAACTCATTCATAGTAATTATCCCCCTAGTTCTAGCTTGTAATATTATGCTATTAAAACATTCACACAAGTTATTCAAGAGCATGTCACATTTGAACTGAGTCTTGAAATGTGACCTTGACCAATGGCGGGGATCTATTTTCTTTAAGTAATCATATGCTTGGGGGACATCATCTTCATCGCATCCATTTCTTTATTAAATGCAGGTATGTATGGAGCCTTAGCACAATTCCAAATCTGATCCTTTAGGGTTTTTCCTTTAAATTTTTTTTGGAAGTTATTGTGTATATGTCGAAAACAAAATCTGTGTTCACTATATGGGAACATCTCTTCTATTGCAGGTACTAAACCCTAAGTTTGGTCAATCAAAAGGAAAATGACAACAAAACAAACAAAGGAAAACACATACAAAAAACAAACAGACTAAAGACAAACAATGATGTCATGATTAAGTGTCATACAAGTATCAAAATTCAACATAATTTTCAGCTATGGAATAACACATACCTTTTTCCTATCTGTCATAAAGGCCTAATGGTGGCTGTTGGTGATCTGCAGATCCTCGGCAAGCAGCTCTAGGAATCACATCCAATTGTCACGGTTCTCTTTTTCCACTCTAGCCCAAGCTATGGGATAGATGCAATCATTTGCATCTATTCCTACAGCAGTTAGGAGCTGGCCTCCGAAGAATCCTTTAAGGAAGCAGCCATCCAACAAAATGATCTACCTACAACCAACTAGAAAACCTGCCCTTAATGGGGCCAGACAGACATACATGCATTCAAATTTGCCTTCTACACATTTAAAGATCACAGGAGATGTTGGATGTGTTCTCAGTAACTTAAGTCTATAATGATACAACCCTTTCGTCTGTTCATACTCATCACCATCAAGCAAGCTGTGAAGAAAAACATGCACTATAAAAAAGTAAACAATCCATAGTTTGGGAAAATTAATATGAAAAAAAATTTAATATTCTAGACAATGAACCTGCTAGTAATTGCCTTTGCCCTCCAAGCCTTTAGCCGGCTGATGTCAACCTGTTAGTTCAACTTTACTGCCTAAATAATACCTGCAATACTCCAAGTGGGATCAGCCCGGAATTGCTCTAGATAATTCAATGCAATCCATTTAGCATTGACATGGCATGTGTTGTGGTCCCTGGCACACTCGTGTTTGAGATACCCAGACTTGATCTGAATGGTATTCTTATCCTTCACCATGGGAGAAGCCTACAGATAAAAGGGCCAGCCTTTCTTGCATATTGCTTTACACCTTTTGCTATTGCTTGGCCTGAAATTCATAACCACTCTATGCTGAATTCTGTAATTTCTAACAGCTTCTCAAAATTGTTTGAAGCTTCAGAACTGCATCCCAATCTTGAAATGTGGAGCTTTCATGTCTATTTCTTCTTTAAATTATGCATACATAGGCTTCTTGGGTCCAACTAATTCTTCATTTGTGGATGATCCAGATTGGAGCTCATTAGATTTTGTATATTCACTTTCAATTTCACAAATATCTGGTGGTCTACAAATGTCATCTTGTGCAGCACTAGGTGCACTGTTTTCCGTAGGTTCTGTATCAAGTTCACCACATCCTGTACTAATATCATTTGTACCAATATCATTTGTTTCTTCATTACCCTCACCCACTTGTGCACCTTCATTCTCTTCATCAACATCATACTCTTCACTGCTGAATTTGTAGTCTGAGTTAGGCAACCCACTAGCCTCAGCTTCTTCTCCTTCATTATGCCCTTGGTTGTCTTTTTCGCTTTCTGTGTCTGCACTACTATTTACTCCACCAATATCTTCTTCATCTTCAGCTGCTTTAGACATATTGACTGCATGTTCTGCTAGTAAACCAACCCCACGAAACTGTGAATTATTAGCATTAGTTCCAACCTCTAAGACAGTATTTTGCCCACTATTACATGCAGCAATCCCCCCAGTAGCTCTATTCCTATCCCTTATGCAAGGTTCAAGCAATCTCTTAACAGTGACATAAATGGTTAAAGTTCTACAGAATCCAACACTCCTGGCCATTAACAATGCATCCGCATCAGTGATAATATCTTTTAGACCCATGTTGTCAGACATTATATCCAGCCACCGTAAATGACACCCTTCTACATCCAAATTTAATTCTTTTACCATATTTACAAGTTCTATCTTAGACATCTTGTTAGGGCAACAATAATCAACATAACCAACTAGATTATTCTTAGCCCATTTCATCTTTTCACCGATCGAGCAATGGAATTCTATAGTAAAATACTCTGACGAGGGCTCTGTTATTAAATTGGCAAGGGTGATGGTCAATACATAGCACACCATATTAATTCATCAAAGAAAAACATATTATTTAAAGATCTGGATTTTATTTGGAAATTAAAATTAATCACACAAACCCTAGCATTGATTCAAAGCCAAAAACATTTAAATAGACATGAATCAAAGCTTACCGTAAACTGGTTCACCAGCATTCACCGGTCTGATAATCCAATCGACTTCCATGGCTTCTCTGGTGTTAGACCATGATAGCACCTTGATCTGCTGGTGTAGTCGTGATGATCTTCAGGAGAGCAAAAAAGAGTGCGAACAACAATGGCAATGTTAGGGCTCAGGCATTGGCCGAGAGGGAAAGAGATGAAGAAAAGGGTGGAGTGTGGATGATTGTTAGGGTTAGGGCGGGGGAGAGGGAACGATTGCTAGGGCTCGGGACGGTGATCGAGAGAGGAAGAGTTGAAGAACAGCGGGAGGCGAGGGGATAGCTATCAGTGCTCAGCCGGTGGTCGAGGTTGAGGGAACAGTTGCTAGGGCTCGGGTGATGATCGCTATAGATGGAGGAGAAGAAGTGGCAAATGGGGGTAAATAAGAGGCGGTGACATGTCCGCCACATGGAGGGGAGTAATCTATGTGGCATAAGTTGCTAATGTGGCGAAATGATGACAGGGATCATGGTTGTCCACGTCACAATTCCGGCGTCCACGTCATTAATTTTTTTACCGGAATCCCCCAATTGCCCTACCCGGAGAAACCAAATTAAAACTTTGTACTCATTTTGATACAAATTGAAATTTGGTGCTCAAACTGAAAACATAGCAAAGTTTAGTACCCACCTAAAAAATTTACTCGTGAATATTATATTGATTTTTGAAAATGTTTTTTTTTAAATAACTAAATAAAATGTTTTGCACATTATCAAAGCATATATCATTATATATATATATATATATATATATATATATATATATATATAATAATGATATATATATATATATATATATATATAATTCAAATTATCGAATGGAATCAATGTATATTGTTAAACTCAACGATTCATGATTACAAAAATAAAATCTTCAACATAGTACTTGATGGTGTTTAGAGACTAATAAATGCAAAGCAATTAATATAAGGTAGTGTTTTAATGACATCGTTGATTCCCCTCCAAAGGGGAATCAGTGCTTATCCTAATGCATTCACATGTTTGAGTATACATTGGTTGTTTTGATTACCCTCATAGAGGATATATTATCACTTCATAGATGGTAATTATCATTCCTCCCAAAATTGAGGAGAATGAAAGGAAGGGAGGGGATAATGGGCATGAAATGTCCATTTTACCCTCCCTAATATATATATATATATATATATATATATATATATACACACATAATATTAATATTAAAATAATTAATTTATAATAATTAGATAATAACTATATATTAAATAAATATTTATTTCAATACAAGTCATCAAATTAAATATTAAATTATAATATTTACAATAATTAATTCATGAATTACAATGATTAATTTAAATAAATAATGATAATAGTTAATTAAATGAAAATAAATAATAATTAAATTGAATGATAATTACATAATTTAATACATAATTATAATAGGAATTGCTCAAACCATCCCTCTATCTTTACTCAATGACTATTAAGTCCTTTGACTTTGTCATAACAAAAAAAAACCCTCCTTTATAGAATGTGGACTTATCAGTTAAACTAATCACTAACGGAATTAAATTGACTTGTAAATTACTCATTTGCACTTGGTGGTTTGGATGTTTTACACAAAAGAAGAATTTACCAGGTGAAATTACTTAATTACCCATGTTGGTTGCTCAAGTTTTAAGAGGGAAATTACTTTCCCATCACATCTTTTCACATCCCAAGAACACTAGCAGTTGGTTAATCTTGAAACCATCTTCTCCATCATCTTCTCCATCTCCTTAGTTCTAGGTTTTACTGGAGGATACAACACCGGTGCCGGAGACATCACTGGCCTTGTGGTGAAAAGCTTGTAAGGTTCTTCTTTGCAAACCCAAAAGAACGTGAGAGAATCCACCACACATAGACGGTATGGGGTGAAACCCTATTATTTCATAGTAGACATTGTGGTTTCGTTCCCTATCTTGTGTTCGATTTGGGCATATAGGGAAAATTTTAGTGTCTTGGGGATTAGTCAAGCTTGCAGTTACATGTTCACCCCCAAAGACAAGATCTTGAAATTCTATGGCAATGAAAGCACTTGATATGTTGTTTATTGATTTTGTTTTGTGTTTTCTTTATTTGAATACGGTTGTCATCACTTTGAGCAATTTATGGTGGATAGCGAAGATTTACTTTTGAAACTTGAATGGCAACCTAGCATGAAACATACGTGATGTTTATGTCCTGTGTTACATATTTATTTTCTTGCTTTAGAGTTCACAATTTCATTCTAAATCGTAAGGGCATTGTTCTTCCTGCTTACCATGGTATGCACCTATTTAAGACCACCGCTGCCTTCTCATGTAAACCAATTTTTTATGATTATTATGTAAGAATCAACGACATGCCCAACCAAGTTGCGAACCTCGTGAATGGGAGGTGTTACCTAACACCACTCATGGATACTATACAAAAGCTAAAGGAGAATATGGCAAGGAAACATTGGGAGTTAATCCGACGCACATTATTTGCACATTTCCTGGAAATGGAGGCTGTAGTCCAAGAGAGCATTGTGTTAGATTTGCTTATGCAAGTGTATGAAGTGCGGACTAATACATTCAAGCTAGGTGACAGTCACATCCAATTTAGGCCACAGGACATGGCAATCGTGCTTGGTCTACAGTGTAGCAGGTTGGCTATTGACTTCAGAAGGAAGAAGGAATGATGCAAATTTGAGGAGGAGTTCCTACCTAAAGGGGTGGACCGAACCAGAGACTGCCTTGTGAGGATGTTATTTACATTGGTGATCAGGAAAGATAGCAACAAAGAGGAAAGCTTCGTGAAGTTGTTATTAGTGTATATCCTGGGATTCATGCTCTTCCCCACCACATCATGCTCGGCACCAGGATAGCTAGCACTATATGTTGATGACCTACCAAGATTGCATCAATATGCTTGGGCCCATGCGGCACATAAGTGGTTGATGGATGATGTGCCAGATGCTGCAACATGAGTTTGAGACAAGTGTTCATCAACATGGTACTTGCGAGGATGCGTCATTGGATTGAATGTTTGGTTTTATGAGGTTACGGGGATAGGAAAGAAAACACAGTTTGGAAGATTGCCACACATCATATGCTATGGCGAGAATAGCTTTAAGAAACAATCCAGCTTGGGCCTACCGGAGACACTCACTGGGAAAGAGGTGAGTGGTTTTTTCTTACTCCTTTTCTTTCATGTCAGTTCCCTTCATAATGTTAATTGTTTAGGATAACAACATAGAAATTCACATTCTACTCTTCAATGTCAAATATTTATGTTTCTATTTATAAAATGACGTTTCCAATTACAAAAACTGATTGTACTCTGTTATTGAACTTTAAAGGGTAAAATTTCTGAATCTTGAAAATAAAGCCATGTTCAACATCGAAAACAACTAATTGTATTAAAAAAATCTTAGTTTATGTTTATCCCTTGACCATGTAGTTTATGTATATCTTTAAACATATAACTAAGTGGTTATTATTATGACACAATTTGAGCCATTGGTCCCAGAGGGCAAGTTTGAATTTAAAGTTATTGATTTTGGAAAAATTGACTATAGGGTCTTACAAGAGAGTCTGGTGGAGTCATCTACCCACCCCCAAACTTCAAAATTCATCAAAAAAAGACACATAAAAAGCCATGATAAAGCGAGAAAGGCGTCATCATCCAAAAGACAGAATTGAGACGTTATACTAGTTAGCATCGGATATAGTGGTCATAGACGTTCCCCCCTCTTGAGTCCGGATGAGAATAAGTTTGCTCGTTTATGGGATGAGGTTAGGTTACTAAAAGCAAGGGTCAGCGTCTTAGAGGGAACATCTTAAACACATAAGAACAAGTATAATAAGGACATGATGAAGCCAAACCCGAAGAATGATGTCATACCTTTCTAGGAGGAAGCATCACTCGTACTATAGAAATAGGGAAAAAAAACTCCCACTAAAGCGAGCCAGGGGCAATATTGTTGCTGATGAAACATCGGATGAGAACCCGTACGAGAGGCCTTTCACCTGCGCTGCAAGGGCAGTGAAAGCTTCTTATTCGGCAATTCCTACCACGCTAAAGAAGTCAACAACACCTGTAAAAGGAACAAAGAAGGCCACATTACCTCCATCGAAATTGACTGCAATAGACGAGGAAACCATAGATGACATTGGCAAAGTGGTTGTGTCTGTACAAGTTGGTCTTTATGAAGCGCAAGTTGAAGTTGACACCGAGGAACCCAATGTAGTAAGCATCGACATTGGGCTAGATAACATGCAAGCATCGAACCACGATATCATCCAGCAAGAAGCAACAGCTGCGCATATTGATTCCGACAATGACACACCTCAAACTTCAACGAACTTTGTACCATCGAAGAAAAGGCCTGTGGGATTTCAAAGGCTGACCAAACTACAACAAATGACTCTTTTTGTCTTCCTTAACACCCGAAATGGATGAGTAAGTCTATTTGAAAAACTTGTTAACTCGTCATATTGGTTGGTACTTATTTTTCATTTCAATGTGCATGAATTGTTTACAGTTTAGAAAACAACTTAACGGTGTACAATCTGGGGTTTAAGTATGGATAACGCATCTATGTTAAGTTATTTTGTTTTTGTGCTAAATCTTTTATTTGAATCAGAATATATGTATGGGCCAATGAATTGGAGCACACAAGTCATGCCCATTTGTACACCTTGTTAGATGACAAGTACATGGCACCGGAGGACGTTGTCCACACCTTCGTCTTGATGGTGCTCGATTCCATGAAGATAAATCCAGGACAATTTAAGTGAAGGTCAACCATGACTAGACAAATGGCCTTTACCCTCTCCAAAAGGGAACACTCAACCAAGAACTTGCACAAGATAATGACCCCGGCCTTGCATAACTAATCTTTAATTGAGGTGGTACTCATGCCAATAGTTTCACACAAGCACTACCACCTTCTCATTCTTGAGTAAGACAAGCAAGAATACTTGCACTACTCATAACTTAGAAGTGCTGTGTATGATCAGGCAGCAAGGGACATGGTAAAATCCACAAACTCTTGTACTTCTTTACATGCCATTTCATGATATGTGACTCGTTGCCATTGTGTTCACGCTTTCAACTGGCCTTATTCGATAAATATATTCAGGTGGCACTCGGTATTGGAGACATCATCTCGTACCCACTCATACATGTGAAACAATGTCTATAACAGAGGCCTAACAGTCTTGATTGTTGTATATATACAATGCGATTTATAGAGCAGATATTGAATGATGAGGACCTCCATGTGCCACTAGGTGATATTGAGTTCTTGTTACTAGAGTTTGGAGTAAGAATTTTGGCTGATGGAATCCTTCAAAAACCTCTACTCAAGGAAGATAACAATTTCAGCACCATCGTGGATGCAATAGGCTAGGACAACATAGGCGACTCAAACCTTGCACAAACAGATGAGAATCCACCCGAGACAATTGAGTCAACCGAACCACCTGAGACAACAACAATCACAAAAACATTTGTGGAGTAACAACAATAATAGGCGATTAATGAGACAGACGAGTGATATGCATTCTATTTTTTAGCAGTTATTATTTAGTTATATGTGTTGCAGTTTATATAACTCTTTAGTGAACTGGATATTAGGAACTTGTGTTTACTGACGGACGTTTCAGTTTATAATTTGTTATAACTAATTACTTTAGCATGTTCGTGGTTAAGTTTGTGGACTTCACTTTATGATATAAAACTGTACTTTGGCAAAGGCGATATCGTTACAATAATATAATCTGCTAGTTATAAACAATGTATGTTGTTTTTTTTAATGGATTTTTCAAGTAATGAACTATATGGACTAAAAATAACAATGGAAATGAATTTACTGAAAACAAAGGACATGTTTCGGCATACATTGGTTGTGAATATCCCAAGTAAAATACAAAGTTATGCAAAATACATATAAACCCAAAATTCAGTCCATGATAACCTCGTTACAAGTGGCCCTATTACGGATTACCTGTTGGCATTGACTGCATCGTAATTCTTATACCCCAAATGATTGTGACTGAATCCTTCGGCATCTCGGCCTACCTGGCCTTTTCTTCGCAATAGGTGACCGAAGTTAGAGCGCGCGGTTGTCATCCCTTGGTTTGTCATGATCTGGAATATTGAAAATCGGATTGGCATAAGCCTCTTGAAATAAGTTCACAGTGTCATATCTTTTAATGAAGTGGTGCACATTTGTATTTGTCAGCATGATTGCAGCACACACATACTTACACGGGAGACCATAAATCTGCCACCTAAAACAAGAACATTCCTTATCGTACAAACTAACAGAATTGCTTTGGTCATTAATCACTTCAAAATGTTCCCCATCCGAATGACTTATGACCAAAGCCCTGCTCTCCTCAACTACGTCCTCAATCTTCTTGTGGATCGTGGGGCAAAGATAAGTGTCCCACGTATGGCAGTGCTCACATCATTACACATCATGTTCATCATCTTGAACTTGAATCGGTGTAAGATAATGGTATAAATTAATGAAGGAACTATACTTGTAACCATGTATGATAGATATTAACCGTATCTAACATATAGTAAATAGAAACACTAAATATTAAACCAAACTGCCGGATATTAATCCGCAATACTAGATTCTAAAGCATTAAACACATACTTAATATGTAGTTTCGGATGATACATCAATACATAGTTTTGTAAAGTGGAAAGTAAATATAGGAAGCTATCACTCCATAACCCTCCCAAAATGGGGTATATCGTGCATAAGTGAGCATACCTGATAGAATCCACCATGTTATATATTGGCAGGTGATGTGCTTCTCTGATCCAGGAGTTAAATAACTTGGCAACATTTGAGTACATCTCTCTCCATCGTCGACCTATGAACAAGTAGTTTGACTAATGAGATACATCCGACTTGTAAAGCAGCCAACTATATCTCTATGCTGACATTTGTTGTAATTCATTTGTGGCAACGTCAAATTCTATCGATGTATATACGTATGCGACTTTGGCTATCAACCACCAGCACTCATCTTTTATTGATTTTCCTAATTGGCTATTTGATTTAAGGAAGTTGGCCTGAATATGATGTAAGCAATAACCATGTGGGGTAGATGGAAACACCTTGGCAACAACATTCATAAGGCCCTTGGACCGATCTGAAATGAATGTAATAATATCATGGTATTCATCATCGCCATAGAGTGCATCACCCAATTTCGATATGAACCATGTCTAATTATCATCTGTCTCATTATCCACGATGGCAAATGTTAGATGAAAGAACCCCTTATTACCATCTTTCCCGGTCACTCCTAATAGAATACCACTGTATCTCCCCAATAAATGAGTACCATAAAAAAATAACATGGGCCTACATCCCTTCCTAAAACCATCCAGGGAAGCATGGAAGCAAAAAAAAAATCTTTGTTTGAACCGCTCACCACTTCTCTCAATTAGAACGATGCTCCAGGATTGGTTTCAGCCACCTTACTTGCGTACCACAACAATAGATCATAGCTAGCTTTATCACATCCGTGTAGAATCCCTCGAGCTAATTCTTTACCCCTCCAAGCTTGTTTGTATGGTAAACGAATGCTATGGTCGCATAGCATATCCTGTTGTATATCCACTGCTTTGTATAGAGTCCGATCGCGGAATTTTTGAATTACTTTCCTTCTAACCCATTTTTTGGAAGCTTTTGGATGTGATGCTGAACCAATACCACCACCGCATGAATGCGATGTTTTGATTCTAAATGTGGCAAGGTTACCTTCCCGTGAGGCATAGATACGCCATTGGCATCCCTACTGGCACAAACCATGGTGACTCTCTCTTTATCATTTTTTGTGAAACTATAGTTGAAATTGCACCTGATGGCAAAGTCAGACAATCCATCCTTGAAGTGCCTCGCATCCTCATAATGGTGATTGATCGTAATTATTTTAGAGTCATTGGGTCATCAAGCATTCGATACTAGTGTACACCTCCTTGTGAACTTGATGGAAACAATGGGCATAGACTTGACGACGTGCTTTGTGATAATGGTTGCAGTGTAAGATGACATGAGTGACTGATTAGCAAAATTTGTAAATATGAACCACGATATATAAACATGTAAAACAATTTATAAATAGGAATATTCAGGAGTAAACATGAATACACATGCTAATACTCAACACATTATAGTAAACGGTTAGTAAAAATAATAAACAAAGACCATGGAAAGGAGTCTAATGCAGAATATAGCAAATAGGAAAACAAAAAATATACACTAATGACAATTACGGTAGCATTGATGGACTTCTTCTGTCTTCAAGCTCTTCCATGACTTCATTTATATTCTCAATAAGCATATCAACTATATTTTTTTTAAACATATAGTGGACTTTGGACGTTCTTGTGAAGTCAGTTTCAGAGTTGATGTAAGAAGTTGTTCTAAGCGCATCCTAGATTAAATACTTCACTCTAACCAGAGGAGCTTCAAGAAACCAACATGCACATATTTCGGCTAAGACAGATTTCCATCCGATCAACACAGTAAAATATACAATGAATCCATCATTGTTATACCTCACGATCCCACAAAATGAATCCATTAAAGACTTGTAAAAGAGAAAATCAAATAACCTTCACTATTCTTCACAATAAGGAAACAACCGAAATAGAGGAGTAGTTAAAAAGACCACCATTATAACACCTAACCACAACTTAACCAAGCTCCTCCAACTAGAAGAATGAAGAAGAAAAGCTTCTCAATGAAGAAGAAAGAAGAAGCCCAGTATCATGTCAATAAAAAGACCATGAAGATAACATCTAACAGCACCTCAACCAAGTTGCTCCAACAGGAAGAATGAAGAAGAAGCTTCTATAGGAAGAAGAAGAAGAAGACGCTTGTCAAGGAAGAAGAAGAAGAAGAAGAAGCTTCTCAAGGAAAAAAAAAAAGAAGAAACCCAGTATCATATCCATTACCCAAGAATACCAACAAGAAATAAGAAGACAAGAAGAACAAGAAGAATGAAGAAGAGAAACTTCTCAAGCAAAAGAAAGAGATGGTACGACAAGCATCATACCTTGTTCGCATAAGCTTCCCTCTGAAAAGATCGGGAGTCACATTTCCTGCCTCAAAAGACAAAGGGCATTGGTGGCATTTCAGAAAAATCTAACGGTGCAAGCTAACGGGAGGGACCAAAAAGACCATGTTTCAAAAAGGAAGGACTCGGTAGTTTACGTGCATGTCAAAAGGACTTATTGAGTATTTGAAAAAGTTTTAGGGACTAAAAAGTAATTTACCCCAATTATAATTCCTATAGTTATTAAATATTAAAAATAAACCCATATGGCATATATAAATATTATTTTTATATTAAGAGTATAATGATAATCTTCTCATATATTCTCTTCTAACTTTTTACATTTCCAAGAAACTTCTCCTCAAACCAATCAAAGTTTTCATTCTCATTCCCCTCCCAAAAGTTTTTAGGCGTTTGGATTACAGTAATGGGGATGAATGGGTAGGGAATGGTAATGGAAAATGTGTTTGGTTGGAGATGTAGTATATTGAGAATGGGAAAAGTTTTATTGCTATTGATTAATATTAATTTAAAAATTAATTTCAAATAACTAATTTAATGTCGTACTTGACTTTTTAATTAATTATATTAAAGTTTATATTACAAATATTAGTTGAATTAATTAAAATATTATCGTCCATATATATCATTTTATTTAATATTTTAATTCTTATAATTGCTAATTAATTTCTGTGTTATGATTACTATTTATATATTATAATTTTTTGTTTATAAAATAATTGAAATATAATTATTTATTTTATTGCTTCTTATTAATGTTACGTTGAAAATTACTTTTAAATAACTAATTTAATGCCATACTTGATTTTTTAATTAATTGAATTAAAGTTTATATTATGACTATTATTTGAATTAATTAAAATATCATGGTCCCATATATACATATATATCATTTTCTTTAATATTTTAATTTTTATAATTACTTATTAATTTCTGTGTTATGATTACTATTTATATATTATAAATTTTTATTTATAAAATAATTGAAATATAATTATTTATTTTATTGCTATTGATTAATGTTAAATTGAAAATTAATTTCAAATAACTAATTTAACGTGGTACTAATTTATAATTACTAATTTTATTATATTTTTGTTCAATAAATCGCGTACGTATTAATTTAATTATTTGTGTGACTTGATCTGAATTTCAAAATTAAACACTCAAAAATTTACTTTTGGCAACCTCAACCAAAATTGAAAACTCAAAATTTACTTTTGGCATTAATCAACGGTATGAATTTCCATTGCAATTCCCAACATGCATTAACAATATGAGGTCATTGTTCTTCAATGCCTTTCATAAAGCTAGTACATAACATTAAAAAAGACATAGAACCACCAAACTTCAACAAACATTTTAATAATCAACAAAACATCAAACAATTTGGTCCATTGTGAAAAAGGGAAACTATCACAGACATAAAGCAACTCCTTCCCATAATCACATGAACTTGCTAACACTTGCCTATCAAATTGATAAATCTGCAAATAAAGCACATGGGAATGGAAAATATTAGTAGATTTCTAAGTACAAACTTGACAAAGTACTTTAATGGCCAACAAACATTGCAAAATATTAGTTGAATTCTAAGTATAAACTTGATAAAATATCAGTTTAATGGGCAACAAATGTTGCAAGAAGACATTAATCATAAAGCCTTTTAAGTATTGAAAAAGAGACATGAAGTAACCATTGTTGTTTCTGAAATGGTAAACATTTGAAATATAAAATTCTTACTAAGATGGTTCAATCATTAGGCGGGCAATATGACATCATTGATAAGAAAACTCGGCAAAAATGCAGTTTCTTTTCTGTTGGAAGATCCCAAAACACTGTTAGTTGATATTCATCTTTTGCCAACACTTGCAACATGAACATTGTCTCATCTTCTGTAAGACCATCATTAGAAGAAGCACATCACTAAGTGATCGGTTTTTCCCTTGCATTTCTGCATGAGCTGTATCATTGTGCAATGTGATTTCAATGTTACGAGCAAATATTTTGACATTCTTTGTAGCAATTTCATCATTTTGTGTATCAGATTTAGTTTTTTGTGCAGTGGACTCAGCAGTGCAAGCTGCCAACTCAGCATTAAGGACTGCAGCCTTAGCCAATGCTCTAAATTCTGGGTTTACCATATTTACAAAATCCTGAAAATTTGTAAAAATTTGGTACATTGTTGAGTCATTAGCAACAATCTTCCTCTTTTGACGCCTAGATGTTGAGGTGCTATTGTCAGATATCATGGGTGATGGAGACTATGTTAGCGTTAGCTCTTATGTGGGCATGGATAGGTCATCAAAAGGCATTTGAGATAAACCCACATCTTCCTCCAATGAGATGTTATCATATTGTTCATATTGTGCTGCATCATCGCCGATTACACCCCTATTGTTGCCAAAGGCTCTATCTTTAGTGAAGACAGGTGCTAGATCATTGAAAAAAGGAAAACTTTTGCCATACAATCCAATCGCTTCTTTGTGAGTTTGCATTGAAACCAATAAAAAATAAAGATGTCAACAACTTATCTACGATAGTGCACAAGTATTAAACATGAGTCTTGTTTTTTTTACGTTGACATACTCATTGATAAGTGTTTAAATACATCACTTTTATTATATATATTTTATGTACTTTTATGTATATTTCTATGACTCTGATAGCATTTACGCGTTTTATTTGTTACTATTGTTTTAGGATATCGGAGGATCACTTAGTGTGTGAATAAGCTTTGTTTTGTCATAAATTGAAGAATTTATTGAAGCTCGCATGCATCCTCAGACTCGGGTCATTGTAGTAGGGGTTACTGCATCAATTTCACTATAGTAATGTGCGTCCAATATGCGACCCATAGAGAAGAGACAGAGAGGTGTGGGGCCACACACCAGCCTGCACACACACGAGTATAACTTCATTTTGAAGCTTTTAAAAGCCAAACTAGGGCTTTTTGGAGAGGTCTTTTGGCCACCATTTCCTCCACTCTTCTCCAATATCATCTCCATCATTCTCCACCACCATCACTAGAGTAGTTCGTCAGCCGAAGAAGTTATTTTTGGAAGGCAATTTGAAGAAGCAAGAACTCAAGAGGGAGAAGGTCAAGCTCAAGGAAGAACATTGAGGAGTTTGATGGCGCGGATCCGACGAGCTCTTGTCACCGCTTTCTAGCCTACATCTAAGGGAATTTTTATGAGCTTTGTCATTGATCATCTTTTCTATTTTTCTCTTTGTTATGTGGAGCTAAACTCCTAAGGCCACCGGGCATCCGGTGAACCTTGGGAGGAGAACTTGTACGCATGGATGATGATTTTGTTTATGAATTAATGTTGGTTTGTTGCTTGGTTTCATTCTATGTGTACTTGATTGTAGTGAATTGCATGAGAACTTTGTGATTTATCTTGTCGATTGTACTTGGATGCATAGGATGCGACCTTGCATTAGATCCAAATAAATTGAAGGGGGATTCAATGCACTGGTACATTGGAGGTTCTGGGTGTCGGTAGCTCCCCTCAAATTTTAGGGTGATTCTAGCTGAGAGAGAGTATTAGAATTACCCTAGGCAAGACTCCTTGTTCCGAAAGACATCATAGGGGTATCTTCCAGATGGAGGAACCTGTATTTTATTAGGGCTACACTACGAAGGTTCCACGGTAGTTGACTCCCGAGTCTAGCGGATCAAACCTAGACAACTTAGCACTCAATTTCCTAAATTGATCCTTGTTCTTCTTCTGAGGGGATCCTCGCTCGAGGCCTCTTATGCTCATTGTAACTTGCCCTTTAGATCGCTTGCATGGTGTACCTTAGTCCATTTTGTTTATAGTTCTTTATTTTATTTATTTTCATATTTGTGTTTGGAAACTACAATCTCCTTGTTTGTTTGATTAGATAGTGATACTAGGAGGAAGTAATAGCAGATCTTGGGTAACAAAATCCGAATTGCGTGTGTGTACCGCAAGTGCAGGGGTGTCGAAGTAATAAAATACCCCAGTGAGTGGGTAGTCGAATCCACAGGGAACAGAAGTAATAGTAGTAACTAATTCTTAGTTATCTAGTCGAAATCAATGGTTGTGATGAAGTAACCTACTTGCAAGAATATTAATAAGCAAGCAAAGGAGAAGATAGAAAGTAGAAGAGATCATAATCAATAAAGATGAGGTATCTGGGCAATGCTCCTCCTAGGATCTAACATGATGCTTGAGACTTGCTAAATGCTTCTAAACCGAGTTTAAAGAGTGGAGGTAATCTAAGAACAATTGGCCCTTGCCTCCAAGCCACAGGTACTAGTCCCCTATAAGGTCCCGGTGGAGAAATTGCTTAATCTCAACACCTCACACCTCATATGACCTCAATAAGCTCTAGGGATACGTAAGAGTGAAACCGATTCCTAAAGATAGATCTAACCCTACTTCTAGGCGAAAGATCCCGAACCCCCTACAAGGTCCCTGCCGAAAAATCTCTCAATCTCATGCCTCACACCAAATATGGTTGCATAGAGTCTAGGGAATACAAAGATAGGAAACACTCGTCGGAAGGGAAATGGGACACTACACTATCTCATGACTCACCCTCTCAACTCTCTTTAACCTTGGAGTTCTAACTCTAATGGAGACCTCTCTCTCATCAGAGTAAAAAATCATGAATATATAATCAACCACAAGGATCAATAAAACATGAAAGCCATGGGAAAACAAGATTAAAACTCAATTCAACTCGGATTTAATAGAAAACATAAATCAAATCAATACAAAAGATAAGATCCTAGGGTTCACATGCCCAAATACCTACTAGGGTTTAGTCCTCCATGGAGCAAGTTATAAAATAATGATTAATACAATGAATAGAAATGTAAACCATAGAGAAAAACTTCCTTGAATTCGTGATGATGGCCTTTGATAAGTGCTTGTGCAATATAAATGCGAAGTGTTCATTCCTTATTTTGAGCATTACTTTTCTCAGGTTTTTACACTAATATGTGTGTTTTTATGTTACTTTTATGCAGGTAGGGTTGTGAGGCCGAGTATGAAGGAAATAGGGCAATGTGGATCATAATGCACCTATTTTGGAGGAAATCTTGCTAAGAGTTCAAACGCGAAGACATAGGCCATGTGTGAGATGCTAGAGTGTGTGCCAACCTCCTCGCATTCGAGTGAGCACATCCATTTGGAGGGGCACAAAGGCAGTCACACTCGAGCAGTCCGATTTATGCACATAAGAATGAGAGCTCCACCAACATGTATATCATTAAAGAAGTAAGTGATTCACGACGTGAACGTGTGCCCGTTTGCGTTACCCCGATGAAAGTATGGAATTGGGAAGTTATTCAGGTCGAAGGTTGTAGCAATGTTGTAGCAAGTACTGTAGCAGCACTGTTCACAGCCGGCCGAGAAACCAGAGAAACAGAGAATCCACACGGGTGTGTGGAAATTATCCACGCCCGTGTGGAAATTCGGCACGGGCGCGTGTATCATCCACGCCCATGGAGTTGCCCGATTCCAGCCCTATTTAAAGCCGATTCAGCCCCGATTTTGGTATTCTTTTCTCCATCTTTTCCCCAACTTGCGAGAGGGCTTCGGCTAGGGTTTCGAGGGGTATTGGCCAAGGTTTTGGAGAGGTTTTATGGCTCCGACATCGTGATTCCATTAGGAAGAAGGTTGGTAGGGGAGCTTCGATCGAGGCGTATCCTATACCGGACGAAGGAATCCTTGGACGACGAGTAGAGGACTTTCCACAAGACCATCGACACGACCATCGAGGGGGTTTCTTTATGGATTCATTACTTTTACATTCGATTTCTTTGATTGTACTTAGCTCCATGGAGAGCTAAACCCCTAGTGGGTACTTGGGTGATTGTGAACCCTAGGATGTATTCATTTCATTGAACTTCTTTATTATGCTTTCAATAAATTGATGTTTATTGTGAGTTCCAACCTTGAATGCTTGATTGTATGAACATTTCCCCTAGAGTGACACTAGGGTTGAGAGTTCTTGTTGGTAACCTTGTGAGTGAGTGACACACCACGAGCGTTAGACAAAGCTAGGTTGGAGAGGGTTGAGAGGATGAGTCGAGAGGTATAGGAGCGTCCCCTTTCCCCTCCGACGTGATAGATTCTACCTCCATTCCTCGAGTTCTTTGCGGCCATAATAGAGTGAATGGTCTAAGGGATGAACCTCCGCTGGGGCCTAGTTGCGCGTGTAATGGAGTGAAGTGTTGAGGTGATCTTAGTATCTAGGGCTTAATTGTGGCTAGGGACCTTCCGCTTGGACCAAAGGGTTAGGTCTAAATCTAGCAAGAGATTTATCACTTGGAATCCCTTGAGCTCATTGCAACTCTATGCGAGTGCGAGGTTGAGAGGTTATTTAATCTCTCCTCCGGGACATGAATAGAGTTAGGCATAGTTGACCTTAGATTTTGGACTATGTATGTAAGGATTTCCATGACTCACTATTGCATTGATTAGGAAGCATAATAGAGAGTTCTTGCACTTGAAGCGATTATCCTAGGTGAAGCATCATCCGAGTACCCCAACTTTATCGATTGCCTTGCCTCCTCCTTACTTTTGCTCTCTTACTTGTTGTTTTTAATTTCTGAGAATTGAATCATTACCACACTTATCATTGTTGATACTCCACATAGCTAAGAATCGAATTTAGTGTCTTTACTCCCTACTCCCTGTGGATTCGACCCCGCTCACCAGGGATTATTACTTCGACAAACCCTTGCACTTGCGGGATATACGCAAGGGGATCTTGTCAGCCTTGATGGGTCGCTCAACACCTTGAAGAATCCTTTTCCGAAGCTAGCCAAAGCCCCCCTCGATCCTATGACGGAGAAAAGATCGATCAAAGTTGGCGAAGAACAACCCCCAATATCGCCGAAGACCTCCTCTAGAACCCTAGCTAGTTTACCCTTAGAGTGTTGCCAAAAAGCCAAGCAAAAAGTCTCCAAAGAATAGCAAAGAATAGGACAAATGACCTATTTATTGTCACAAATCGTGGCTGTCACGTGCCTTCACGCGCCCGTATAGATTTTCCATGCGCCCGCGTGAGCTGTAAGAATTTCTATGCAGTCACGTGAACAGTAATTCTACTACATTATTGCTACAGTAAAATGCTACAAGAATCTCCACGTTCATGAACTCCTCTCGTGTCTTGGTCCTTGAATTGAACAAGAGCTCTCCAAATGTATCTTTATAGCCTATCTTTGCTTCCTTTTCTCCCTTCAAGGCATTCACAACCCAATTGTACAAAAGAACACCAAATACACTATATGAGACATAAACCATGGTAAAAATGATACTCAATGCATGTAAAACATATAGGAAAATATGTCTACTCAAGCAATTATCATTAGGCTTTTGGGATTATGACCCTCTTGCGCTTGTGGAGAAGGTTCATTATTTGATGACCCGTGTACTTGCGGTCGGGGAGTCGTAAGCTCGCTTTTTAGTGTATCGCGTAATTACCATCACTCATCGTAGGAGCTTTTATCACAAATAATAGTGCTGCTTTCAAAGTTCTAATCAAAACTACTCATCTGCAGAATATCGGAGATGACATTTGTCTTAGTCCTCAAAAGTTTCACCCATGACTCAATATTTGGTATAGCTTTCAACTTGGTTTGTGGAACATTTAGTTGTATTATTTTTTCCCACCGAAGGAGATATCCACTCCGAAAGCCATTTTCAGCCTGCGATATAGGGTTCGTCAAAATTTCAACCAACTCATCAATGAGGGCTTTATCTTTTTCTGGTGTCTACTACTATTTGTTCTATCCCCTTTTGTGTTGTTATTTTTCTGTCTCCATACTACAAAAATGTAAAGAGAAGGGTCCACATTAAACAATATGAATATAAATAAATTGAAGAAATGCATGATTGACAATAAATCATTCTCCATAATAATATTAATTCAAATATAAATGCATGTTGATAGAAATGAAATCCAAGTGTGATAATGAGCATCACTCATGCTGATGTTGATTTTGCTAAAAAGGCTTTGAACTTAATGACGAAAGCCATAGGCATAATTTCATAAATTAATACTATATTTGTTTAGTAGAGCATAAAAGGATCCATATCCTTGATGCTTTCTAAAATCATTCAAGCTAGCACAATGATTTGGAGGGGCACAAAGGCAGTCACTTTCTAAGTATTCCGGCTTGTGCATGTGTAACAAGATCTCCACCAACGCGGCCGTTCATTGAAGAAGCAAAGCGATCTACGACGTAAACGTGTGCCCATTTACGTTACCTCGATGAAAGCATGGTTTCGGGAGTGTTTCAGACCGGTATTGCAGCAAGGTATTGCAGCAAAATACTGTAGCAGGTACTGTTCACAGCCGGTCGAAGAAGGAATCGTCCAGAGAAGCCATACGGCCGTGTGAAAATTCCACACCCCCATGCATTTATTCCATACGGGCCATGTGAATTCCCCATTCCAGCCCTTTAAAAGCCGATTTCAGCCCCGATTTCAGCCCAGATTTCAGCATTCTTTTCTCCATCTTTTTCCTAACTTGAGAGAGGACTGCGGCTAGGGTTTTGAGAGGTATTGACTAGGGATTGGGAGAGGTTCTACGGCTCCGACATCGCGCTCCGTTTGGAAGAAGGTAAGTGGGAGAGCTCTCGTCGGCACCGATCCACCGAGGTGTATCCTAGGTTGTACAAATTGACCTTTGGACGAGTAGACGACTCTCCACAAGACCATCGTCATGACTATCGAGGGATTTTCTATGTATTCATTGCTTTTACGTTTGAGTTCATTGATTGTAATTAGCTCCATGGAGAGCTAAACCCCTAGTGGGTACTTGGATTGTGAATCATAGGATGTATTCGTTTTATTGAACCTTGTTATTATGCTTTCATTAATTGATGTTTTTATTGAGTTCCAATCTTGAATGCATTGTATGAATACTCCCTTAGAGGGACACTAGGGTTGAGAGTTCTTGTTGGTAACCTTTGTGAGTGAGTGACACACCACGAGAGTTAGACAAAGCTAGATTGGAGAGGGTTGAGATGGTGAGTCGAGAGGTAGCGGAGCGTCCCCTTTCCCCTCCGGTGTGATTTATTCTACCTCAAATTCCTCGAGTTCTTTGCGGTCATAGTAGAGTGAATGGGCTAAGGGATGACCTTCCGCTGGGGCTTAGTTGCGAGTGCAATGGAGTGAAGCGTTGAAGTGATTTTAGCATCTAGGGCTTAATTATGGCTAGGGACCTTCCACCTGGACCAAAGGGTTAGGTCTACATATAGGAAGAGGATTTATCACTTGGAATCCCTAGAACTCATTGTAATTCTATACGAGTGCAAGGTTGAGAGATTGTTCAATTTCTCCTTCGAGACATGTATAGGGTTAGGCATGGCTGACCTTATATTTGGGACCATGTATTAAAGGATCTCCATGACTCATTAATGCATTAATTAGGAAGCATAATAGAGGGTTTTTGCACTTGAAGCGATTGTCTTAGGCAGATCAATATCTAAGTACCCCATTTATATCGATTGCCTTACCTCTCCTTTACTTGTGCTCTCTCTCTCTTGTCTCTTTTACTTTTGTTTGCATTATATCTCACCATACAAATCACTATTTATATTTCGCTTAGTTAAGAAACAACTTAAGTATTTTTAGTCCCTATTCCCTGTGGATACGATACCCACTCACCTGGGATTTTATTACTTCGACAAACCCGTGCACTTGCGGGATATACTCAAGGGGCGTTGTTAAGTTTTTGGCACCGTTGCCGGGGAATAGGTGTTTAGAGATACTTTGCACTTTATTTTCTTAGCTATTCATTTATTCATTCTATTTCACATCTTCTTTTCTATCATAATTCTGATTTGTTTCCTTTCTTTTTGTGCAGCTCTAGGTTCATGACTAGAGGGAACCCTCAATATTGATTGAAGGAGATCCCGAGCTCGAACGTACACTTAGAAGAAAAGGGAAAGAACCCGTGCAAGAACAGTCTAATCTAGCTGATTTGGAAGTTGAAGGATCGGATAATATGCTGGAACAAAATGAGCAACAGAGGACATTATCTGATTATGCTAGACCTTCAGTATTGGGGACACAATCAAGTATTGTGCGTCCCCCGATTACAGCTCAGAACTTCGAGCTGAAGCCAGCATTCATCCACATGTTGCAGTAATCCACACAGTTCAATGGTTTGATCGATGAGGATCCAAACAGTCATATATAGAACTTTCTCGAGGTGTATGATATGCTCAAGATAAACGGAGTGCGGATGATTCCATCAAGTTGAAAGCGTTCCCATTTTCCTTAAATGGGAGAGCGAAACAGTGGCTATATTCATTACCTAGAGCATCAATTACCACATGGGAGGAGATGATAGAAGCTTTTCTTGCCCGTTATTTCCCTCCTGAAAAATCTACAAAGCTTAGGAATGAGATCTCGTCCTTTGTACAGTCAAAATTGGAGTCTCTATTTAAGACGTGGGAAAGGTTCAAGGAGCTCCTAAGAAAGTGCCCGCAACACGGATTCCCATAGTGGATGATTGTTCAGACCTTTTACAACGGGTTGAATCTGAGCACAAGGCAACTCTTGGATGCGGCAGCAGGAGGTACCTTAGGTAGCAAGACCTCCAATAAGGCTCGTCAACTAATTGAAGAAATGGGGTTAAATAGCTACCAATGGAATGCTAGGGAGAAGAAGAAAGTGGCCGGGCTTTATGAGATAGATGCAGTAACTTCATTGGCGGCTCAAGTGGACTCATTGAGTAAGAAGTTAGATGTTCTAACTTCGAATAAAGTATTGACTGTGACTACTTGCACCAGGTGTGGTGGAGGATATGCTCTCTCCGATTGCCCGATATCTATTGGTGATGCATCTTCAGTTGAGAATGTTGATTTTGTGGGTAATACGATGAGGAATCAAGGGAATTCATATAGTAACACCTACTATCCGGGTTGGAAGAATCATCCCAATTTCTCATGGAGTAACCAAGTTCCACAAAAGGTCATGGGGTCACCGGGTTTCAAACAACAACAAGCCCCAAACATGGAGAACCGAGTTTCCGGTTTGGAGACCTGAATGACCGATTTAGAGAAGGCCTTGAATAGATTTGTGCAATCATCGGATACAAGGTTTCAATCAGTTGGGGCTACACTTCGCAACCACATCGCTTCTTTGCACAACCTTGAGAATCAAGTGGGGCAAATTGCGAAGTCTCTATCAGAGAGATCACAAGAAAGCTTGCCAAGCAATACCGAGACCAATCCTAGAGTACATGTAAAGGCGATCACTTTGAGAAGTGGTCATAGAGGTTGAAGAGGGAACAAGCAAAAAGAAGGAGGTGGCTGATAAGTGCTTGTGTGATATGAATGCGAAGCATTCTTTCCTTATGTTGAGCATTACTTTTCTCGTGTTTTTACACTAATATGTGTGTTTTTATGTTACTTTCGTGGAGGTAGGGTTGTGAGGCCGAGTATGAAGGAAAGAAGCCAATGTGGATCACAATACACCAATTTTGGAGGAAATCTTGCTAAAGTTCAAACGCAAAGATATAAGTCGGGTGCGAGATGCTAGAGTGTGTGCCAACCTCCCCGTATTTGAGTTTGCACAACCATTTGGAGGGGCATAAGGGCAATCACACTCAAGCATTTCGTCTTATGCACATAGAACAAGATCTCCATCAACTTATCCATCATTGAAGAAGCAAAGCGATCCACGGCATAAACGTGTGCCCGTTTATGTTACCTCGATGAAAAGTGGATTCAGGAGTATTTTTGGCAGAGTACTGTAGCAGGGTAATGTAGCAATCACTGTAGTAGTTACTGTTCACAACCGGTCGAGAAAACAGGAATTCAGAGAATCCACACGGGCGTGTGGAAATTATACACGCCCGTGTGGAAATTCCACATGGGCATGTGTATAATCCACAGGCCCGTGTGGTCGCCCGATTCCAGCCCTATTTAAAGCCGATTCGGCCCCAATTTCAGCATTCTTTTCTCCATCTTTTCCCCAACTTGAGAGAGGGTTTCGGCTAGGGTTTTGAGAGGTATTGGCTAAGTTTTTGGAGAGGTTCTACGGCTCTGACATCGTCATTCCTTAGGAAGAAAGTTGGTAGGAGAGCTTCCGTTGAGGCGTATCCTATACCGGACGAGGGAATCCTTGGACAACGAGTAGAGAACTTTCCACAAGACCATCGATACGACTATCGAGAGGGTTTCTCTATGGATTCATTGCTTTTACATTCTATTTCTTTGATTGTACTTAGCTCCATGGAGAGCTAAACCCCTAGTGGGTACTTGGGTATTTGTGAACCCTAGGATGTATTTGTTTCATTGAATCTCTTTATTATGCTTTCAATTAATTGATGTTTGTTGTGAGTTCCAACCTTGAATGCTTGATTGGATGAACATTTCCCCTAGAGTGACACTAGGGTTGAGAGTTCTTTTTGGTAACCTTGTGAGTGAGTGACAATCCATGAGCGTTAGACAAAGCTAAGTTGGAGAGGGTTGAGAGGGTGAGTCGAGAGGTACAGGAGCGTCCCCTTTCCCCTCCGACGTGATAGATTCTACCTTCGTTCCTTGAGTTCTTTGCGGCCATAATAGAGTGAATGGTCTAAGGGATGACCCTCCGCTGGGGTTTAGTTGTGCATGCAACGGAGTGAAGCGTTGAGGTGATCTTAGTATCTAGGGCTTAATTGTGGTTAGGGACCTTTCACCTGGACCAAAGGGTTAGGTCTATAATTAGGGAGAGATTTATCACTTGGAATCCCTAGAGCTCATTGTAACTCTATTCAAGTGCGAGGTTGAGAGGTTATCTAATTTCTCCTCCGGGACATGTATAGAGTTAGGCATAGTTGACCTTAGGTTTGGGACTATGTATTTAAGGATTTCCACGACTCACCATTGCATTGATTAGGAAGCATAATAGAGGGTTCTTACACTTGAAACAATTGTCCTAGGCGGAACATTATCCGAGTACCCCATCTTTATCGATTGCCTTACCTCCTCCTTTACTCGTGCTCTCTTACTTGTTGTTTTTACTTTTGAGAATTGAATCATTGTCACACTTATCACTATTGATCTTTCACATAGCTAAGAAGTGGATTAAGTGTTTTTATTCCCTACTCCCTATGGATTCGATACCCTCTCATCCAGGATTATTACTTTGACAAACCTGTGCACTTGCGAGATATACGCAAGGGGACCTTGTCAGTGGCATCCCCACCTGTCAAACCAAGAATCCCCTATCCTTCTAGGTTAAAGAATGACCAAGCGGATGAACAATACAAAAAGTTCCTGAGTTTGTTCAAGCAACTCTACATTAACATTCCTTTTGTTGAGGCATTGTCTCAAATGCCTAAGTATGCAAAATTCTTGAAGGACTTGTTGACTAACAAGAGGAAGTTAGAGGAGAGTGCTTCAGTGATCTTAGATGCTTCTTGCTCGGTGATTTTGCAAAAGAACATTGGCAAATTTGGTGAAGAAATGGCATTGGCAGACTCAGGGGCCAGTATCAACGTCATGCCATACACCTTCTTTTAGAAGCTAGGCTTGGGCGAGCCTAGGCCCACTCGGATGACTTTGCAATTGGCTGACCAAACGGTGAGACATTCGAGTGGTATCATCGAAGATGTACTTATCAAGGTGGACAAGTACATATTTCCTGTAGATTTTGTGGTGCTAAACATCAACGAGGATGCGGATGTACCCTTGATACTTGGGAGGCCGTTCTTGCGGACTTCCAAGGCATTGATTGACATGGATGGTGGGGAGCTAACTTTGAGAGTTGGAGATGACAAGCTCACATACTACCTTGCTGAAGCCATGTGGTATTCTCTTGATTTCGATGATACTTTGTATTTTCAAGATACTACTGATGAGATTGTTGATGAATATATACAGGAAATGTTCAATCCAGACCCGTGCAAGGGTTTGTTCGACCAAGAGGAGGAAAATGAAGAAATAATGATGCTTGGCTCGACGGAAGAAGTACCATCTACTCCGGGGGCCCTAAAGAAGTTGCTCCGGAAGATGAAGAGGGTGAGAAGACGCTACCAGAAACGCTCCAAGGCTATTGGAGATGTGCGTGAACTGAACAAGTTGGATAAACCATTGCTAGGTGGTCCCAAGCACGATAACTCTCCCTTTACCTTCAAGAGACTTTGCTCATCATGCTTTCAAGCTATGGGTAAGAGGACAACCTTCATCTATGAACTTCCGTTAGGTAAGACAAGATACGTCAATCTTAGTGATGTAAAACAAGCGCTTCTTGGGAAGCAACCCAAGTGTTTGCTGTTTTCTTATCTAATAGTTTAGTTTTTGTCTGAATAATGTGTTGAGTGTTGGTGTCTTGACTTTTAGATGTTTTTGCTGTGTTTTATTGTGGATTTTGAATGTCATCATGTGTTTTCATGTGGATTTGGCGAAGTTTAGGTCGTTTGAGCTTATTTTTTATGTTTTCTATGGTTAAAGTTGCCTTGTAAAGCAAGCTTTGAGTGTATAGTTGTGTTCAGAAATTTTTTGCAGTGCTTGTAAAGTTCTCTAAGTGTCCTGAGAAAACACACGGTCATGTGGAATTACCACACGGGCGTATGAAACACTAGAGACGGCATAGGGGCGTGGACTCGCCCCTGTGAGCGACCTTGTGATGGTCCACGCCCGTGGGTAATTTCCGCACTGGCGTGCACCTTCCTGCAGAGACTTGCCAAATTATCCCGAGAGCACACAGGGATGTGGACTCACCCCTGTGAGCGACCCTTTGAAAAACGCACGGGGGTGGGACTTTTTGGCACTCCCATGTGGATCTCTGTAGACGAGCTTTCTCCATCCCGAGAAGACATAGGGGCGTGCGGCTGCCTCTGTGAGTTGGGCCTGTGAATGTCCACGCCCGTACGGAATTTTTGCACTGGCGTATGAAACACTTAGCGATTCTTCTCGGTTGGACAGAGAAGTCACAGGGGCGTGCGGCTTTCCTTGTTGGTTGGGCACACGGGTGTGGGTATTTTTCGCACGCACGTGCGGTTGCATTCAGAGATAGTGAGCGTTTTCCCGAGAGCGCACAAGGGTGTGTGTCTACCCCTGTGAAGCTCTCTTGTGGAGGCACACGGGCGTGGGTAATTTCTGCATGCCCGTGTGGATGCGCAGAATTCTAAGAGATGCGAGCTTTTCTTTAAAATCTTCTTGACTGCTCTTCTTCTCCACTTCCAATCACTCGAAGACCAACCTTGATCAGTCTCCTGGCCCATATATTACTATTTTAGAGGGTTTTCCAGTCAATTTCCATACCGAATTCGAAGTTTTCATACCTATTTCATCGGTAAACTTTTTTTTTAACCTCTCTTCTTCGCCAATTCTTGTTTTTAATAGATCAAAAGTCTTGAGTTGCACTAATTTTTCACTTTATAATGGTTTATGCATGTTTAGAGAGTATTTAACCATGTTTTTAAGTTGTATTTTTGGAGAATTGATGTGCAGCCGTGCGGTTTTCACGCCCCGCAGATCCACACGGGCGTGTGTAATTTCCACAAGCCCCTATGGAATTCTGTTGTACGATTTTTTGAGTTTAGCTTCTCTAATTATTTTCTTCATCATTTATCGTAGGTATGACACCACGTTCGAAGAAGCAAGAGGGTAAGCTCCCTTGAGAGACTCTACCTGAATTGGCGCATATTGAATTTTTGCACCCCGAGCATCAGGCTCAATTCGAGCGGCTATTGAGACTTGGGTTTGGACAGTCCTGATTTGTGGACCTGAGTGTGCTAAATGAGGTCCATCGAGGTGATGAGTTGGCTAGGGAGAGTGACACGCTGATGGACATGGGAAGTTGGACGAGACTATTGTCGATATGAGATCAAGTTATTCGCACATTGACACTGGAAGTACTAGCGTCGTTTGAGTTTGGGTAGCTATATGGGAGAGATGTCATACAGTTCAGAGCATTCGGACGTCACTTTACCATGAGTGTCACTGAGTTTTTAGTTCGTATGGGCTTGTATGACGAGACATACACAGATACCGAGGAGTATGGACACTTACAAACAGATTACCTTGGCACTTTGGCCACATAGCAAGCTTACCAAGCTTTGTGCGGACAGGGGTAGTATGAACCAGGAATGTCCAAAGCCACATGTTTGTCCCGACTGAGCTACAGGTATTTATTTGCCGTCATTAGCAGATCTGTGGATGGCCGAGGCTACCACACAGGAGTTTTTAGCCGGCAGGGGTTAATTTATTTGTATTCCATGGTCTGGACCGTGCTGATTCACCTAGGACACATTGTGGCTGGTTTTTTGCGACACCAAGGCCAGCATGGGAAAGTGGGAGCATTATTTGTTGGTCCCTACATCACTAGACTTATTTAGGGGATGGGCCTCGTGGATGCCATTCGGGATGCCGACAAAACAGTTATTCCTTCTCCACTTGGACTCGATACTCTCAGGATGATAGGATTAGTGCGCAGACATGGACCTGAAATTTTTGTTTTGGCCACATCCAATACTGAGAGAGCCGAGGACGGAGGGGATGCAGCGGGAGATTCCGCACCGATGGCGACCGAAACCTCAAGGCTCCTGAGTACCCTTTCAGAAGCCTATGATCATATTGAGAGGCTCGAGAGCACTGTGAATGTATTGTGGTCATAGATCATCGAGATTCGGGTGATACAATCAGTACAGTACAAGGAGATGGTGGCCCGTTCCGACATGTTACATCTTTACTGATTGGCAGACCTTTGGCCCCTCCAGCATCACCATCACCACCTCCACGGGCACCTTTTGATCTAGCACCAGCATCAGCAGCGGAGCAGAGACCTGACAACACCGACACTTGATTTCGCTTTTCATTTCTTTACTTTTTATATTTCATTTTGGACTTGTGTACTTAGAAAGGACTTTCTTTCTGAGTTTATTTTCATTTTGTTGTCTCGAGTTGTATTCATTGCCTGATCTTTATATATACTCGATCGAGCTGTTTTGTTTTTATTGAGCTTTACTGAACACCCTCGTGTATGTGTGAAGATGGTCTTGTCATCATGGGAATTGAGAACTTGTCATAGACACGGCCAAGCTGCTTCGGCACTTGGCCGTGTGTGCTTTACAACCCATTGGAACACCACTCCCAACGAATTAGCTCCATCAAATACAACACTAGGAGTCAGGGGAGTATTGTTTTAATTGCTTCTCCCATATTTATTCTTGATTTATATACATCATAAGTGAGCTTGCATGTGTAGATTGGGGACAATGTACAATTTAAGTGTGTGTGGGGGGGAGTTTCATAGTGCACATATCTTTTTATATTAGTCTTGACTGTTATACATGCTCACATAGCCAATGGTGTTTCACCTTAGTTGCAATGATTGTATTCTTGAGTATAGGAGAATTTTTAACATTGAATGTTCTCATGTTCTAGTTCTTGCTTGACTTTTTAGGAATTTCTGCCAAATTAACACTTGTGCACTACTCATTTTTTAAACTCTTTTGGAAACTCAAGTTTGATGTTAAAGGGACTAGTTATTGTTGTTTCTTTTGTTATTTGCCAAAAAAAAAAGGAGAAATGTAAATAAAGAACAAAATAATTTTGTTGTTTAGTTGTGCTTGTTGGGTAGAAAGAGTAACCACCTATGATGTATGAAGCTACTCTCATAAGACGGATACTAGTTATGCCCTAAGGAGAGGAAGAGCTATCTCATGGGATGTGTGAAAGCTACCACTCCGATAGAAAGAGCTACCACCTCGAAAGTGTGAAAGCCACCTTAGCGGCCGCTTTTGAAAAGGCTACTGTAGAGGATGTGTGAAGCTACTACCCTTTTTGAATTTTTGTTACCTTTTGTAGATAAATATGTCCCTTATACGTAGAACTTTGAGGAGTATACTTTGGGTTGACTTGAGTGAGACCACACACTTACACGATTTCGGGTTTGTTGTCCTTTTTGATTCAAGTTTTTAGCTAGAGTATTGATTTTTCGTATTTAGTGTTGAAATCTCCCGTAATTGTAGAATGCTCTCTTTGCATGCTTTGGTGAACCTAAGGCCAAGCACATCCACTATTTCCTTCATCTATGCATATAATGTTTTAATTTTTGCTTGAGGACAAGCAAAAGCTTAAGTGTGGGGGAGTTTGATAAGTGCTTGTGTGATAAGAATGCGAAGTGTTATTTCCTTATGATGAGCATTACTTTTATTGGGTTTTAGCACTAATATGTGTGTATCTATGTTACTTTCATGCATATAGGGTTGTGAAGCCGAATCTTAGAGAAAGAAGACAATGTAGATTGTGAGTGCACCATTTAGAGGAAATCTTGAGAAGGTTCAAACATGAAGATATAAGTCGGGTTTAAGATGCTAGAATGTGTGCCAACCTCCTTGTATTCAAGCTAGCACAATGATTTGGAGGGGCACAAAGGCATGCACTTTCTAAGTATTCCGGCTTGTGCATGTGTAACAAGATCTCCACCAATGCGGCTGTTCATTGAAAAAGCAAAGCGATCTACAATATAAACATGTCCCTGTTTACGTTACCTAGATGAAAGCATGGTTTCGGGAATGTTTCGGACCGGTACTTGAGAGAGGACTGCAGCTAGGGTTTTGAGAGGTATTGTCTAGGGATTGGGAGAGGTTCTACAGTCCGACATCGCACTCCATTTGGAAGAAGGTTAGTGAGAGAGCTTTCGTCGGCACCGATCCGGCGAGTTGTATACTAGGCCGGACAAAGGTACCTTTGGACGAGTAGAGGACTCTCCACAAGACTATCATCATGACTATCGAGGGGGTTTTCTATGTATTCATTGCTTTTACATTCGATTTCATTGATTGTTCTTAGCTCCATGGAGAGCTAAACCCCCAAGTGGGTACTTGGATTGTGAACCCTAGGATGTATTCGTTTCATTGAACCTTGTTATTATGATTTCATTAATTGATGTTTTTATTGAGTTTCAATCTTGAATGCATCAATTGTATGAATAGGGTGAGACTAGGGTTGAGAGTTCTTGTTGGTAACCATTGTGAGTGAGTGACACACCATGAGAGTTAGACAAAGTTAGATTGGAGAGGGTTGAGACGGTGAGTCGAGTGATAGCGGAGCGTCCCCTTTCCCCTCTGGTGTGATTTATTCTGCCTCTAATTCCTCTAGTTCTTTGCAGTCATAGTAGAGTTTATGAGCTAAGGGATGACCTTCCGCTGGGGCTTAGTTGTGAGTGCAATGGAGTGAAGCGTTGAAGTGATTTTAGCATCTAGGGCTTCATTGTGGCTAGGGAACTTCCACCTGGACCAAAGGGTTAGGTCTACATATAGGAAGAGCATTTATCACTTGGAATCCCTAGAACTCATTGCAATTTTATACAAGTGCGAGGTTGAGAGATTGTTCAATTTCTCCTTCGAGACATGTATAGGGTTAGGCATGGCTGACCTTATATTTGGGACCATGTATTAAAAGATCTCCACGACTCATTAATGCATTAGTTAGGAAGCATAATAGAGGGTTTTTGCACTTGAAGCGATTGTCTTAGGCAGATCAATATCTAAGTACCCCATTTATATCGATTGCCTTACCTCTCCTTTACTTGTGCTCTCTCACTTGTCTCTTTTACTTTTGTTTGCATTATATCTCACCATACAAATCACTATTTATATTTCTCTTAGTTAAGAAACAACTTAAGTATTTTTAGTCCCTATTCCCTGTGGATACGATACCCACTCACCTGGGATTTTATTACTTCGACAAACCCATGCACTTGCGGGACATACGTAAGGGGCATTGTCAGGGTACTTGGATTGTGAACCCTAGGATGTATTCGTTTCATTAAACCTTGTTAGTATACTTTCATTAATTGATGTTTTTATTGAGTTCCAATCTTGAATGCATTGATTGTATGAATACTCCCTTAGAGTGAGACTAGGGTTGAGAGTTCTTGTTAGTAACCTTTGTGAGTGAGTGACACACCATGAGAGTTAGACAAAGTTAGATTGGAGAGGGTTGAGAGGCTGAGTCGAGAGGTAGCGGAGCATCCCCTTTCCCCTCTGGTGTGATTTATTCTGCCTCCAATTCCTCTAGTTCTTTGCGGTCATAGTAGAGTTTATGAGCTAAGGGATGACCTTCCGCTGGGGCTTAGTTGCGAGTGCAATGGAGTGAAGCGTTGAAGTGATTTTAGCATCTAGGGCTTAATTGTGGCTAGGGACCTTCCGCCTGGACCAAAGGGTTAGGTCTATATATAGGAAGAGGATTTATCACTTGGAATCCCTGGAACTCATTTCAATTATATGCGAGTGCGAGGTTGAGAGATTGTTCAATTTCTCCTCCGGGACATGTATGGGGTTAGGCATGGTTGACCTTAGATTTTGGACCATGTATTAAAGGATCTCCACGACTCATTAATGCATTAGTTAGGAAGCATAATAGAGGGTTTTTGCACTTGAAATGATTGTCCTAGGCGGATCAATATCCGAGTACCCCATTTATATCGATTGCCTTACCTCTCCTTTACTTGTGCTCTCTCTTGTCTCTTTTACTTTTGTTTGCATTATATCTCACCATAAAATCACTATTTATATTTCGCTTAGTTAAGAAACAACTTAAGTATTTTTACTCCCTATTCCCTGTGGATACAATACCCACTCACCTGGGATTTTATTACTTCGACAAATCCGTGCACTTGTGGGACATACGCAAGGGGCGTTGTCACCATCACCATTAGGGTTAGACTTAGTAAGATTGAAGAGGGTTGAGAGGATGAGTCGAGAGGTAGTGGAGCATTCTCTTTCACTTCCAATGTGATTTATCCTGCCTTCACATTCCAAGTGTTCTTTGCAATCACAATAGAGTGAAGTGTTGATATATCTCCTCCACTGGGGCTTAATTGTGCAAGCATAATATAATGAAGTGTTGAGAGATCCCTTCCACTGGGGCTTAATTGTGATTAGGGATCTTTTACCAGGACCAAAGGATATAAATTAGATTTGGGAATAGGGTTTATCACTTGGAGTCTCTAGAAACCCAAGTAGTCTCACGCAGTGTGAGGTGTTGAGAATATTCCTTTATACCAGGACATACGTAAAGGGCTAGTCATAGTTGACCTTAGATTCGGAATTGTTTGGTTTTGGATTTCCACTACTCTTTCAAACTTAATTAAGTAAGCATAATATTAGTCTTGCACTTGAAACAATAGTCCTAGGGGGAGCACTGTTCAAGTACCTCACTTTATATTTAATTGTTTCTTCCTCTTTATCCTTTGCTTATCTTCTCATTATTTTATTTCATTAACATTTTGAATATAATCACTAATTGATCATCTCCTTAGATAATTAGCAATAGTACTTATTTTTAGAGTCTATTCCCTCTAGATTCGACTACCCACCCTTTGGGTATTTTTTTATTTCGACACCCGTGTACTTGCAGTATGCACGCAAGGGTGTGTCAAGTTTTTGGTGCTGTTGCCAGGGAATAGCCGTTCTAGAAGCATTTATATTTTTCTATTTTAGCTATTCATCATTTAGTCTATTTCACACTTTCTTATTCTTCCATCATTCTAATTAGTTTGTTTCTTATTAACTTTTGCAGAGAAAATGATCAACATAATGGAGCTAGTTGATATGATAACTGGAATGTTAAAGGACATAGAACATATGATGTGTTTCTTTGCCACACCAGTAACTTAATTCTATTTTATGCAAGAGCAAGGTATAATAAGTTGTTTTACAGAAGAATCGTGTTTTAGTTATGCTTATGACTCCAAGAATTAGAATTGTGTGTTAGTCGATGTGCTTAATCAGTTTGTATAATCAACATTAGTCTACAATTTATCATATGAGAGATGACTTGGGGAAGGCCCTTACTCAGTTTAGTTCATTTGGGGAAAGATAGCGGCATGAAATTTTTTCATTGGGTGTTTCAGGTGCAACCTATGAAATTTGCAAGACAAAAAATTCAAAAATTGCTAAAGCTCATCTAATCTCACAAGATTAAGAAAGAAGTTCAGAGAAAACTCTCAAGGATGACTCAGAATTGTTTGATAAATTGACAGATTGAAGGAGAATAGGTTGCGACCATCCATCGAAGACCCACTTGATTTGGAGCTCAAAACCTTGCCTGAGCATTTGGAATATGCCTTTTTGGCAGAAGGATTAAAGCTCCCTGTAATTGTATCTTCAAATCTCTCCACATCCCAGAAAGATAAGCTTGTAACCATGTTGAAGAGACATAAATCTGCTATTGCTTGGAATATTTCTAATATAAAGGGCATTAATCCCTCTTTTTGCACTCATAAAATAATAATGGAGGACAATTACAAATCTGTGATTCAACCTCAATGTAGATTGAACCCAAATATGAAGGAGGTTGTTAAGGCAGAGGTTGTAAAGCTATTGGATGCAGGGATTATTTATCTAATCTCTGATAGTGCTTGGGTGAGTTTGACTCAAGTAGTTCCTAAAAAAGGAGGGATGACAATGGTGAAAAATGAGCGGAAAGAATTAATCCTGATAGGAACAGTTACAGGTTGGCATGTGTGTATTGATTAAAGGAGGTTAAATGATGCAACTCGAAAGGATCACTTCCCATTGCCGTTTATTGATAAGATGTTGGAGCGATTAGCTGGGCATAACTTTTACTGCTTCCTTGATGGCATGTTACGATATTTTTAGATTCCTATTTCTCCAAAAGATCAAGAGAAGATAACATTTACTTGTCCCTACAGGACTTTTGCTTACAGAAAAATGCCTTTTAGATTGTGCAATGCACCGGTGACATTCCAACGTTCCATGACTGCTATTTTTGATGATCTTCTAGAGGATATCATGGAGATGTTCATGGATGACTTCTCAGTGTTTGGTGACTCCTTTGACATTTGCTTAAAAAACTCGAAGAGAGTCCTTGTGCGATGTGAAGAGACAGATCTTGTTCTAAATTTGGAGAAATGTCACTTTATGGTTCAAGAAGGCATTATTCTTGGGCATAAGATTTCACAAAAGGGAATGGAAGTTGATAAGGAGAAAATTGAAGTTATCGATAAGCTTCCACCACCAACAAATATGAAAGAAATTCGTAGTTTTCTGGGCCATGCTGGGTTCTACAAGCGTTTCATCAAGGATTTTTCGATGATCACTCAACTATTGACGAAGCTTCTTGAAAAAGATGCTCCTTTTGATTTCAGAAAGGATTACTTGGTTGCTTTTAATTTTCTTGAGGAGAAGTTGGTGCAAGCACCGATTTTGATAACATCAGATTGGAACACACCTTTCGAGCTTATGTGTGATGCGAGTGACTATGCAATTGGAGTAGTACTTGAACAAAGGAAGGGCAAACAATTCCAACCAATATATTATGGCAGTTAAACTCTCACAAGTGCTCAAGAGAATTACACCACCATAGAGAAAGAGTTATTAGCAGTTATGTTTGCTTTTGACAAGTTCAGGCCATATCTCATCTTATCTAGGGTCACTGTGTTTACAAATAAAAAATGTAGTTGCTGATCATTTATCTCAATTGGAGGGTTATGAAGGACAAGACCCATCAAATTAAGAAATTAATAACTTTCCCCGAGGAGCTTTCGTACACAATATGGGATCAGGCATCAAGTGAAACAAATTATCTGTCAGGGAAAGTTTTAAAGTAAGGACTTCCATCTCAGCAAAAGAAAAAGTTTTTCAGTGATCTAAAGAATTATTTCTGGGAGGATCCTTTTCTTTTCCGAATTTGGACATATCATATGGTGCGGAGATGTGTTTCATGAGAGGAAGGATGGAATATTCTTGCACATTATCACTCAGGACCTATTGGAGGTTATTATGCTTCAAGTAGAACTGCTGATAAGGTATTGGTAGCTGGGTTTTATTAGCCAACATTATTTCAAGTTGCACATCAGTTTGTCCTTCATTGTGATAATTGTCAGAGAGCAGGAAACCTTTCTAGGGGAGATGAAATGCCCCAAAACCCAATGCGATTCTATCCGAGTGCGAGGTGTTGAGATTGTTCGATTTCTCCTCCGGGACATGGTATATATAGTTAGTCACCGTTGACCTTAGATTTGGGACCGTGTATTGAAGGATTTCCATGACTCATTAATGCATTAATTAGGAAGCATAATAGTTGGTTCTGCACTTGAAACGATTGTTCTAGGCGGAACAATATCCGAGTACCCCATTTATATCGATTGCCTTATCTCTCATTTTAATTGTGCCTCTCGTTCTTATTTCTTTTATCTCTTTTTATATAAATCTCATTCATCATATCATCGATTTATTCTCATCAAAGTTAGATAGCAACCATTGTGATTCTATTCATTATTCCCTGTGGATATGATACTCACTCACGTGGGATTTAATACTTTGACACCGATGCACTTGTGTTTACACGCATATTCGGTCGTGTCATGCATCAAGAGACTAAACTTGTTAAATCTCTTGGAGCTTTCTAAGTGCATGGCTTTAACTTCACTCCCTTCAGAGGAAACTCTAGGTGAACTCAGACACCTCCAGATGCTTGATATTGAGGAGTGTGTGCTGCTCACATCACTTGAAGGTCTAAAGAATTTCCCATCACTCCAACAACTCAAGATCAACATGTGCCCCAACCTGATGGTGGTTGAAAATCATAGTGATGGTGCACTCTTGCATGAGTCTCTAGTTGAGCTTGGAATCAGAGATGCCGGGTTTCTCGACAAGTATCTTAGCAAGTGTTTGATGGGTCTCTCTAGACTCTCACGCTTGGCAATCACCAATTGCATGCATCTGACCACCTTCCAATCTACTGAGGAGATGGACCACTTGATATCGTTTAAACTATTGGATATTCGAGATTGAAAACTTGAGTTCAGTGGTTGGTTTGCATGTACTTTGTTCTTTTGATACTCTTTATGTTTAGAATTGTCCAGGACTTTTAACATCAATTGATGCTGCCAAACGTTTGCCATCAGTTTCTCTAATAATTCTCAGCAATCATTACTTTCACTCCTAGAAATGTGCCTTTACCCATAACTCGAACTCTCACCACTTATAAAGGGTTCTAATGGAAACCCGACTACCACCACTTGGTCATTGGTTATAATAATAATAATAATAATAGTTCAGGTTGGGTTAATAGAAAACCTTCAGTTGGTGGTCCATGCAACTTGCAGTATAGGAGGTCGACGCAAGTACACTAGAAGGCCAATCTGGCTACACTCGATGTAGAATCAGCACAGTACACTAGTCTGGGTAGGTCCATTTATTTAAAAATAAAAAAGAAAAAGAAAAAACTTAAAATAAAATAAAATAATTGGATTCCAAAAATAATATGATTATCTTAATAAATGAACCAATAAAGACAAAGTGTTTTATTTGAAAAAATAAAGTAATAAATGTCTATGTCAGAAATTCCAAAAAAATTTCCAATCTTTAAATCTTTAAATTTGGAACTCCAAGTAATTATTATAGTTGGACTAATTTTTATTCCACTACCATTGATAATCAGTCCTTGATCGTTAAGTTGTTATTATTTCCACTTCTTTTATTGCCTTTCAAGTATATGCAAATTTCAAGGGTAGCTTGGTTCTAACTATTAAAGTGTTTTTGAATCTTCATTATAGTTGCAATAAAGATTTTTTTAGAATGCTATTAGATTTCCCTCAAAGTTAAAATGAAAAGTTCCCAATAATTTTCCCTAATCCTATATTCAAGTTGTGTGTGAGTTTCACGCTTTGAGTATGGATCATTATCAGTATATCCGGCAGGATGAGATATTTCTTAGTACCACATAAATAGTCATAATTATTATACATTTTGTAAACAAAGAATGCTATCACTATGCCATTTTATGGCTGTAGAGGCAGACATGTAGAGGGGTTTTAAAAAAATCGACTCTAGTGGAGAGATTGAAAATTTCCTCCATCTTTTCAAGCCGGTTTAACACAATTGGCTCAATAAGATAATAATAATAATAATAATAATAACAATAATAATAATAATAATAATAATAATAATAATAAACTAAAGCACTCCACATCTCACTCCCCCCATTCCTCTCTCTCTCGATTCATGGGTTCAGCTCCGGCATCATGTAAACCCTTCATTCACTTCCCAAATTCCAAATTCCAAATTCCTCCATAATTTTCACCATGAATCCATGGCTGATGAGTTCTCATTGCCTTGCAGGGGAAGCCAACGAGCGATTGCTGGGAAACAACTCCATGGAGGTACGAATTGGAGAAGAAGAAGCCAAGATCCAGGTTGAGAGATTGGAATGGAGATCGGAGACCAGAAAGGCGATCTTGAAGGGAATCATCTTGGAAATCCCCAAGGCCTCCATCGTTGGCATCATTGCTCCTTACAGTAGCTATAAGTCCTCTTTTCTCCCTATTTTCAACTGCCTCTAGGAATCCTCCACCGGTGTTGTATTCCTCGACGGCGATGACATTTGCCTCCTTGATGTTCTTTCCCTCCGCCGCCACCTTGATATTCTTGCTTGACACATCCATCGACCTTCGCCTGACCGGCGCACCCCCAAAAACTCTACCAATGATCTTTACCCACACTAGAATGACGTTATCCATCAATTAAGGTACTGATCCACATCCTTAATAACATCTTCATCCTTTGCTATTTTTTTTTTTTTTTTCGAAAAGAACCAGAATCACTACTTTGGGTTTTTTTTAATTTCTTATTTATTATTGATGGCATTTGGTTTCTAATGTTGTGGATGTGGGTGTTTTTGTTTGTTTTTGAGTTGATTATTGAGTTTTTTTTTTGTTGAATTATGATTAATTTTGCTAGTAGAAGGCTTGAATGATAATAATTGGCGAGTATGCAGGTCCTGTTTAGTGCATACAAATTTGAACACATTTGTTTATCCTTGAACTTATCAGTTGCATTTAAATTGGTTAATGAAATGGTTAGTACAATAGAGAAAGTGTTAATATTTATATTGATAAGGAATGTGGTACAAGTGAAGTTATTGGAGTGAATATATTGGTTAATTTTGATAAATCCATTGTATATGGTACTCATTTTGGTCAGTAGTAGATGTGGGTGAAGAGAGATGTAGATGTACCTTGACATGTCTTCAATTCTGTCTTAACTTATTCAATTTTATGCTTTCTATAAGGATTGGATGATCATTGATAAGTGCTTGTGTATTGGTAATACGAAGTATTCTTTTCTTACGATAAGCATTACTTTTATCAGATTTTAGAGCTAATAGATGTGTATTTGTGAACTTTCGTGCATGAATGGTTGTGAAGTCAAATATGAAAGAAAGAAGCCAAAGTAGATTGCGATTATACTTTGTTGATGAAGTCTTGGAGTGAACAAATGTGAATACACAAGTTGTGATTGAAGATATGTGAATGTGTGCCAACCTCCATGCGCTCAAGCAATTACATAGTTTGGAGGGGCACAAAGGCAGTCACATTTGCGTATTCCGACTTGTGTAATGTTAGTAAGATCTTCACCAATATGGCATTTTATTGAAAAAGCGATGCGATCTACTGCATATATGTGTGCTTGTTTATGTTACCTCGATGAAAAGTGTGGATTCGGGAGTATTTTTGGCGGAGCACTGCAGCAAATCACTATAGCAATTTACTGTATTAGTTACTGTTCACAGCCTACAGAAAATCAGATTTTTCAGAAATCCACACGGGCATGTGGAAATTCCACACACAAGTGTGGATGCCCGATTCCAGCTTTTTATATATAAAGCCGCGACTTGTACCAATTGGGGGATCGATCTTTCATCCTTCTCTACATCTTTTCCACAATATTTGGGAGGCCTGCGGCTAGGGTTTAGAGGGGCTTTGGCAAGGGTTTTGGTGTGGTTCTACTATTTCAACACCGCGTTTCTTTTGGAAGATAGTTATTGGGGGAGCTTTCATTGGCATCGATCCAGTAAGGTGTGCCCTAGGCTTGACAAGAGGACCTTTGGAGAGGACAAGGCTACTCCACAAGACCATCAACATGAATACAGAGGAGGTTTTCTTATGGATTAGATGTTTTTACTTTCGATTTCATTATTGATTGTATCTTGCTCCATGGAGAGCTAAACCCCCTAGTGGGTACTTGGACGTGTAACCCCTAGGATGTTATTGTTTCATTGACCTTTTATTATATTTTCCTTAATTGATGTCTTTAATTGAGTTCCAATCTTGAATGCTTGTTGAATGATTTCTCCCTTAGAGTGACACTACGGTTGAGAGTCCATCTTGGTAGCCTTTGTGGATGAGTGACACACCATGAGGGTTAGATAATGCTAGATTAGAGAGGGTTGAGAGGATGAGTCGAGATGTAGCGGAGAGTCCCCTTTCCCCTCCGGTGTGATTTATCCTACCTCCATGTTCTTAGAGTTCTTTGCGGTCACAATAGAGTGAAGTGCTAAGAGAGGAACTCCACTGGGGCTTAGTTGCGTGAGCAATAGAGTAAAGCGTTGAAGTAATCCTTGGTATCTGGGGCTTAATTGTGACTAGGGGTCTTTCGCATGGACCAGAGGGTTAGATCTACATATAGGAAAAGGTTTTATAATTGGATCCTTAGAGCTTATTGCAACTGTACACAGTGTGAAGTGTTGAGACCGAGCGATTCTTCAGCCGGTGCATAGTGTAGAGTTAGTCACGGTTGACCTTAGGTTTGGGACTGTGTATTTAGAATCTCCATAACTCGTTAAGTATCAGTTAGGAGACATAATTGTTGGCCTTGCACTTGAAGCAATAGTCCTAGGGGGAGCAATGTCCGAATGCCTCACTTTCAATCGATTGTGTTTCCTCTCATTTTATCGTGCCTCTCTTATTTTCTTTAGTCTTGTTCACATTGATTTTATCCACACTATTATTGTTTCATCTTTACTAGTTAAGTAGCAAATATTTTGTTTCTTGATTGCTTCCCCGCAAGTGTACGGGATCGCCAAGTAATACCTCGTGTGAAGACATGAGGATCTTATTCCACGGGGCTAAGGATCTCTTATTACTCCTTCTCGAGCTATTATCTAGCCTAAGATCTCAAGTAATGGATTTTTACTCTACTAAATGTAATTAAAGCTAAAACGAGATTATGGCCAAATTAGAGAGAACAAGCAATAAGCAAGCAAGAAAATCAATGAGATGCAAAGGCCTATGGATGAGGATCCCCTTGAGGGGTTATCATGCAACATGGATGATGATCTAAAAATGCAAGGGTAAAATGGACCATGAGATTCCAAGATTAGAACAACCCCAATTTCTCGGCGATTGAACCCTAATCCCATACGAACATAGATAGGAATTTCTTCCAAATCTACATTCCTACGATTGCATTGAGTACGAGGAAATCTCACTTAGGATTAAACCTACTCTTCTTCGGATTAAACCTACATGGAGGGCTACCAAACACCCGATTTCTTGGCGTGATGATACAAGCATCCCCTTTTAATCCATTCATGACCTAATACATGCGAGCAAGTTACATCTACATGCATCATTCATAAAAGAGCTACGGATTTCTCCTTAGTGTAGCACTTAGCATGAAAACAATGGATTAAATCTCAAAATTACCCAAGCATGGAATTAACAAGTTATCATCCAACATACATGATAAAACCCCCCAAGGTTCACCAACACCCAGTGGCCTTGGGGGTCTAGTGTATCATCATCCCACAACAAGCAATACAAACAAGCAAAACATGAAATAAAAGCATAAATGACACTCCCTAGATGAAATGGTGGAGGAGGAGGTGAAGAATATGCCGAATGATGCTTTTCCTGCCAAAGGAGTGCCAAATGACACTTCCTCTAGCCGCGGGTCTCCTTCCTTCAAATCGTGGTAGATCTCCCTTTGAATGATGTTGCCTTCTTGCCTTGAGAGTCTTGGACCTTGGGCTTGAATGATCTCCTAGCTTTCTTGCCCTTCTTCTCCTTCCCAAGGTCACCCCAAAACCTCCCAAGTGGTCTCCCAAAATCGGCCAAGAAAAAGTCTAACAAAAGGTCTAACCAAAAGTTCCTTTTTCTGCCCTAAAAGTTAGTATATATACCCCCGAGTCATACGGGTCATATGGGGGTCGTATGGGGGTCGTATAGCACTCAAAAACCCTAGATTCGTGTTCCATACGGGGTGCATACGGCCTCCATATGGCCCCGTATACTGGGTAGTATGGAAATCTGGGCAGACACTCCGAATCATTCCGCTGCTACAGTGTATATGGCCCCCATACTGGGTAGTATGGGGGTAGTATGAAATTCCTGTTTTCTTCTCTTTTCACCCAAATGATATCTTCTTGTTCTCCATGACTTCCTTATGCCCTACAAAGCAAATAGTATATGATTAAGCGCAAAACGGGCATCAAACCTCACAAAATACATGCAAAGTGAATACGATATATATATGAAAACACCTGCATTTAGACACTTATCATTTCAATTCACAATTCCATATGGATACGATAACCCACTCACCTAGGATTTATTACTTCGACAAACCCGTGCACTAGCGAGTCACACGTAAGGGGCATTGTCAAGTTTTTGACACTATTGTTAGGGAATAGGCGTTTTGGAAACACTTTGGACTTTGCTATTTAGCTATTCATCATTTACTCTATTTCATATCTTCTTATTCTTCCATCATTCTGATTTGTTCCTTTTCTTTTATTTTAGAAAAAAGATCAACATACCCAAATTATTTAAAATAATCACGGGAATGGTTGAAAATATATAACAAAAAGTTCAGTTGTCTGCAGTGCAGTCCACTTCATGTTGTTCTCTACATGAGCAATTCACCATTAACCATCCCGTGGAAGGAACAGTTGTTGATTACATTGACAGAATTCAAGATCAGAGTTATGAGTTGGATAATATGCTAGATCAGTTTGAAAAGTTTGCATTGGCATCTATGAGCATTCATTTGGAAGAAAGTTTGGAGAGGGTCCTTGCTCAGTTTGATTCATCCTATCATGAACAAAGACAAGAACTTTTCTCATTAGGTGTGTCAACTTCAGGGCATGAAATCTGTGAGATAGAGAATGTTGTTGTTATTGAAGACCATTCAGATGCACATATACAAGCAGAGGAGATAGAGAACGATCTTGAACAAGAGTTGGACAATTTTGAGGAAATTGACAGATTGAAGGAAAGAAGATTGCGGCCATCGATTAAGGAACCACCCGAGTTAGAGCTTAAAACTTTACCTGCATAGTTGGAATATGCCTTTCTAATGGAAGATTGAAAGCTCTCGGTGATTGTGGCCTCGAATCTCTCTCCAGAGCAGAAGGACAAGCTTGTGAGCATGTCAAAAAAACATAAATCTGCTATTGCTTGTAAGATCTCTAATATAAAAGGCATAAATCCCTCATTTTGCACTCATAAGGTCCTAATGGAGGACAATTACAAGTTAGTGATTCAACCTCAGAGAAGATTGAACCCAAACATGAAGAAAGTTGTCAAGGCAGAAGTAGTAAAACTTCTAGATGCAGGAATTATTTAAACCATCTCAGACAGTGCGTGGGTAAACCCAACTCAAGTAGTCCCGAAGAAGGGAGGAATGACAGTGGTGAGAAATGAATAGAATGAACTAATTCCAACCAGGACAGTTACGGGCTGGCGAGTCTGCACTGACTACAGAAGGTTAAATGATGCAACTCGAAAGGACCATTTTCTGTTGCCGTTTATTTATCAGATGTCGCAGCGGTTGGCAGGTCATCAGTTTTATTATTTTACTTGCCTTTACAGTACTTTTGCTTATGGAAGAATGCCTTTCGGGTTGTGTAATGCACCGGTGACATTTCAACATTGCATGACTGCCATCTTCGACGATCTCTTAGAAGACATCATGGAGATGTTCATGGATGATTTTTTCAGTATATGAAGATTCCTTTGACATTTGTTTAAGGAATTTAGAAAGAGTGTTAGCGATATGTGAAGAGACAAACTTTGTTCTTAATTGGGAGAAGTGCCATTTTATGGTCTAAGAAGGCATTGTCCTTGGACATAAGATTTTTCAAGTGGGAATAGAGGTGGATAAGGCAAAGATTAAAGTCATAGAAAAGCTTCCTCCACCAACAAATGTAAAAGGGGTTCGTAGTTTCTTGGGACATACGGGTTTTTATAGAAGGTTCATCAAGGATTTTTCGAAAATCACCCAGCCATTGACTAAACTCCTTGAAAAAGATGTTCCCTTTGATTTTAGGAATGACTTTCTGATAGCTTTCAAGCTGTTGAAGGAGAAATTACTGCAAGCATCAATTTTAACTATACCGAATTGGAACGCGCCCTTTGAGCTTATGTGCGACGCAAGTGATTATACTGTTGGAGCAGTTTTAGGTCAGAGGAAAGATAGGCAATTCTGACCAATCTATTATGCTAGCAAGACTCTCACAAGTGCTCAAGAGAACTATACAACCACCGAAAAAGAGTTGTTAGCAGTGGTGTTTGTTTTTGACAAGTTCAGACCATACCTTATCTTATCTAGGGTTACTGTAGTTACCAATTACTCGGCACTCCACTATCTTATGAGCAAGGCTTATGCGAAACCAAGGTTGATTCGTTGAATCCTATTGTTGCAAGAGTTCGATATGGAGATAAAAGACAACAGAGGAACAGAAAATGTGGTTGCAAACCATTTATCTCGATTAGAAGGGTGTGAAGGTCAAGAGCCAGCTAGTAAAGAGATTAATGATTACTTTCCTAAGGAACACTTGTATGCAATTCAGAGTTCAGAATCAGAGGGCACTCCATGGTTCACTGATTTTGTAAACTACTTGTCAGGGAGAGTACTTAAGCAGGGCCTCACATTCCAGCTAAAGAAGAAGTTCTTCAGTGATTTGAGGAATTATTTCTGGGATAATCCGTACTTGTTCCGCATTTATGCAGATCATGTAGTTTGAAGATGTGTATCAAGGGAAGAAGGGTGGAATATCCTTGCACATTATCACTCAGGGCCAGTTGGGAGGCATTATGCTTCAAGTAGAACGGCTAAAAAGGCTTTGGCTGTCGGATTTTATAGGCCGACTTTATTCCAGGATGCACATCAGTTTGTTCTTTGATGCGATAGTTATCAAAGGGCTGGAAATCTATTACGGCGGGATGAAATGGCTTAGAATCCAATTCAATTTTGTGAGGTATTTGATGTTTGGGGAATTGAATTTATGGGCCCATTTCCAAAGTCTAACGGTAATTAATACATTCTGGTTACAGTTAACTATGTCTCTAAATGGGTGGAGGCTCAAGCTTTACCTACGAACGATGCTAGGACCATGGTAAAATTTTTGAAGAGGTTGTTCACTCGATTTGGGATCCCCCCCCCCCGGGCGGAATTATCATTAGTGATCGAGGGACTCATTTTTTGTAACACTCAGCTTGAGAAAGTGTTGAAGTGCTATGGAGTGCATCATCACCTTGCTACCCCCTACCACCCACTAACGAGTGGTCAAGTGGAAGTCACAAATAGAGAGCTTAAGAGAATTTTGACAAAATCTGTAGAACAAGGAAAGCGGGATTGGTCAGAACGCTTGGATGACACACTTTGGGCTTACAGAATGGCATATAAAACTCCAATAGGGACCACCCCCTATAACTCGGTATATGGTAAATCGTGTCATTTGCCCCTAGAGTTAGAGCATAAAGCCTATTGGGCCATCAAGGCCATGAATTTTGATTTGAGCAAGGCAGGGAAATAAAGAATGCTTCATCTCAATGAGTTGGATGAATGGAGAATGAAGGCATATGAGAATGCAAGGATTTACAAGGAGAAAATTCAGAAGTTGCATGATAAGCATATAAAAAACACGAAAGAGTTCAAGGTCAGTAATCAAGTGTTATTGTTCAACTCTCGCCTGAGGCTATTTTCGGGGAAGCTTAAGTCCAGATGGTTTGGGCCATATACTGTAATTGAGGTGTCACACCATGGCGCTATTGAAATTTCTCATCCGAATAAAGGTACATTCAAGGTTAACGGTCATCGGTTAAAACCTTATTTTGGTGGGGAGGTAAGTAAAGATGACAAGGAAGTATTCTTTCTCTGAGAGCCCCCGTGAGGTAAGGCAAGGTACGTCAAGCTAAGTGATGTTAAACAAGCGCTTCTTGGGAAGCAACCCAAGTCTTTACTGTTTCTGTAGGTTTTAGTTAGCGTTTGCATGAATAAGAGCTTAAGTGTTGGTGTCTTGATCTTTTACATGCTATTGTTGTGATTTTATCGTGGATCTTTGCTGTTTTCATGTGCATAATTGTGTTTTGGTGAAGTTTCTTGGTCGTTTGAGCATGCTTTTCATGTTTCTCTCGTTACTTTTGCATAATATAGACAGGCTTTGAGTACTTGTAAATGTTCAGAAATTTTCTGCTAAGTCTGTGTTTTTTTCTAAGTAATCCAGAGAAGACACACGGCCATGTGGAAATTCCACACAGGCATGTGTTTTCGTTCAGAGCTCATCCCGAGAGGAAAAAGGTCCATGTGTCTGCCCTTGTGAACGACCTTGTAACGGTTACACGCCCATGTGGAATTTCCACACGCGCGTGTGTTTCTCTACAGACATTTAGAGAACTATCCTGAGAATACACAGGGGAATGTGTCTACCCTTGTGTTTGATCCTGTGAACTGCATATGGGCGTGGGTAACTTCCACACGCCCGTGTGAATTCCTACAGAGAGTTCTCCTCCATCCTGAGAAGACACAGGGGCGTGTGAATGCCCCTATGAGTACCCTTGTGAAGATCCACACGCCAGTGTGGAATTTCTACAGGGGCGTGTGGAACAGTTAGAATTTTTCTTGGTTGGACAGAAGCCACAGGGGCTTGTGGGTACCCCTGTGGGTCGGGCACATGGGCATAGGGAATTTCCACATGCCCATGTGGATGCGTTCCATGATAAAGTGTGCTATACTCAGGGTACACAAGGTCATGTGTCTGCCCCTATGAAGCTATCCTGTGGAGTCACACGAACGTGGGTAATTTCCACACGCCAATGTGGATGTACATGATAAGTGCTTGTGTGATATGAATGCGAAGTATTCTTTCCTTATGTTGAGCATTACTTTTCTCAGGTTTTTACATTAATATGTGTTTTTATGTTACTTTTATGCAGGTATGGTTGTGAGGCTGAGTATGAAGGAAATAGGCCAATGTGGATCATAATGCACCTATTTTGGAGGAGATCTTGCTAAGGTTCAAACGCGAAGACATAGGACAGGTGTGAGATGCTAGAGTATGTGCCAACCTCCTCGCATTCGAGTGAGGACATCCATTTGGAGGGGCACAAAGGCAGTCACACTCGAGCATTCCGTCTTATGCATATACGAACATGAGCTCCACCAATATATATCATTGAAGAAGCAAGTGATTCACGACGTGAACGTGTGCCCGTTTGTGTTACCTCGATGAAAGTATGGAATTAGGAAGTTATTCAGGTCGAAGACTGTAGCATAGCACTGCAGCAACATTGTAGCAAGTACTGTAGCAGCACTGTTCACAGGCGGCCGAGAAACCAGAGAAATAGAGAATCCACACGGGCGTGTGGAAATTGTCCACGCCCATGTGGAAATTGCGCACGGGCGCGTGTATCGTCCACGCCCGTGGAGTTGCCCGATTCCAGCCCTATTTAAAGCCGATTCAGCCCCGATTTTGGGATTTTTTCTCCATCTTTTCCCCAACTTGCGAGAGGGCTTAGCTAGGGTTTCGAGGGGTATTGGCCAAGGTTTTGGAGAGGTTCTACGGCTCCGACATCGTGATTCCATTAGGAAAAAGGTTGGTAGGGGAGCTTCAATCGAGGCGTATCCTATACCGGACGAAGGAATCCTTGCACGACGAGTAGAGGACTTTCCACAAGACCATCGACACGACCATCGAGGGGTTTCTTTATGGATTCATTGCTTTTACATTCGATTTCTTTGATTGTACTTAGCTCCATGGAGAGCTAAACCCCTAGTGGGTACTTGGGTCATTGTGAACCCTAGGATGTATTCTTTTCATTGAACTTCTTTATTATGCTTTCAATAAATTGATGTTTATTGTGAGTTCCAACCTTGAATGCTTGATTGTATGAACATTTCCCCTAGAGTGACACTAGGGTTGAGAGTTCTTGTTGGTAACCTTGTGAGTGAGTGACACACCACTAGCGTTAGACAAAGCTAGGTTGGAGAGGGTTGAGAGGGTGAGTCGAGAGGTACAGGAGCGTCCCCTTTCCCCTCCAACGTGATAGATTCTACCTCCGTTCCTCGAGTTCTTTGTAGCCATAATGGAGTGAATGGTCTAAGGGATGAACCTCCGTTGGGGCCTAGTTGCGCGTGCAATGGAGTGAAGCGTTGAGAGGATCTTAGTATCTAGGGCTTAATTGTGGCTAGGGACCTTCCATCTGGACCAAAGGGGTGGGTCTATATTTAGGAAGAGATTTATCTCTTGGATATCCCTAGAGCTCATTGCAACTCTATGCGAGTGCAAGGTGTTGAGATTGTTCGATTTCTCCTCCGGGACATGTATAGAGTTAGGCATAGTTGACCTTCGATTTGGGACTATGTATGTAAGGATTTCCATGACTCACCATTGCATTAATTAGGAAGCATAATAGAGAGTTCTTGCACTTGAAGCGATCATCCTAGGTGAAGCATTATCCGAGTACCCCATCTTTATCGATTGCCTTACCTCCTCCTTGCTTTTGCTCTCTTACTTGTTGCTTTTAATTGTTGAGAATTGAATCATTATCACACTTATCATTGTTGATACTCCACATAGCTAAGAATCGAATTAAGTGTCTTTACTCCCTACTCCCTGTGGATTCGACCCCGCTCACCCGGGATTATTACTTCGACAAGCCCGTGCACTTGCGGGATATAAGCAAGGGGATCTTGTCACTTGTATTCCCATTGCTTGCTTGTTTTATTAATCCTTGTGGTTAATTGGATTTGCATGATTTGTTACTTTGATGAGAGAGAGGTCTCCATTAGAGTTAGAACTTCAAGGTTAAAGAGGTTTGAGAGGGTGAATCATGAGATAGTGGAGTGTTCCCTTTCCCTTCCGATTGAGTGTTTCCTATCTCCGTATTCCCTAGACTCTATGCAACCATATTTGGTGTGAGGTGTGAGATTGAGAGATTTCTCCGCCGGGACCTTGTAGGGGGTTAGGGATCCTTCGCCGGGAATTAGGGTTGGATCTATATTTAGGAATCGGTTTCACTCTTAGGTGTCCCTAGAGCGTATTGCGGTTATATGGGGTGTGAGGTGTTGAGATTGAGCGATTTCTCCGTCGGAACCTTGTAGGGGACTAGTACCAATGGCTTGGAGGCAAGGACCGGTTGTTCTTGGATTACCTCGACTCATTAGACTCGGTTTAGAAGCATTTAGGGAATCTTAAGCTTCATGTTAGATCCTAGGGGGAGCATTGTCCGGGTACCTTATCTTTATTGATTGAGATCTCCTCTACTTGTTTTTCTTGCCTGTTTGCTTTCTTATTAATTGTTTTGCAATTAGTTCATTTCATCACATCCATTGATTTCGACTAGATAACTAAGAATTGGTTAATACTAATACTTTCGTTCCTTATGGATTCGACTACCCACTCACCGGGGTAATTATTACTTTGACACCCATGCACTTGCAGTTTACACGCATATTCGGACATGTGTCAATTTTTTGGCGCCGTTGCCAGGGAACGAACCCGGGTCACCCGCGTGACAGGCGGGAATTCACTGCCACAGAGGAGTACGAGTAGCTCCCTACACATTATCCGGGTAGCTTGACTCTTCAGCGGGCGTATCGAGCATTATGTTGCCATGGTCCGTATGAGCCGGGGGTGTCAAAGGCGACTTGTTTATCTCGGCCGAGCTCAGAGACATGCACGCCATCCTAAGCAAATCAGCAAATGGCCACGGTGATAGTACAGGTGTACTGAGCCGACAAGAGCTTCTTTACTTATATTCCATGGTACAGCACCATCCAGTTCACCTTGGCTACATACTAGTAGAGTACCTGAGGCATCATGATCAGTCTGCCAGGATTGGTGTCTTCTTCTCCGACCCATACATCTCTAGGCTCATCATTAGAATGGGTCTACGGGATACTATTAGAAGGGCCGAGAAGACGATCATACCTGCTCCCTGGGTATAAAGACGATTAGACAGATGGGGATGCTGCACAGGTATAGGCTGGGAGTCCAAGTACTAATTGTACCTGATCTAGAGATAGCTGAGGGAGTTACAGCAGAGGGTTCTCAGCCTGCTCCGGAGCCACAGGCACAACTGATGGAGACCTACGCACCTCCTTCAGCATAGGAGCCACCCCTAGTGCGCATGTTCTCCCCATCTCGAGCCTATGATCGCTTTGAGAGGCTTGAGAGTGTTGTGGGGGTGTTACGGACCGAGATTACAAAGGTTCGAGTAACACAGGCCGCGTAGCACATAGAGGTGATGGGACGTCTTGATATTCTGCAGCAACTACTTAAGCGCGACGCAGCCTCACCATTTATCATGAGACCTCGGACCCCTCAGGCTCCTCCAGCATCACCATCACCAGTAGATAAACCAGCACCATTCGACTTGGCATCACCACCAGTAGTAGCAGAGCCGACTGACAGAGACACCTACACTTGATGCATCATTCTCCTAGTTTCTTTATGATTTTGTATTTCATTTTCCGTATTTTATTTTGGGCATTGTACACTAAGAAAGGATCCTCCTTCTGAGCTTATCTTTTATTTTTGTCTCAAGTTCTATTTCACTGCTTTACTTTTATATACTTGAGTTTTATTTTATTTTTGTTGAGCTTTACTTAACCCCCTTGTGTATGCGTGCAGATTGTCTTGTCAGTATAGAAATTGAGGATTAGTCATAGACACAGTCAATGTGTTTTACACTTGCCCGTGTGTGCTTCACAACCTGTTGGAACTCAACTCCCAAGGATTTAGCTCCATCAAACGGACCACTAGGAGTTCAGGGGAGTATTGTTTCAATTACCCACTCCCACATATATTTTTGAGTGATATATTTTTTTTATTGCGCTTGCATGCATACATTGAGGGCGATGTACATTTTAAGAGTGGTGGTAGTTCACATTACACATGTTTTATACCTATGCTTTGATCGTGGATGCTCACGTAGCCAATGGCGGTTCACCTTAGTTGCAATGATTGTATTTTTGAGTTTAGGAGAATTTTCATCATTGAATGTTTTCATGCTCTAGTTTTTACTTGGATTTTTAGGAATTTTTGCCTAATTGACACATGTTGCACTACTCGTTCATTAAACTCTTTTTGAAACTCAAGTTCGATGTTTAAGGGACTAATTAGTGCTATTTCTTGTGTTATTTGTGCTAAAAAAAGAAAAATAAATAAAAAAAGAATGAAAAGAGAAAAATACTAGTTTTAGTTGTGCATTTGGGGTAGAAAGAGCTACCACCTATGAAGTATGAAGCTACTCTCATAAGTCGGATACTAGTTATGCCCTAATGAGAGAAAGAGATATATCATGGGATGAGTGGAAGCTACTACCCCGGTAGAAAGAGCTACCACCTCGAAAGTGTGAAAGCCACCTTAGCGGCCGCTTCGGAAAGGGCTACTTTAGAGGATGTGTGAATCTACTACCATCTCTTTATTTTGTGTTGTTTTGTAGATAAATAAGTCCCTTATACCTAGAACATTGAGGAGTATACGTTGGGTTGACTTGAGTGAGTTCACAAACTTACACGATTTCGGGTTTGTTATCCTTTTTCATTCCAGTTTTTAGTGTTGACTGTAGCCTTTTTGAACCAAACCAAGATGTAACACTGGAAACTTTAATTGTTTAAGAGTAAAAATTATAACTAGACTCCCTATTCGTCAAGGCCTTGACTTACGAGTAATCCATCAACATTTGGATATTTTTTGAAATACCCTCTTGAAATCTGGATTAATGCTATTGAAACTACAATCGCATCTTGCACTCCACAAAGCTTATGCACAAGAGGCAACTACTGTTGGAGAGACTAAAGACATCAAAGACCATTTTTGCTGCTGAAGTTCAAGAGTGGAAGATTAGCTGAAGAGGTTTAAGAAATGAAGTTTAGTTAGTTATCATAGTTATCTTTCTTGAGGGAAGTGTGAAGTTAAAATGAAAGGTCAGGATTTAATCAAGGCAAATGAGAGGTTATGTTTTAAGTTGGTTTGATCTAGTCAAGTTGTTTTGCACTGAATCAAAGGTCATATGAGTGTGTCAGCCTTTATGTAAGGCTATATGTGGGAGTGTTCTGTTGGTGATGTTCATCTCTCTGAATCTTTGAATTTCTATCCTTGTTGTTGATCATATCTCCCTTGTTTCTTGATCCTTATTATCTTCAACTGGTATTAGGGCTCGATTGAAGGAGCCTCATTTTTTGGTTTAAGATGGCTTCAAGTAGTGGTGCTTCTAGTTTTTCTCAACCTTCAGTGCCCCAATTTAAAGGAGAAGACTTTGATCATTGGACTATCATGATGAAGACTTTTTTCTGCTTCAATGGTCTATGGGAAGTGATAGAAAAAGGATTTTTTTGAAGAAGAATCCAAGCTTACTGAGAATAAACAAAAGGATGCTCATGCTTTGTTTCTTATTCAACAAGTAGTGCATTGATCCTTATTCTCTCGAATTTCAGCTGTCAACACTGCTAAAGAAGCATAGGATGCCCTCAAAACACAATTTCAAAGGAGTCCCAAGATCATGGAATTAAGAATTTAGGCACTGAGGCAATCTTTTGAAAATTTACACAGAAAGGAGAATAAAGTTGTTCAAGCTTATATTGCTAGAGTGAATGATCTTGTTAATTAGATGAGAAGGTTAGGAGATCAAATGTATGGGCTTCTGGCTATTGGACCAAAGTATAATTTTTTTATTATAGCAATTGATGAAGCCAAAGATCTTACAAAACTCACCTTGGATGAGTTAGCTACCTCATTTCAAGCTCATGAAGCTTTGTTATAAAGTCAGGATGATGTCTCTACTGAGAAGGCTTTTGTAACTAATTCAGAAGACAATGCTCTTGACATAAAAAGAGAGTCACCTGGTAGTGAGAATTGGTCATCTAATCATAGTAGAGACAGGGGTTTCTCAAGAGGAAGGGGGAGGAGTAATAGTAGGGGAAGAGGAAGATTTGTTGGTGATATCTTCATAGAAGGAAATCAGAGCAACAATTCTACAGATCAAAGTGGTCAGTTATCCTACCAGAGGTCTACAAGAGACAATTGAGAAATGTACAATGCTATCGATGCAAAAAATTTGGCCACATTCAGTCAAACTCGTTATAAAGACAGAAATATGGGAGAAGGTTCAAGCTCTAGTGGTGACAAAATAGAAGTGAAACATTTAGAAGTCTATTCATGGTGCATACTGAAATTGAAATGCCAAAACTTTTAATTTGGCTTCTAGATAGTGGCTTTTCAAGCCATATGATGGGGAGAAAGGAATTGTTCTACAAGTTGGATGAGACTCAAAAGCATGTAGTTAAGTTGGGAGACAATAAAGAATAGAGGTTGCAGGACAAGGTTCAGTTGTTGTGACTACTCAAAATACTGAAATAAAATTGATTCACAATGTTTAATTTGTTCCTAATTTAGCTCATAATCTGATTAGCGTTGATCAATTATTTGCTAATGGATATCACTTAGTGTTTGAAAATGGAAAGTGCCTATGATCGTGAAAAAAATTGGTCAATCAAATGTTGTTATGTCAGTGAAAAAAATTGGTCAATCAAATGTTGTTACAAGAGAACAAGAACAATTTGTTTCCAGTTGAATTCTCACAAATTGGTCAATCAAATGTTGTTATGTCAGTGAAAAAAATTCTTTATTATGGCATGACAGGTATGGTCATTTGAATTTTCAAAGCCTCCAAGTGTTAAATTAGAGGTAGATGGTTATTTCCTTAATTAGAGTGAAACAGTTCAACATCTGTGAATCTTGCATATATGGTAAAATATCTAGACAATCATTCCTATTTGGAAAGTCTTGGAGAGCCAAAGAAAAACTGCAACTTGTTCATTCTGATCTCTGTGGGCCTATGCAAGCGGATTCACTTGAAGGAACTAGGTTATTTTTACTATTTATTGATGATTTCAAAAGAATGAGTTGGGTTTACTTCATTAAAAATAAGTATGAAGTGTTTGCTTACTTCCAAAATTTTTTGGCTCTAGTTAAGAGACAATCTAATCATAAATCAAAGGTATTGAGAATAGATAGAGGAGGTGAATATATGTCTAATAAATTTATAATATTTTGTGAAAATTATGAAATCAAGCATGAATTTATTGCATCCTAACCCCCTCAGCAAAATGGTTTTGCTAAGAGGAAAAATAGGACATTAGTAGAGAAGGCCAGAAGTATGTTAAATAGCAGGCAGTTACCAAGTAATTTTTGGGCTGAAGCTGTTTCTACTACGGTCTACTTATCAGATTTATCACCAACTAAGGTAGTCATTGGAAAGAACTCCATATGGGACCTGATTTGGAAATAAACCCAAGGTGTTACATTTGAAAACCTTTGGTTGTATTGTTTATACAAAAAATTCCAGCACATAACTTACAGAAGCTTGATAATAGATCTCAAAAATGCATTTTTGTTGGTTACTCTTGATTCTAAAGCCTATAGGTTGTTTGATCCTCTCACTGGTAAAATTATCATCAGCAGGGATATCAGTTTTGATGAACAAAAATAATATTGGGAGTGGAAATAAGATAGCTCCACAACTCACAAAATAATTCTACCAAGTATTCCATCTATTGGTGGAAATTCTGACAATAATTCAGCTGGTAATATTGGAGTTAATGATACTATAAGGGAAACAGCTTCAATAGACAATAGTGATACTGAAGTTCAGAATTCACCAAGTATTAGTTTGAGTGAAGATATACCACCTGCAAGGGTCAGAACACTCAGAGAAATCTATGAGAATTTCTCATTTGCATTGGCAGTGTCTGATCCAGTAACATATGAAGAAGCACACAAAATTCCAAAGTGGAGAGAGGCAATGCAAGCTGAATTATCTACAATTAAAAGAAAAATAACTTCAGAATTAACTTCCTTACCACCAGGAAAGAAAATAATTGGAGTAAAATGGATTTTTAAAGAAAGTATAAAGCTAATGGTGATATTGACAAGTGCAAAGCCAGATTGGTAGCTAAAGTTTACAGTCAAGAATATGGTGTAGATTATGATGAAATATTTGCTCTTGTAACGAGAATGGACACTATCAAGAGTTTAATTGCATTGGCAGCTCATAAGAATTGGCCAATTTTTCAATTGGACATTAAATCTGCATTCTTGAATAGTGAAATTGAAGAAGAAGTCTATGTTGAGCAACCAAAGGGGTTTGAAATTCAGGGATAAAAGCAAATGATTTACAAGTTGCATAAAGCCCTATATGGTCTAAAACAAGCTCCAAGAGCCTAGTATGGAAAATTTGACTTTTACTAGTAGTAACAAGGGTTCAAGAGGAGCTTGACTGAACATACTTTATATACAAAAAGTGGAGACAAAGATGAAATGCTTCTAGTCTATATTTATGTAGATGATGTGATTTATATGAGCCCTTTACTACAGATGATGAATAAATTCAGAGATGATATGCAGAAAACCTTTGAAATTAGTGGTTTGGGCTTAATGTCCTACTTTTTGAGATTGGAAATTATGCAAGATATTTCTGGAATTCATATATCACAGAGGTAGTATGTGGAGGACTTGATGAAGAGCTTTAATATGATCAGTTGTAAGCCTTCCACTACTCCTCTAAGTACAAGCAAAAAAATGAGTTTATTTGATGAAGCTGAACCTACAAATATCACTGCATACAGGAAATTAATTGGAAAATTAATCTATGTGACATAGTGTAGACCTTACATTGCTTTTCTAGTAGTTTACTATCCAAATTCATGCATCAACCTACAAGGAAATAGATTCTCAGATATTTAGTTGGTTTAGTGGACTTTGGAATTTACTATGAAAGGGGTAACGAATGTCAATTGTAGTGTTATTCAAACAATGATTGGAGTGGTAATTTGGTGGACAGAAATAGCACAATAGGAGCTACATTTACAATTAAATCTGGCAGTGTCTCATGGATTTCTAAGAAACAAGAAATGGTTAGTCTATCATCAATAGAGGCAAAATATGTGGCCTTATGTGGAACATGCTGTGACACCCCGACCCTAGCCGTCCCACCTCCTAGTCACCGTAAAGCTCAAAATAATCATGCTAACACCGCTCACTAAGGAAGGAGACAATAATAACAATAGAACCATTCAGGGTTCCAAATACATTCAGAAAGTATAAATACAGGAATAGTACACAAAACTCAAGTCTAGTGGATCCATGAAGTTTACATGCGCACTATAACTAACCTAGACCGGGAAAAAAAAAAGTCAGTCCATTGTCTGCCCAGCACAACCCAGTCCAACATCTCAATCTAAGAGAGAAGAAATGAGAGTGATGAGTAATAGTTGTTACCCAGTGAGTGGTGACGGCATAGATATAACAAAGTAGTAAGGCATTTCAAATAGTAATTACCACAATAATAATAACATATAAAAGGAGTTCCAAGTATTCAACAGATTAACATATGACAAAATGATTTATAGATAGTACAGGTACGTAACATTTTCCAACACATTGAGCACCGCTCAAAATACAGGCTGACCTCAAACAATTCCCAAGCTAATCGTGGCCACGACTAGCTACGGGACCACCAACGTGTTTTAAGACTTTTAAAATTCAAAATGTTGTCTTCCTTGGTGTTGGCCACTGAGACCCTCGTGTAGTGACCCCTGTTTCACACATATAAGAACCCCCTGTCAATCGATCCACACAACTCTTGACCAGGGTAAACTCAAGGTTGACCACACCGCCTCCCATTAAGCGGACCATGGATAACCTTCAGGCTTAGGTGCTGGTACATGCCTAGAATTTTGAACAGTGGATAATCTCTGCGCTCCAAAAGATTGCATCTGTGGACACTTAGCAATATGATGCTCCAGACTGCCACACCTGAAACATGGCCCTGTAGTATGTCTGCACTCCTTAGGTCATGTGCACCTCCATAAGTAAGGCATTTCTTCTGGCCTGAATGGGAAGAAGCAGGTGGCAATCTTCGAGATCTCTGGGCTGGAGGCTCACTCACTATTTGAGACTTACCCTGACCTGCATCAGATCTAGACCTTCCTCCATCCCCAGACTTATGATTTCCTTGGTTGTCAAAACTTCTCTATCTTCTTCTAAAATCTTCTACTTTGATCCCTAGTGTCACCCCAAATAGTGTCCAATGACTTAGGGTGCCCTACCACCTCTGCATAGCTGGTCAGGTGTAAAGCGGCTAAACCCCTACGGATATGTGCCTGTAAGCTTCCCTCAAAGCCCTGGGCCCTCATGTGATCATCATCCACCAACTTTAGAGCATACTTAGAAAGACTGTCAAACACCATCTCATACTTATCAATGGCCATACTTCCCTGAGTTAAATTAATGAATTTTCTCTCAAACTGTACCATCTTGTCTCTTGTGAAGTATTTACAGAAAATGGCTTCCCTCAGTTGCTCCTAAGATTCGAATTCCTACACATGACGAATGCGAAGTTATCCTCTACACCAGTGGTTCGTCAGGCCCTTGAGCATGTACACTCCGAACCTAAGATTTTCTTCTTTGGTACACTTCATTATTGCAAAGGCATTCTCCATTTCCTCTACCCAAACTTCCACTTCATCAGGATTGGTAGTGCCCTCAAATAGTAACGGACTAAATCTTTTGAACTCCATAACAGTCTTCTCTTTAGGCTCCTTGGGAGTAGGTGGAGCTGACTCCTGTTGCTGTCTCTGGTCACGCACCATCCCTACCACTTCTCGGACAAGCTCCATCATAGCTTTTTCTCTGTCCACCCTTATAACCCCTCCTTCAGTGGGGCATCCGCAGAAGCTAATGCCCACCCAAACAACTCTCCAACACTCCTACTGGTAGCTCTATGGGGTGCCAGTCTGCGAGGTAAACCCAATCAAAATCAAACAAAACTCTAAAAATTTAACTAATTTCCAAGAATACATAGTTAACACAAAAGTCACTCCCGAATCCGACTCGCCAGGCCCAGTGCATTGACAAATGGCAGCACTCCTAGAAGGAAAAAACCAAGTAGGCATACAAGGCCTCAAAACCATTTCTCAAGAATCACAATGTCTAATAAAATAAAGGTCAAATCTAGGAACATTAAAACAAAGTTCAACATTGAAAGAAACAAACTAAGTGTTTTGCACAGTCAATACAAGCTTATTCAAATAAAACCTATGCCCACAACAAACAGGAAATATTACATGCTAATCAAATCGGTGATGGCCCAACGATCCCCTGACAACGCCCCTTATGTGTTACCCGCAAGTGCACGGGCTTGTCAAAGTAAGAAATCCCAAGTGAGTGGGGTATCGTATCCATAGGGAGTAGGGAATAAAAATACTAAAATTTCTACTTAACCAAGAAAATTGAATAATGATTGGTTCGATAAAGCGTAATGTAAGCAAAAGCAAAAGAAACAAGAACGAGAGGCCCAAGTAACTAAGAGGAAAGACAATCGATAGAAGTGGGGTACTCGGACAATGCTCCCCCTAGGACTAATGTTTTAAGTGTAAGACCTACTATTATGCTTCCTCACTAATTCTTAATGAGTCATAAAAATCCTAAAGTACACGGTTCCAGACATAAGGACAAGCGTGACTAACTCTACACTGTGTCCCGGCGGAGAAATCGCTCAGTCTCAACACCTCACACTATGCAAAGTTGCATGGAGTTCTAGAGATTCCAAGTGATAAACCCTATTCTTATGTGTAGATCTAACCCTTTAGTCCCGGTGAAAGACCCCTAGTCACAATTAAGCCCCAGATACTAAAGTCAATTCAACGCTTCACTCTGTTGCTCGTGCAACTAAGCCCCAGCGGAGTTCATCCTTTAGTTATTCACTCTATTGTAACCACAAAGAACTCTAGGAATTGGAGGTAGGATAAATCACACTGGAGTTGAAAGGGGACGCTCCGCTATTTCTCGACTCGCCCTCTCAACCCTCTCCAATCTAGCTTTGTCTAACCCTCGTGGCGTGTCACCCATCCACAAAGGTTACCAAGATGAACTCTTAACCCTAGTGTCACTCTAAGTGATAAATCATTCAACAAGCATTCAAGATTGAAATACAATTGAAAACATTAATTAAGGAAGGCATAATAAAAGGTCAAAGAAACATTAACATCCTAAGGTATACAAAATCCAAGTACCCACTACGGGGTTTAGCTCTCCATAGAGCAAGATACAATCAATAATGAAATCAAAAGTATAAATAAGTAATTCATAAGAAAACCCCTCGATATTCATGTTGATGGTCTTGTGGAGTAGCCTCTTTTTCTCCAAAAGTTCCCTTGTCCGGCCTAGGGCACACCTCGCTAGATCGGTGCCAACGAAAGCTCCCCCAACAACCTTCTTCCAAGAGAAGTGTGGTGTCGAATCTGTAGAACCACTCCAAAGACTTACCTAAAGCCTCTCAAAACCCTAGCCGACAGCCTCTCAAAAAATGGAGAAAAGTTGGAGAGTTGGGTAAAAGATCCTCTAAAAATAGGGCTTAATCGCGGCTTATCGGGCATCCATATGCCCCTGTGGATTCTCCACACAGGCCTGTGGAATTTCCACACGCCCGTGTGGATTCTCTGGAAACCTGATTTTTGGCAGGCTGTGAACAGTAACTACTACAGTGTATTGTTACATTGATTTGCTACAGTACCTGCTACATTACTCCGCCAAAACACTCCCAATTCCACACTTTTCATTGAGGCAACATAAACGGGCACACTAGTCGAGATACACAAATGTGACTGCCTTCGTGCCCCTCCAACTTATCATAATGACTTGAATACATGGAGGTTGGCACACATTCACGTATCTTAGAGCCCCACTTGTGTCTTCGCATTTGTTCCTTCCAAGATTCCACCAAATAGTGCGTTGACGATCTACTTTTATCTTCTTTTCTTAATACTTAGCTTCACAACCCTACATGCGCAAAAGAACACAAAGACACATGTATTAGCACTTAAATTTGATAAATGCAATGCTCATCATAAGGAAAGAACACTTCGCATTCTTAACACACAAGTACTCATCAAACTCCCCCACACTTAAGCTTTTGCTTGTCCTCAAGCAAAAAAAAACATTGAAGCATAGAAGAAGGAAAAATGGAAAGTACTTGGCCTTAGGTTCACTAAAGCATGCAAGGAGAGCATTCTACAAGAAAGGGAACTTTCAATACTAAATACGAAAAATCAATGCTCTAGCTAAAAACTTGAATAAAAAAGGACAACAAACCCGACATCCTATAAGTGTGTGTAAACTCACTCAAGTAAACCCAAAGTATACTCCTCAAAATTCTAAGTACAAGGGACTTATTTATCTACAAGCATAATAAAACAAAGGGAGGGTAGTAGCTTCACACATCCTCTAAGGTAGCCCTTTCCGAAGCGGCCGCTAAGGTGGCTTTCACACTTTCGAGGTGGTAGCTCTTTCTACCGGGGTGGTAGCTTTCACTCATCCCATGAGATAGCTCTTTATCTTATTAGGGCATAACTAGTATCCGACTTATGAGAGTAGCTTCATACTTCATAGGTGGTAGCTCTTTCTACCCCCAATGCACAACTAAACAATCTTTTTTTTTCTTTCCTTTTGTTTTATATTTTTTTTATAGCAAAATGGAACAAGAAACAAAACTAATTAGTCCCTTAAACATGGAACTTGAGTTTCCAAAAGAGTTTCATAAGTGAGTGGTGCACAAATATTAATCGGGAAAAAATTCCTAAAAATTCAAGTAAAAACAAGAGCCTAAGAACATTCAATGTTAAAACTTCTTCTAAACTCAAGAATACAAACATTGCAACTACGGTGAACCACCATTAGCTACGTGAGCATGTATCTCAATCAAAACTTGTGTAAAAGACATGTGCATAGTGAACTCCCCCCACACTTAAGATGTACATTGTCCTCAATGTACACAAGCAAGCATAATAGAAAGTATAGCAATCAAGCAAATATGTTGGAGTGGACAATTAAAACAATACTCCCCTGACTCCTAGTGTTGCGTTTGATGGAGCTAAATCCTTGGGAATGAAGTTCTAACGGATTGTGAAGCACACACATGGCCCACATTGGCAGTGTCCATGACTAGTTCTCAATTCCCATACTGACAAGACCATCTACATGCATACACAAGGGGGTTCAGTGAAGCTCAATAAACAAAAATAACTCGAGTATGTAAAAGATAGAGCAATAAAATATGACATGAGACAAAAATAAAAGATAAACTCAAAAGGAAGATCCTTTCTGAGTGTACATTTTCGCTCTATCCTTCTCCCCTCAGCCAGCCCAAGAGTAGTCCACAACACCAAAATAAAATGCAGAAAGAAAGAAATGAAAGGTGCATCAATTGTCAGTGTCGTCGGCGGTCGGCTCTGGCACTGCTGTTGGTGCCTGGTCAAATGGTGCCGGTGGATCTTGTAACGCTGAAGCTGGCTGGGCCGGAGGGATCCTCGGTCTCATGATGAAAAGTGAGGACGCGTTTAGCTCAAATAACTGCTTTAAGGAATCAAGACGTGCCATAATCTCTATGTGTTGTGCGGCTTGTATCATGCGAACCTCAGCAATCTCAGTCCGGAGTACATCTACAACACTCTCCTGCCTCTCAAAATGATCATAGGCTCGGGAGGGGGAAGACATGCACACTGGGGGCGGCTCCTATGCTGGAGATGTTGCCTCGGTCTCTGTATGCTCTAGCTACGGCTCAAAAGTAGGCTGAGGATACTCTCCTGTATCACCTCCACCCTCTACTACCTCTGGAACAGGTATACTCAATACATATACACCAGGGCTATGTCTGTGCACTAATCCCATCAATCTCAATGTATCCAGGCCTAATGGTGAAGGCACAGTCATCTTCTCAGCCCCACGTATGGCGTCTAGCAAACCCATGTCCATAAGGAGTCTAGTGATGTATGGGCCTAAAAAGATGACACCAACTCTGAAATACTGGCCCTAGTGGTGCAAATACTCAGCTAGTATATGCCCTAAATGGATCGGCTAACGGTGTATCATCAAATGAAGATACAGTAGCTCCTGTCGGCTCAGGACTCCAGCACTATCACCTCGGCCATTCACAGATCTGCTAAGGACTGAGTGTAAGTATTTGTAGCTCAGCCGGGACAACCATGAAGCCTTAGACACTCCCGATTCATACTGCCCTTGTCTACATAAAGCTCAGTATGCCTGCTGCGGGGTCAAGGTGTCAGGGTAATTTGTCGGTAAGTGTCCATACTCCTCTGTATCTGTGTATCTCTCATCATAAAAGCCCATCCAAACTGAAAACTCAGTGGCACTCATGCTGAAATGATGTCTGAATGCCCTAAACTGTATGACATGAATGTTGTCGAATCTCTTATACGACCGATCAAACTCGAAGGACGCCAATACCTCCAGCGTCAATTTGCGGAAAACTGGCTCTCGAATCGATAATAATCTCCTCCAGCTCCCCACGGCCAACAGCTCGTCTATCTCGTCAGCTAACTCATCTCCTTACTGAACCTCTAGCAGTGAACTTAAGTCCACGAAACGAGACTGTCCAAACCTGAGTCTCGACAACTACTCAAACCGAGTCTGATGCCCATGATTCGAGAATTCAATGTGTGCCAACTCAGGTGAAGTCACTCTAGGACGCTTATCCTCTTACTTCTTCGAACGAGGTGTCATCTCTGCAAGAATTGAAGAAGAAATGATCAAAGAAGCTCACAAAGTAGTACTGTAGAAATCCACACAGCGTGTGGAAATTCGCCACGCCCGTGTGGATCCACGGGGTGTGAAAACCGCACGGCTGTGCACCAAGAGTTTAAGTATACAGCTCCAAGATGTTCCTAAACTACTTATAAGCATACAATTACCCTTCTAGAGGACAAATTTGAAGCATAACCACCAATTTTAATACAATGAGAATGAGAAATGGCGAATAAAAGAGGGATTAAAGGCTTACCGACGAGATGAAGATACAAACTTCAAAATCGGCCAAAACATCTAGTAAAAATCCGTATAAATTAGTGGTGCGAGGTCGGGAGAATGATAAAGAGTGTTCTCGGGAGATTTGTAGTATAATGAAGAAGAAACGCAAGGAGATTTTAAGTAAAACCCGTGTCTCTTGGAATTCTGCACAACCACACGAGCATGCAGAAATTACCCACGCCCATGTGCCCGACCCACAGGGGCAAATGCACGCCCTTGTGGCTTCTCTGTCCATCTGAGAAAAATCTCTAAGTGTTTCACACGCCCATGCGAAAATTTCACATAGGTGTGGACCTTCATAGGACCAGCTCATAGGGGCACTCGCACTCCCCTGTGTATTCTCGGGATGGAAGAGAGCTCTTCTACAGAGATCCACACGGGTGTGTGGAAATTAACCACGCTCATGTGTTTGGAACAGAGTCATCCACAGGGGTGAGTCCACATCCCTGTGTCTTCTCGGAAAAAATCTCTAAGTCTCTGTAGGACGACACACGCCCGTGTGGAAATTACCCATGGGCGTGGACCATCACAAGGCCATTCACAAAGGAGAGTCCACGCCCCTGTGTCCTCTCGGGATGAGCTCGTAGTAGAGACCCACGGCCGTGTGGAAATTCCGCACGGCCACACGGTCGTGCATTTTCACTGGATGCTTTGGAAAACTCTGCAAGCTCTGCAGAAAATGCCTAAACATACAGATACACTCAGATCCTGCCTTATCATACAAACTATACCAGGGAAAAACATGAAAAACTCGCTCAAACGACCAACAACTTTGCCATAAACATTTAAGCACACTATAACATCAAAATGTCGATGAGAAAATCACAGCAATAGCATCTAAAAATCAAGACACCAACACTTAAAGCCTTATTTATGCAAACACTAAATTAAAAATTAGGAAAAATAATAAAAACTTGGGTTGCCTCCCAAGAAGCGCTTGTTTAATGTCACTTAGCTTGACGTACCTTGTCTTACCTGATGGGGGTTCATAGATGAAGGCTCCCCTCTTACCCATGACTTGAAAGCATGATAAATATAACCTTTTTAAGGTAGAGGGAGAGTTATCGAGCTTGTTACCACTTAAGGGTTCGTTACCCTTGTTCCGTTCTTGTGTTTCCCCAACAGCCTTGGGGCATTTCTTGTGGCGTCTCCTCGTTCGCTTCATCTTCCGGAGAATCTTCTTCACGATCCCCAGAGTAGATGGTACCTTCTCCTCTAGACCAAGCATCATCACCTCTTCGTTCTCCATTTCTTGGTCTAGCAACCCCTCGTACGGGTCCGGATTCAACATTTCTGCACGTACTCATCGGTTAGTTCATCGGTAGTGTCAAGAAAATAAAGAGTATCATCAAAGTTGAGAGAATATCGCATGGCTTCGGCGAGGCGATATGTGAGCTTGCCATCTCCAACCCTCAATGTCAACTCCCCTCCGTCCATGTTGAATAGTGCCTTGGAAGTGTGCAAGAATAGCTTCCCAAGTATCAAAGGAACATCTGCATCCTCATCGACATCCAACACTACAAAGTCTATAAGAAATATGTACTTGTCCACCTTGACAAGTATGTCTTTAATGATGCCACTCGGATGTCTCACTGCTCATTCTGCCAATTGCAATGTCCTCCAAGTAGGCCTAGGCTCTCCCAAGCCCAGCTTCTGAAAAAACGAGTATGGCATAACGTTGATACTAGCCCCTGAATCCGCCAATGCAATCTGATAAGTGCTTGTGTGATAAGAATGCGAAGTGTTCTTTCCTTATGATGAGCATTACTTTTAGTAGGTTTAAGCGCTAATACATGTGTATTTGTGTTCTTTTGCGCATGTAGGGTTGTGAAGCTAAGTATTGAGAAAAAAAAACCAAAAGTAGATCATAAACGTATTATTTGGTGGAATCTTAGAAGGAACAAACACGAAGACACAAGTGGGACATCATGATACGTGAATGTGTGCCAACCTCCATGAATTCAAGTCATTACAATGAGTTGGAGGGGCACAAAGGTAGTCATATTTGCCTATCTTGACTTATGCATTGATAACAAGATCTTAACCAACGAAGCCTTTGACTGAAGAAGTGTTGCGATCTACGGCATAAACCTGTGCCCGTTTATGTTACCTCGATGAAAAGTATGGAATTGGGAGTGTTTTAGCCGAGTAGTGTAGCAGGTACTGTAGCAAAATACTATAGTAAGTATTGTAGCAGTTACTGTACACAGCCGGCCGAAAACAGGATTTCCAGAGAATCCACACGGACGTGTGCAAATTCCCAATACCCATGTGGAAATTCCACAGGCCTGTTTGGCAGATCCACAGGGCCATGTGGATGACCGATTCCAGCCCTATTTAAGCCATGATTTAGCCCGATTTTGGGGATTTTTTTCCCCTCTTCTCTTCCACTTTTCTCCATTGTTTGGGAAGCCATCGACTAGGGTTAGGAGAGGCTTTTGGCAAGTCTTTAGAGTGGTTTGAGGGATTCGACAACGCGATTAGCTTGGAAGAAGGTTATTGGGGGAGCTTTCATCGGTATAGATAAGGCGAGGTGTGCCATACGCCGGACAAGGGGACCTTTGGAGAAGACTTGGCTACTCCATAAGACCATCGACATGACTACCGAGAGGTTTTCTTATGGAACATTTGTTTTTGCTTTCAATTTCATTGTTGATTGTATTGTGCTCCATGGAGAGCTAAGCCCCTTAGTGGGTACTTGGATTTTATAAACCCTAGGATGTTATTGTTTCATTGATCTTTTATTATGCTTTCTTTAATTGATGTTTCAATTGAGTTCCAATCTTGAGTGCTTATGGAATGATTTCTCCCATAGAGTAACACTATGGGTTGAGAGTCCATCTTGATAACCTTTGTAGATGAGTGACACACTACGAGCGTTAGACATTGCTTGATTGGAGAGGGTCTAGAGGGCGAGTCGAGAGGTAGCAGAGCGTCCCCTTTCTCCTCCGGTGTGATTTATCCTACATGTATTTCCTTTAGTTCTTGGCGGTCACAATAGAGTGAAGTTCTAGAGGATGAACTCCACTGGGGCTTAGTTGCGCGAGCAACAAAGTGAAGCGTTGAAGGAACTCTAGTGTCTAGGGCTTAGATATGACTAGGGGCCTCTCGCCTGGACCAAAGGGTTAGGTCTATACATAGAAAGAGGGTTTATCACTTAGATTCCCTAGAACTCCATGCAACTTTACACAGTGTGAGGTGTTGAGACTGAGCGATTTCTCCGTCGGGACATAGTATAGAGTTAGTCACGGTTGACCTTAGATTTGAGACCATGTGTTTAAGGATTTCCATGACTCATTGAGCATTGATTAGGAAGTATAATAATTGGTCTTTCACTTGAAACATTAATCCTAGGGGAAGCATTGCCCGAGTACCCCACTTCTATCGATTGCCTTACCTCTCACTTACTTTTGCCTCTCATTCTTGTTTCTTTTCATCTTTGTTTTCATTACATTTTATCAACACTATCATTATTCACTTTCATGTGGTTAAGTAACAATCTAAGTATTTTTACCCCTACTCACTGTGGATACGATACCCCACTCACCTAGGATTTATTACTAGACAAACCCGTGCACTTGCCGGGGAGTAGTCATTTAGAGATACTTTGCACTTTGCTATCTTAGCTATTCATTCATTCTCTTTCATATCATCTTGTCCTATCATTGTTCTAATTTTGTTTTCTTTCTTTTGGTGCAGCTCCAGGTTATGACTCGAGGGAACCCTTCGATACTAATTGAAGGTGATCCTGAACTTGAACTTACACTTAGAAAAAAGGGTAAAGAACTTGTGCAAGAACTGCCGAATCTAGCTGAAGTGGAAGGTGAAGGATCTGACAACGTAGCGGAACAGAATAAACAACAGAGACACTCTCTGATTATGCCAGACCGTCAGTACTGGGGACACAATCTAGCATTGTGCAACCCCTGATTACAGTTCCAAATTTTGAGCTAAAGCCAGCATTCATCCAGATGATACAGAAGTTAGCGCAGTTCAATGGTTTGGCCGATGAGGATCCAAACAATCACATTGAGAACTTCTTAGAAGTTTGTGACATGCTGAAGATTAACGGTGTTACGGATGATGCTATTAGATTGAGAGCCTTCCCATTCTCTCTAAAAGGAAGAGCTAAGCAGTGGTTACATCCTTTACCACAAGCATCCATCACGACATGGAATGAAGTGATTTAAATTTTTCTTGCAAGGTACTTTCCGCTGGGAAATCGGCAAAGCTTCGCAATGAGATATCATCGTTTGTTCAAATGGAGCTCGAGTCCTTGTTTGAGACATGGGAGCGATTCAAGGATCTTTTGAGGAAGGGCCCATAGCATGGATTCCCTGAATGGATGATCATTCAGACCTTCTACAATGGGTTGAATCCAAGTACAAGACAACTTCTACATGCCGTCGTAGGAGGTACAATGGGGAATAAAACCCTCGATGAAGCCTGACAATTAGTAGAAGAAATGGCCATGAATAGCTACCAATGGAATGCAAGGGAAAGGAAGAAAGTGGCCCGACTCCATAAGATCGATGCGGTTACATCGTTGGCGGCCCAAGTAGAGGCATTGAGTAAGAACTTAGGCACTCTAACTTCTCCTATATTGGCGGCCGTAACAAATGGTGATGGATGCAGGGGAGGACATGCCCCTTCCAATTTCTCGATAGCCGTTGGTGGTACTTCATCCGTTGAGCAAGTTGACTTTGTGGGTAATGTAATGAGAAACCAAGGCAATCCTTATAGCAACACCTACAACCAGGGGTGGAGGAATTACCCAAATTTCTCATTGAGTAAACAAGGGCAGTAAAAGGCCATAGCACAATTGGGTTTCTAACAATAACAACAAGCCCCGAACATGGAAAATACAGTTTTAGGTTTGGAGACCTGGATAACCGACTTAGAGAAACCCTTGACCCAATTTGTGCAATCATCGGATACGCGGTTCTAATCGGTCAAGGCTACACTTCACAACCACACCACTTCATTGCACAACTTAGAAAAACAAGTGGGGCAAATCGTGAAGTCTCTATCGGAGAGACCACAAGGAAGATTACCGAGTAACACCAAAACCAACCCACGAGACCAAGTGAAGGCAATCACTTTGAGAAGTGATCGTGAAGTTGAAGGTAGGCTTCCAAGTGAGAAGATCAATGTTGAAGCACTGGAGGTCGTAGAGGTTGAGAAGGAAGCAACTAAGGAGAAGGAGGTGGCACCCCGACCTTACAAGCCAAGAATCCCTTATCCCTCTAGACTGAAAAACGACCAAAACGATGAGCAATACAAAAAGTTCTTGGGACTATTCAAGCAATTGCACATCAACATTCCTTTTGTGGAGGCATTGTCTCAAATGCCTTGATATGCTAAGTTCTTGAAAGATCTATTGACCAACAAGAGGAAGTTGGAAGAGAGTGCATCAGTGATCTTAGATGCTTCATGTTCAGCGGTCTTGCAAAAGAATATGCCGAACAAGAAGAAAGTCCCAGGAAGCTTCATTATCCCGTGCAACATTGACAACTTGGGTGAAGAGATGGTATTGGCAAACTCATGGGCCAGTATCAATGTCATGCCATATTCTTTCTTTCAAAAGTTAGGCTTGGGAAAGACTAGGCCCACTCAAATGACTTTGCAATTGGCGGACCGGATGGTGATACATCCGAGAGGCATCATTGAAGATGTTCTTGTCAAGGTGGACAAGTACATATTTCCTGTAGATTTTATAGTGTTGGATGTCGATGAGGATGCAGATGTTCCTTTGATACTTGGGAGGCCATTCTTGCGCACTTCCAAGGCATTGATCGACATAGACGGCGGGGAGTTGACACTGAGGGTTAGAGATAACAAGCTCACATACCGCCTCACTGAAGCCATGCGACATTCTCTTGACTTTGATGATACTTTATATTTTCTTGACACTACTGATGAACTAATCGATAAATATGTGCAGGAAATGTTGAATCCGGACCCATAGGAGGTATTTCTAGACCAAGACGAGGAGAACGAGGAATTGATGATGCTTGGCCTAGAGGAGAAAGTACTACCTACTCCGGGGATAGTGAAAAATATGCTCTGGAAGATGAAGCGAGCGAGAAGATGCCACAAGAAATGCCCCAAGGATGTTGGGGATGTGCATGAATGGAACAAGGGTGACAAGCCTTTAAGTGGTAACAAGCTCGACAACTCTCCCCCTACCTTCAAGAGGCTTTGCTCATCATGCTTTCAAGTCATGGGTAAGAGGGAAACCTTCATCTATGAGCCCCTGTGAGGTGGGAAAAGGTACATCAAGTTAAGTGATGTTAAACAAGCGCTTCTTGTGAGGCAACCCATGCACTTACTATTTTGTTAGTTGTTAGTTTAGTGTTTGCATGAATAAGATGTTGAGTGTTGGTGTTTATATGTTTTGATGCATCACTATGATTCTCTTGTGGATGGGTTGGTGTTACCGTGTGCTTAAATGTCTATGGAAAAATTGTTGGTCGTTTGAGCATGTTTCATGTTTTCCTCTGGTATATTTTGCATGCTAGAAGCAAGCTCTGAGTGTTTTTATATGTGCAGGAATTTTTTTGCAGAGCCTGTAGTTCCACTAAGGTATCCAGAGAAACCGCATGGGCATGTGGGTCTCTACTGAGATTTCATCCAGAGAAGGCACAAGGGCGTGGATTCGCCCCTGTGAACGACCTTGTGAGATACACATGCCCATGGGTAATTTCCACATGGGCGTGTATCTTCCTGCAAAGATTTATAGATTTTTCCTGAGAAAACACAGTGGCGTGGACTCGCCCCTGTGGATGACCCTGTGATAAACACATGGGCATAGGTGATTTTCGCAGGCTCGTGTGGATCTCTGCAGAGGAGCTCTCTTTCATTCCAAGAATACACAGGGGCATGCGAGTGCCCCTGTGAACTGGCACTGTACAAGTCCACGCTAGTGGGGAATTTTTGCACGGCCGTGTGAAACACTTAAAGCTTTCTCGGGTTATACAGAGAAGCCACAGGGGCGTGGGGATGCCCCCGTGTGTTGGGCACACGGGCGTGGGTATTTTCCGCACGCCCATGTGTATGCGTTCAGAGAGACTTGAGTGTTTTCCTGAGAATGCATAGAGGCATGCGTCTTCCCCTGTGAGTCTCTCCGGTGGAGGCGCACGGGCGTGGGTAATTTCCGCACGCTTGTGCAAATGAGCAGGAACGCAAGAGTCGCGGGTTTTCTTTAAAAATCTATCCACTCTTATTCATCCTCACACCTCCAGTTACTCAAAGAACACTCCTAACACCTTTACCGACCTCACACTATTGATTTTGAGGATTTTTACTCGATTCTTCTACTGATTTTGAAAGTTTTATCTTCAGCTCATCGATAAACCCTTTTTCCTTCTTTTCTTCATAAATTCTTGATTTTAAGCGATGAAACTAGTGAATGTTGCTTCGTCTCTTCAATTAGAAGGGGTATATATGATTAGAAAGAAATTAGAAGGGATATAATGATGTATTTATTAGTTTTTAGCGTGAGGCCATGCGTTTTTCGCGCCCTGTAGATCCACACGGGCATGTGGAATGTCCACACGACCATGTGGATTCCTGCAGCATTGTTCCTTCAAGCCATTTTGAGTGATTTCTTTTCGATTTTTGCAGATATGGCACCTAGGACTAAGATCGTGGCCGGCAAACATCCCAAAGAGCAGTCCCCTGAGGATCAGGATCATTTTGAGCATTTGTCGAGGCTTCAGTTTAGACAGACTCAATTTTTAGACACTAGCGTATTGTGAGATATACAGCAGGGAGGCGAATTGGTAAATGTTGTAGAGGATCTTGTCTTAGTTGGAGGTTGGAGGCAATTGTTGACGATCAGAGAGCCTACTATCCGTACACTTACACTCGAGGTGCTATCATCATTCTAATTTGATCGTACTTATGACATATTTGATAGTGGCGACGCTATATAGTTCAGAGCACTGGGGGATCACTACACCATGAGCGTAACACAGTTCTCGACCCGACTGGGATTGTATGAGGAGGCATTCAAGGATACTGAGGAGTACGCTCAGTTGCCAATGGATTACTTGGGCACCTTAACCCCCCAGAGAGTGTATGGAGTGCTATGCGGTCAAGGCCAATATGAACCAGGAGTGTCCAAGGCAACGTGGTTTTCCCAACCTGCATATCGATATTTGCATGCGGTTATGAGTATATACAACATCAGGGGCAGTATGCCAGATCAGGAGTGATTTTCTCGAGCCCTTACATCACGAGATTGGTTATGGGTATGGGCCTTCTGGATGCGATTCAAGGGGCCTTGGACACATGTGTATTTGTGTTCTTTTGCGCATGTAGGGTTGTGAAGCTAAGTATTAAGAAAAGAAGCCAAAAGTAGATCGTAAACGCATTATTTGGTGGAATCTTAGAAGGAACAAATGCTAAGATACAAGTGGGACTTCAGGATACGTGAATATGTGCCAACCTCCATGAATTCAAGTCATTACAATGAGTTGGAGGGGCACAAAGGCAGTCACATTTGCATATCCCGACTTGTGCATTGATAACAAGATTTTCACTAACAAAGCCTTTGATTGAAGAAGAGTTGCTATCTACGGCATAAACGTGTGCACGTTTATGTTGCCTTGATGAAAAGTGTGGAACTGGGAGTGTTTTGGCCGAGTAGTGTAGCAGGTTACTGCAGTGAAATATTGTAGCAGTTACTGTTCACAACCCGGTGAAAAAAGGATTTCCAGAGAATCCACACGTGCATGTGGAAATTCCCCACGCCCGTATGAAAATTCTACAAGCCTGTGTGGCAGATCCACAGGGGCGTGTGGATGCCCGATTCCAGCCATATTTAAACCGCGATTCAGGCCGATTTTGGGGATCTTTTTCCCCTCTTCTCTTCCATTTTTCTCCATTGTTTGGGAAGCTGCCGGCTAGGGTTTGGAGAGGCTTTTGGCAAGTCTTTGGAAGAAGGTTATTGGGGGATCTTTCGTTAGCATAGATCCGGCGAGGTGTGCCCTAGGCCGGACAAGGGGACCTTTGGAGAAGACTTGGTTACTCCACAAGACCATCGACATGACTACCGAGGGGGTTTTCTTATGGAACATTTGTTTTTTCTTTCAATTTCATTGTTGATTGTATTGTACTCCATCGAGAGCTAAACCCCCTACTGGGTAATTGGATTTTGTAAACCATAGGATGTTATTGTATCATTGATCTTTTATTATGCTTTCCTTAATGGTATAATCACCAAAATAGTCCCTGTACTTTTCTCTCTCTTCCCTTTTGGTCCTTCTACTCAGAAATGCTCCCGACTAGTCCCTCTACTTTTGAAAATGTGCCTATTTAGTTAAAAATGCTCCCAACTAGTCCCTCTACTTTTAGAAATGTGCCCACTTAGTCCCTCTAAGTGGGCACATTTTTAAAAGTAGAGGGACTGGTTGGGAGCTTTTTTTTTCTAAGTGGGCACATTTTCAAAAGTAGAGGGACTAGTCGGGAGCATTTCTGAGTAGAGGGACCAAAAGAGAAGAGAGAGAAAAGTAGAGGGACCAACTAGGGTATTATACCTTCCTTAATTGATGTTTCAATTGAGTTCCAATCTTGAGTTCTTGTGGAATGATTTCTCCCATAGAGTGATACTAGGGTTGAGAGTCCATCTTGGTAACCTTTGTAGATGAGTGACACACTACGAGGGTTAGACATTGCCTGATTGAAGAGGGTTGAGAGGGTGAGTCGAGAGGTAGCGGAGCATCCCCTTTCCCCTCCGGTGTGATTTATCCTACCTCTATTTCCTTGAGTTCTTAGCGGTCATAATAGAGTGAAGTTCTAGAGGATGAACTCCACTGGGGATTAGTTGCACAAGCAACAGAGTGAAGCGTTGAAGGAACTCTATTGTCTGGGGCTTAGATGTGACTAGGGGCCTTTCGCTTGGACCAAAGGGTTATTTCTATACATAGGAAGAGTGTTAATCACTTGAATTCCCTAGACCTCCATGCAACTTTGCACAATGTGTGGTGTTGAGACTGAGCAATTTCTCTGCCAGGACATAGTGTAGAGTTTGTCATGGTTGACCTTAGATTTTTGACCGTGTGTTTAAGGATTTCCACAACTCATTGAGCATCGATAGAAGTGGGGTACTCGGACAATGCTCCCCCTAGGACTAATGTTTCAACTACGAGACCTACTATTATACTTCCTAACTAATGCTTAATGAATAAATCCCAAACCTAAGGTCAACCGTGACTAACTCTATACTATGTCTCGGTGGAGAAATCGCTCTGTCTCAACACCTCACACTATTTAAAGTTGCATGGAATTCTAGGGATTCCAAGTGATAAACCCTATTCCTATGTGTAGATCTAACCCTTTGGTCCAAGGCGAAAGACCCCTAGTCACAATTAAACCCCAGATACTAAAGTCACTTCAACGCTTCACTCTGTTGCTCTCGCAACTAAGCCCCAGCAGAGTTCATCCTTTAATTCTTCACTCTATTATAACCGCAAAGAACTCTAGAAATTGGAGATAGGATAAATCACACCGGAGGAGAAAGGGGACTCTCCGCTATCTCTTACCTCATCCTCTCAATCCTCTCCAATCTAGCTTTGTCTAACCCTCGTGGCGTGTCACCCATCCACAAAGGTTACCATGATGAACTCTAAACCCTAGTGTCACTCTAAGGGAGAAATCATTCAACAAGCATTCAAGATTGAAACTCAATTAAAAACATCAATTAAGGAAGGCATAATAAACGGTCAAAGAAATATTAACATCCTAGGGTATACAAAATGCAAGTACCCACTAGGGGGATTAGCTCTCCATGGAGAAAGATACAATCAATAATGAAATCGAAAGTAAAAAAACAAGTAATCCATAAGAAAACCCCCTCGGTATTCATGTTGATGGTCTTGTGGAGTAGCCTCTTCTTCTTCAAAGGTTCCCTTGTCCGGCCTAAGGCATACCTCGCCGGATCAGTGCCGACGAAAGCTCTCCCAACAACCTTCTTCCAAGAGAAGCGTTGTGTCGAATCTGTAGGACTACTCCAAAGACTTTCCTAAAGCCTCTCAAAGCCTTAGCCGATGGCCTCTGAAAGATTGAGAAAAGTTGGAGAGAAGGGTAAAAGATCCTCTAAAAATCGGGCTGAATCACGGCTTAAATAGGGTTGGAATCGGGCATCCATACGCCCCTGTGGATTCTCCACACGGGCCTGTGGAATTTCCACACGGGCATGGAAAATTTCCACACGACTGTGTGGATTTTCATGAAACCTGATTTTCGGCTGGCTGTGAACAGCAATTTCTATAGTGATTTCTACAGTGATTTGCTATAGTACCTGCTACATTACTCTGCCGGAACACTCCCAATTCCACACTTTTCATCGAGGCAACATAAACAGGCACATGTTTATGCCGTACATCGCAACTCTTCTTTAATCAAAAGCCTCATTGGTGAAGATCTTGCTATCAATGCACAAGTCAGAATTACGTAAATGTGACTGCCTTCGTGCCCCTCCAACTCATTTTAATGACTTGAATACATGGATGTTGGCGCACATTTACGTATCTTAGAGCCCCACTTGTGTCTTTGCATTTGTTCCTTCCAAGATTCCACCAAATAGTGCGTTCACGATCTACTTTTAGCTTCTTTTCTTAATATTTAGCTTCACAACCCTACATGTGCAAAAGAACACAAATACACATGTATTAGCGCTTAAACCTGATAAAATTAATGCTCATCGTAATGAAAGAACACTTCGCAATCTTAACACACAAGCACTCATCATCCCCGCTAAGCTATCCACCACTCACCCCTACTCCTGATCTGAAAAAAAAATATCAACAATATTTATGAGCTTGACAGCCTAGTAAGCACCCACTAAGAATATAGGGATCACTTACACAAAATCATAATTTATCATAATGCAAAATCAACAAAACAAATTTATTTCAATTGAACACCGATGTCAAAAATTGAGCATATAGGTCCCCCAAACAACTATTGGTAAAAAAAATCACAAAATTAATATATTTATCCTCGGTGTCCTAAGGGAAAATTTATCAAAAGTCCTATTTTTACCCTCGGTGACCCGAGCCAAAATTATCAAAGGCCGCTATTCTTTATCGACGGCAAACAATGGGAAACTATAGTTTCTACATTAAAATACGCGTTGACATGGTCAGTGTTTAACCCCTAGTGATAGAGTTATTGCATAGATAATTGGGGACTGGTTTCCATGCCAAAATACTTTCTGTTCACAAAACAATAACTAATCGAGCAAAGTTTAAGAAACTGGCAATAATGTGATCCCATTTGTATCATATCAAAATAAACCAGTTAATGGAAACCAAACATGAATAGATAATAAAAATAATATTCATTAATCAGAAATTAAATAAAATACTTGAAATTCAGAAAATAAATAATCTGAATTTAATTAAATGAATTAATCATAAATTAAATAAATATCTTAAATTCAAAAATTAGAAAACCTGAATTTGATGAAATGAATTAAAAATTTAGATTTTAAATATAATATCTGAAATTCAGAAGTTAAACAATCGGAATTTAAACAAATTAATTAAAACTCAGGATTTAAATGAACCAGATTTTTAAATAAATATTAAAACTTTTAGATAAATTTAAATCAAAATAACATATCATTGATGTGAAATTTAAATTAATCTTAAAATAATTATGAAAATAATAAAAAAAATGATTTAAAATACAAATAAATAAAAACAGTAATCTTCTGAAAAATTCCAGATGTTCAAAAACTAGAGTATACACATATAATAAGGTTTATATGCAAGATACTTACCTGATGTTCGCTAAATTTCCGAAATCCAAATTGATTCCCAACTTAAGAAAACTCGACTCGAACACTAACTCAAAGCTCGGCGAAAGACCCTATAATCATAAAACAAATTCCTATCCTTTTTCAGTATTTCACTAAGATTATAGTATATGTAAACCAGGTCAGATTCAACACATAGTATGCTTGCCATGAAAGAATAATAAATACAATAGTTTGGTGACTTTAACAATGGGTAAATGCCATCTGATGTTAAAAATATCTACCTAAAAGACACTAATTACTACGGTTACTAGGCATGGCATACCAGTAAATCACCAGTACTAAGAAAGAAAATGTCAAGCATGAAAACCGGTCCTACTCATTAAACCCAAGTACTCAAAGGAGATGCATGGACATCAATAAACAAAACAAAAGAAAGCTAGCTATATCGAAAGTTTAATAGGATGTGAGAAGACCACTTAACATGAAAAAGTATAACAGAAACATGACTTGGGTATGTATTGATTAGGCCAAGGATCCTAATATAACAACCATGCCAAATTAACCTTGTCTAATAAATTCCTTGAAAGTGAACTGAGTCAATTGTTATCATATAATTTTCTTTCAAATGCTAAAGCATTGGATAGATAAATCATTAACTCTACAGCCACAAGGTGATGCTAGCTAGCACATGAACAATAAAAATGATGTATATAACATTTTCACAACACTAAAAACAATAGTGTTCACAAAAGGCTAGAAGCATCTAAACATTAAAAATATCTATACATATCATAAACTGCATAGATACTTCCCAGCAAGTTTAACATTTCAATAACATGATACGCATTTAACAGAGGAACTTAAAAGAACAGGAAGAACCTACATGTAAAGAACCGCTAACATACAACACGAAACAATCCCCCCACACTACCCAACAAACCAACCCCAAGGGACAAAAATTAGGTGATAGCCTAACCTTGAATTTGGAAGCCACTTGGATCCTTGTTTGACAGTCGTGATTATAGAGAACCTCTCGATTCTTCCACCCACAACACTATTGAAATGATAAGGAGAAGACTACGAAATTCTTTTTTTATTTTAATTTAAAAGATCATGCAAGTGGGAGGTTACTGAAAGAATAAGATTAAATTTAAAAGAAACTAATTAAAGTTGAAAAAAAAAATCACGAAAATAATTTAAATAAGAGTGGGGTCCACAAACTCCCCTTCAAAAAGAGTTTAGTCCTCTAAACTCTCACCTGCCCGTCAGAATAAAATAGGTACGAGTATTTCTCCCCATCTCTGACTCCAATTCCCAAGTAGCCTCACTCTCTGTGTGATTGCTCCATTGAACCTTGACATAAGGAATGACCCGCCTTCTTAGTATTTGCTCCTTGAAATCCACGATCTTTATAGGTCGCTCCTCATACGTCAAATCAATGCTAAGCTCAAAGTCGGAGAATTGTATTACATGGTCAGGATTCAGAATGAACTTCTTCAGCATAGAAACATAGAACACATCATGAACCCGAAACAGTGAAGGTGGTAATGCAAGCCGATATGCCACCTCACCAATGCGTTCTAAGATCTCAAATGGACCAATAAACCGAGAGCTGAGCTTCCCTCTCACACCAAAATGAATAACTCCTTTAGTGGGAGCTACTCTTAAGAACACATAATCACCCACCTGAAACTCCAAGCTTCTTCTCCTATTATCTGCAAAATATTTCTGCCTGCTCTGAGCTATTCAAAGACAATCTCTGATCAGATGAACTTTCTCCACTTTCAACTGCACAGTCTCTGGCCCTAACAATTTACATTCTCCCACATCATCCCAACAAATAGGTGACCCACATCTCATGCCATACAGGGCCTCATAAGGAGCCATTTGAATACTTGTCTGATAACTGCTATTATAAGAAAACTCTATCAAAGGTAAGTGTCGATCCCAAGAAGCCCCAGAATCAAGCATACAAGCCCGAAGCATATCCTCCAGAATTTGAATTGTTCTCTCAGAGTGCTGAACGTCTATTTGGTTCCCAAGGCCTTATGTAGACTCCTCCAGAAGTGTGCCACGAACCAAGTATCTCAATTGGACACAAAAGTAACAGGAACACCATGAAGCCTTACCACCTAATCAATGTACAACTCAGCTAGCTTCTCTAAAGTCATACTAGTCCTGATAGCCAAGAAGTAAGCAGACTTGGTCAGTCTGTCCACCACCACCCACACATTGTTGAAGCCTTTACTGGTTCGAGGAAACCCAAACACAAAATCTATAGCAATGTTCTCCCACTTCCACTCAGGAATAGGAAGAGAGTACAGAAGTCCTGCTGGCCTCTGATGCTCCATCTTGACCTACTGACAGGTCTAGTATTGTGCCACGAATTATGCGACATCTCTCTTCATGTTATTCCACCAAAAGATACTCTTCAAATCCGTGTACATTTTGGTGGATCCGGGATGCACTAAGTAGCTGATATAATGAGCTTCCTCTATGATTTCCTTTTTCAATTCTAAATTTTCTGGAACACAAATCCGATCCCCGAATCTTACTGAGCCATCCTCACGAATTCTAAACTGAATTTTGGTGCCCCTTTCCACTTCTTGCCGAATCTTCTGCAAATAACCATCTACTTCTTGTGTTGCTTTAATCCTCTCAAATAGAGTGGGTCTCACCACTAAACTTGCCAAAATACACAGTGGTACCCTTTAACACCACTTGTAGCTCCATTCGTCTCAAATCCTCCAAGATAAGCTTTTGGGAGGTGATTAATGTAGCAATATTGCTAAAAGATTTCCTACTAAGGGCATCAGCTACCACATTTACTTTTCCAGGATGATAACTGATGGTCAAATCATAATCTTTCAATAACTCCAACCATCTCCTCTACCTCATATTCAACTTCTTCTGCATGAAAATGTATTTAAGGCTCTTATGATCTGTAAATACCTCACAAGCTCCCTATACAAGTAGTGGCTCCAAATCTTCAGAGCGAAAATCACAGCAGCTAACTCTAGGTCATGAGTGGGATAGTTAACCTAAAATGGCTTCAACTGTCTATAAGTATAAGCCACCAGATGACCATTCTGCATCAGTACACACCCAAGACTAATTTTACCAGCATCACTATAAATGGCAAACCCTTCACCAGGAGATGAAAGTGTGAGAATAGGTGTAGATACCAATCGGTGCTTCAACTCTTGGAAACATTTTTCACACTGATCTGACCACTCAAAACTTGCTCATTTCCAGGTGAGTTTTGTCAATGGTACCGCCAACATTGAAAATTCTTTCATAAACTGTCTGTAATAACCGGCTAGCCTCAGAAAACTGTGAATCTCTGTCACAATAGTAGGTCTCTTCCACTCAATAACAGCCTCTATCTTCTTGGGAACAATAGAAATCCCATCCTTAGTTATCACATGAGCAAGGAAAGCTACCCTGTCCAACCAGAACTCACACTTAGAGAATTTTGCAAACAATTTCTTTTCTATCAAGATGCTTAGCATAATCTTCAAATGGTCTTTGAGACTCTTGGAATACACTAGAATATCATCAACAAACACCACCACGAACCTATCCAAAAAAGGTTTAAATGTTTTATTCATTAGATCCATAAAAATCGTCGGGCATTCATTAACCCAAAAGGCATTACAAGAAACTCATAATGCCCATAACGAGTCCGAAATACAGACTTTGACACATCCCTTGCCTTAATCTTAAGATGGTGATATCCTAACCTAAGATCAATTTTGAAAACACCTAAGAATCATGTAATTGATCAAAAAGATCATCAGTCCAAGGCAGTGGGTAGTTATTCTTTATTGTCATCTTGTTCAACTCTCGGTAGTCAATGCATAATTGCAAACTACCATCCTTCTTCACGAGCAAAACTGGAGCACCCCACAGAGAAACACTGGGGGTGAATAAATCCCTTCTCAAGTAGATCCTCAAGTTGCTTCTTTAAATCCTTCAATTCTGCAGGTGCCATCCTATAAGGAACTGACAAGATCCCCTTGCGTATATCCCGCAAGTGCACGGGTTTGTCAAAGTAATAATCCTGGGTGAGAGGGTATCGAATCCACAGGGAATAGGGAATAAAAATACTTAATTCGATTCTTAGCTATGTGAAAGATCAATGATGATAAGTGTGACAATGATTCAATTCTCAACAATAAAAACAACAAGTAAGAGAGCAAAAGTAAAGAAAGGGGGTAAGGCAATCGATAAAGATGGGGTACTCGGATAATGCTCCATCTAGGATAATTGTTTCAAGTGCAAGACCCCTCTATTATGCTTCCTAATCAATGCAATAGTGAGTCGTGGAAATCCTTAATTACATAGTCCCAAATCTAAGGTCAACTATGCCTAACTCTATACATGTCCCAGAGGAGAGATTAGATAACCTCTCAACCTCACACTCGTATAGAGTTGCAATGAGCTGTAGGGATTCCAAGTGATAAATCTCTTCCTAATTATAGACCTAACCCTTTAGTCCAGGTGGAAGGTCCCTAACCACTATTAAGCCCTAGATACTAAGATCACCTCAACGCTTCACTCCGTTGCACGCGCAACTAAGCCCCAGCGGAAGTTTATCCCTTAGACCATTCACTCTATTATGGTCGTAAAGAACTCGAGGAACAGAGGTAGAATCTATCACGTCGGAGGGGAAAGGTGACGCTCCTGTACCTCTCGACTCACCCTCTCTAACCTAGCTGTGTCTAACGCTCGTGGTGTGTCACTCACTCACAAGGTTACCAACGAGAACTCTCAATCCTAGGGTCACTCTAGGGGAAATGTTCATACAAATAAGCATTCAAGGTTGGAACTCACAATCAACATCAATTTATTTGAAGCATAATAAAGAGATTTAAAGAAACGAATACATCCTAGGGTTTTCAAATACCCAAGTACCCACTAGGGGTTTAGCTCTCCATGGAGCTAAGTACAATCAAATAAATAGAATGTAAAAGCAATGAATCCATAAAGAAACCCCCTCGATAGTCATGTTGATGGTCTTGTGGAAAGTCCTCTACTCGTCGTCCAAGGATTCCCTCGTCCGGTATAGGATACGCCTCAATGGAAGCTCCCCTACCAACCTTCTTCCTCAGGAATGACGATGTCAGAGCCATAGAACCTCTTCAAAACCTTGGCCAATACCCCTCAAAACCCTAGCCGAAGCCCTCTCTCAAGTTGGGGAAAAGATGGAGAAAAGAATACTAAAATCGGGGCTGATTCGGCTTTAAATAGGGCTGGAATCGGGCGACTACACGGGCGTGTATGCTTCACACGCCCATGCGGAATTTCCATAGAAGCATGGATAATTTCCAGATGCCCGTGTGGATTCTCTGAACTTCTATTTTCTCAACCGGCCATGAACAGTGCTGCTACAGTAGTTGGTACCATATTGCTATAGTGCTCTGCTACAATATCCGGCCTGAATAGCTTCCCGAATCCATACTTTTATTGGAGTAACGCAAACGGGCACACGTTCACGTCATGGATCACTTGCTTCTTCAATGATAGGCAAGTTGGTGGAGCTCTTGTTCTATGTGCGTAAGTCAGAATGCTCGAGTGTGACTGCCTTTGTGCCCCTCCAAACGGATGTGCCAAACTCAAATACGAGGAGGTTGGCACACACTCTAGCATCTCACATTGACCTATGTCTTCGTGTTTGAACCTTAGCAAGATTTCCTCCAAAATCGGTGCATTGTAATCCACATTGGCTTCTTTCCTTCATACTTGGCCTCACAACCCTACCTGCACGAAAGTAGCATAAAATCACACATATTAGTGTAAAAACCTGAGAAAAGTAATGCTCAACATAAGGAATGAACGCTTCGCATTCATATCGCACAAGCACTTATCAAGAGCCTTACATATGTGGTTCATTCCTGGAACCAAATCAATAGCAAATTCAACTTCTCTATCTAGAGGCAAGCCAGGAAGATCTTCAAGGAAAACATCAAAAAACTATCCGACCACTTGAATATCCTCCAACACTGGTCTTTCTGATTTGACTTCTAAAAATGTTGCAAGAAATCCCGAGCACCCATCCAAGAGAAATTTCTGAGCTTGTAAAGTGGAAATCATAAGAGTGAATTCTGCTTCTCCCGGGATTTTAAAAACTACTATTCTTGCATAACAATCGACTACAGTATAAAATTTAGACAAGAAATCCATTCCCAAGATAAAATCATAGTCAGTCATACTCATAACATGGAGGCAAGCTAGCAACTCATAACAGGCAACAATAATGGGACAGTTCTCATAGGCTCTACTAAGAACAACCTCAACTCCCAAAGGGGTGACAACACACAAATCATACTCAATAGTAGTAACAGGTAAAATTTGCTTCCAAATAAAAAACAGACGAGATAAATGAATGCGTAGCTCTAGAATCAAATAAGACACATGCATACGCTGAATAAACTAATAATATACCTGACACCACTGCATTTTAGGCATGTGCATCCTCCTGAGTCAATCCATAAACTCGTCCTTGTGTCTTCGGCCTTCCTATCTTTTGCTGAGTTGAGGATGATGGTTGCTCACTGACCACCTCCTTTCCTATACGCTGACCCAATAGTATTAGACTAAAGTCCGTAGTCACCATCAAAACCAAATGCCACAATGCAATTCTTTCCAATTCCAACTCGAGGAATCAACCATACAATGTTTAAATACAGAAATGTAAATAAAAAAATATTCCATTTGCATGTAAATACATATACATGTAAACATGTTTCTCTCAAGATACATACGCATAGGTATACTAGAATCATTTTTGCCAAATGCAGGAATGTGTGTCAACCTCCTCGTACTCTAGTTAGCACAACTATTTGAAGGGGCACAAGGGCAGTCACATTCAAGCATTCCGACTTGTGCATATAGAATAAGATATTTACCAACATGTCCATTATTAAAGAAGCAAGGCGATCGACGATGTAAATGTGTGTCCGTTTGCGTTACCTCGATGAAAGTATGGATTCGGGAGTATTTTAGGCTGTACTGCAGCAAGGTACTGTAGAAAATACTATAGCAAAATACTGCAGCAGCACTGTTTACAACCGCCCGAGAAAACAGCAAAACAGAGAATCCACACACCCGTGTGAAAAATCCACAGGGGCGCCCACATGGGCGTGTGGATTCCCGATTCCAGCCCATTAAAAACCGATTTTAGCCCCGATTTCAGCATTCTTTTTCTCCATCTTTTCCCCAACTTGAGAGAGGGCGGCGGCTAGGGTTTTGAGAGGTATTGGCTAGGGCTTTGGAGAGGTTCTACGGCTCCGATATAGCGTACCATTTGGAAGAAGGTTAGTGGGAGAGCTTTCGTCGGCACCGATCTGGCGAGGTGTATCCTAGGCCGAACAAAGGGACCCTTACGACAAGTATAAGACTCTCCATAAGACCATCGCCACAACTAATGAGGGGATTTTCTATGGATGCTTTGCTTTTACATTTGATTTCATTGATTGTCTCTAGCTCCATGGAGAGCTAAACCCCTAGTGGGTACTTGGGTATTTGTGAACCCTAGGATGTATTCGTTTCATTCAACCTCTTTACTATGCTTTCAATTAATTGATGTTTATTGTGAGTTCCAATCTTGGAGACTTTATTGTATGAATACTCCCCTAGAGTGACACTAGAGTTGAGAATTCTTCTTGGTAACTCTTGTGAGTGAGTGACACACCATGAGAGTTAGACAAAGCTAGATTGGAGAGGGATGAGATGGTGAGTCGAGAGGTAGTGGAGCATCTCCTTTCCCCTCCTGTGTGATCTATCCTACCTCCACGTTCCAAGAGTTCTTTACGGCCATAGTAGAATGAATGGGCTAAGGGATGACCTTTCGCTGGGACTTACTTACGAGTGCAACGGTGTGAAGCGTTAAAGTGATTTTAGCACCTAGGGCTTAATTGTGGCTAGGGATCTTCCACCTGAACCAAAGGGTTAGATCTATACATAGGAATAGGGTTTATCACTTGGAATCCCTAGAGCTCATTGCAATTCTATACGAGTGCGAGGTTGAGAGATTATTCAATCTCTCCTCCGGGACATGTATAGAGTTAGGCATGGTTGACCTTAGATTTAGGATCATGTAATAAAGGATTTCCATGACTCATTGTTGCATCAATTAGGAAGTATAATAGAGGGTACTTGCACTTGAAACGATTGTCACAGGCGGATCAATATCCGGGTACCCCACCTTTATCGATTGCCATACCTTCTCCTTTACTTGTGCCCTCTATCTTGTTGTTTTTATTTTCGTTATTTCATATTTTGTCACACTTATCACTATTCATCTTCCACATTAGTTAAGAAACAACTTAAGTGTCTTTATTCCCTACTCTCTGTGGATACGATACCTACTCATCTGGGATTATTACTTCGACACCCGTGCACTTGCGGTTTACACGCATATACAGACATGTCAGTGACATTCATGTGTCACCAATATATATATATATATATATATATATATATATATATATATATATATATTAAAATATATATATAGCTCAAAGTAGCCTTTACATAACTTGGTCCGCGCTCACCTTGCGACTAACGGTAATAACATGAACACGGAAACAAACCGGTTCTCACACACTCACAATGCTTAGACTTGTAAGTCTAAGAGCTTAGATAAGATGCTCCTCCGCAAGCTCTTTGTCCTTGGTTGAGGTTTCACCACCTACACTAAGCTTACTTCCGCATGAATTTAACTATAAAAGCGAAAATAACATCTTATATGAAAATTTATATGCAATGCATGAGTGGTTAAGTCACATTCAATCTAAAATCTATTCCAATTGGCATATCTGTGTGGTATTTATGTTGAAATTAACTAATTAGATTCAAACCAACTTTAATTAATGTTAAACCAATCAAATTTTGAATCAAACCAACAAAAACCGGCTCAATTAGCTTGAACCAGGTTGGTTAAGTTAAATTAAATAGGGTAAGCCTCAATTGACTTGAACCAGACTAGTTGAAACTTAGCTCAAGAGAAAAGAAGCATGTTAACCTAAATATACACATTCATCCACACACAATTATATCATCTATTGGACACACTCTTTAGCCATTAAACTTTCCTAATTAATTAAATATTTGTTCAACATAAATTGGAATCCTTTGACCATTCAATCATGTTATAAACATCAAATTTACCATAATCCTATACCCACTATCTACAATTACTCAACACTTCACAAACATTAACCAGCCAAGAACCATATCATCATCATCATCAATCTCCTTTACTAACTCTTTCCAATAAATAACATACAAAACTCATGCAAAAATTCAAACACAATCAATATAATACCATCAAATTCTCTTCAAAAAATAATTAAATCATGAATCCCTAAAACATATAAATCAAAACCACTCACACTAAGCTTTCCTCTAAGTCTAACCTTAAAATTCAAGTTTTCTCTTTTATTTATGAAATTCTCCTCTTCTTTGTCTCTTTTCCACTTCTACAATCCTAGTGAAATCAACGAAAAAAAGAGGAAAACCACTGAATAAATAAGAGATCCATGTTTTCTACAGAGAAATTAAAAAAAAAAACCAACTTTTACTTGAAAGAAAACCTAAAATTCTTGCCTTGAACTTGCAAATCGAGGAAGAGGGGTTAGGGAAGAAATAACACAATTTAAATGATCGATAGTAAATCTTATAGTGACATGAAGAAACAGGTAGCTTGTATGTGATGCGTCAAACTCTTTCACTGTCTACCGCTTTTATATTTTCTTCAATGATTATTTTTAAATATTTTATAAAATTATCATTTTTCACATAAAAACAAGATTGATTGTCTGAGAAAAATATAACACTATCATCAATTGTAGCAATGCAAGCGATGTAGTAAACTAAAACAAGTGATTTTTCCGCCATGGTTGAAGACAAAAATTGTGAATGTAAAGAAAGTAAATAAAATAAGAACCAAAATTGGATGATAAAGTTTATATAATGAAGGATTTGCATTTAAATGAGATAACTTTTTTCTTGTTGATATTTTAATGATTGTAATTTTGACCGTTATTAATTTATATCTGTTAAATTTTATAGTGTTATAATTTTTGACACCTATAAAATTGACTGTTGCATATTTGATAGTTGTAAATTCGAACAATTGCAAATTTGCTCGTTATAAATTATAATTATTGTAGATTTGACTAGTGTAACTTCTAACTCTTGCGAATTTAATTGTTATAATTTTTAACCATTATAATTTTTTGCTATTGAATTTAGTCATTGTACCTTTCAACCGTTGCAAGTTTATATGTTATAATTTTTATCATTAAAATTTTGATCACGGTAGATTTTCTTGTTATAATATTTATAATTTTGAATCTTAAATTTTTTAAGTTTTATATTAAATTTGATAAGTGGTCATATTTAAATAGAGGTGGTCAAATAGAGGTGGCAAAATAAAAATTTATGACCCAAGATGAAAAATTTTTAGAAAACGAAAAAAGAAAAGATGAATTAATTAGCGTACAACTATTAGTGCTAGCACGAACAAGGGTACAATTTTTGTGGCTTTTTAGCTTTTACATATATTCACCGGTTTTCAAGCATTTTGCACAGTCTGGTATTAAGATAAATAAAAAAATATTTTAAAAAAACTCAAAAAAGCCGAAGTTTAGATGAGATAATAATAAGGCGGTGTTTCCAACTTAAATTTGTGGGCTCCAGCGACATTAAATGAGTTGTCATCCGGTGCGGTGCCATTTTCAACGTACAAAACATATTCTCATTAAATAGCATGAAAAACAAAAATTTTTAAAAAAAATTTAAATATTGATTAAATCTACCCGAGAAGTCCAAGAGAAAAACAACAGTATAATAATTAAATATAAACATTAAAAAAAACCACTGAAATAATAATTCATACCCAACGGAGAAAGAGAGAAAGGGGGCAACCTTTTCATCCCATTCCTTTATATGTGTGACCGTTTCCTCTTTTTCTTTTTTCTTTTTTAATAATTATATTTCACAAATTAAAAATAAAACTCCCATTAATCGAAATCTCATCATCACATTCACATCGCTTCAGGCAGAGCCCAGGCCAGACCTAGGGTTAGGGTTAGGTTTAGGGTTCTCTAGAGTCACCTAGAGATCTTGGAGACGAGCTTGGGGTTCCGATGGGCGACGCCGCCGGATCTCTGTCGCCGGAGAGGGAGGACCAGTTCGATCGGCTGCCGGATGCCTTGCTGCTCGTCATTCTCAATCGGATCGGCGAAGTGAAGTCTCTTGGCCGTTGCTGCATCGTGTCCCGCCGCTTCCACGCTCTCGTCCCCCTCGTCGACTCCGTCGTTGTCCGCGTTGACTGCGTCATCTCCGACGAACCTTCTCCTCCGCCGTCAACCTCCGACAAGCCGCGCGGCGTGCTCTCTCACTTTGCGCGTCTCGTACTCTCCGGCCTCGTCAAGCCTTGGCAAGCTCTCGGCCACATCCTTGGCCCTCCAACCTCGTCGCCCTCCTCTTCCCCTCGTCGCTCATCCGAACCGTCATCTTCGTCCCCGGAGGTCTCCCACCATTCTCCGGCCGAGGTCTTGAGAAATTTCAAGGAGATCCGTCGCCTACGGATCGAGCTACCCGCTGGAGAGCTTGGCGTTGAGGATGGCGTCCTTCTCAAGTGGAAGGCTGCCTTTGGCTCCACTCTCGACACCTGCGTCATCCTCGGAGCCTCCTCTGTCTCCCCTACAAACCCTAACCCTAATTCTTACCCCGATAGCCTCTGCGCTGGCTCTTCTGATGACTCCGGCAGCATACCTGAGTCGTTCTATACCAACGGTAGCCTTAAGCTCCGGGTTGTCTGGACGATCAGCTCTCTAATCGCAGCGTCTGCTAGGCACTACCTCTTGCAACCAATCATTGCAGATCATGAGACACTGGAGACTCTTGATCTCACAGATGCTGATGGACAAGGGACACTGACGATGGACAGAGCGCAGCTGCAGGAGCTGCGGGTGCGACCGGTGTCAGCCTCTGGGTCTTCTCAGAGGACACTGGTGCCAGCCCTTAACATGAGATTGTGGTATGCCCCCCATTTGGATCTACCTGGTGGTCTTGTTCTTAAGGGTGCCACACTTGTTGCAATCAGGCCTAGTGGAGTTGAGCAGCAGCCAAGGGATATTGGTGGGGGATCTGAGGGGTTCTCTTGGGTTTCCGGCGTGTTTGAGGAGCCTTACAGAAGTGCAGCAAGGTTACTTGTCAAGAGGAGGACTTATTGCCTTGAGATGAACTCCTTCTGATCTGCGACAATTGCTCGTGCTATTGCCACAGGTAATTAGTGAGTTCGATATTGTAAATAGACTTCATTTATTAATTAGTTGAATGGTTGCTTGTAATATCTTAATTGGTGACTTTGCAAATCTCTTTCAACAAGTTATTGGTGCAATATGTATGTTGGAAAGTTAGCTATTGTTTAGAGTACATTTTGATTATAGCATTTTAAGTGTATTGGAAGGTTAGGATCAAAATTGTCAATTCAATTGAAGGTTTTTGATAGGGGATGTATACAGCAACTGAAAACTGATCAGGATACTGCATAACTACTTTAAGATTTTGTGCTGTTTGTAGGTTATCCAACGTAGAGGTAAGGAGCAGACCATTAAAAAAAAAAAACCTGTAGTTGGCTACTGGTTTCTTTGTGTAATAAGATGAAGACCTGAAACCATTGCCATAGTGATCTCTGATGCATCTTGATAGGTAATTTAGTTCTGATTGTCATATAATATTTGTTGCTTTGAGTATTGAATAGAAGTTCTATTCTGAAGTTGTCCAGAAAGTTGGAATATCTTGGTTATTTGTGTATTAAGTTTTTGCCATTTATTCATTCACTTGCTTCTTTACTCAGTTTTGTTCTTCATTTCCTGATATTGAATTTTTTTTTCCAATGACAAAATATGTTTCGTGATGGTTTTAGTAAAAGTCAATTATTTATAAAACGAACCATAGTCATTTTTGCTCAATTTAATATACTTCGAACATAAATTTTATCTGGTTTCCTTGGTAGTCTTCAAACAACGGCATACCAGTGAAGTCTGGCGTGCGGAATACATATTTTTTGTTTATTCACAAAGAGCCCCACTCTCTAATTGCAGCGGGTGTTCTTGTTCTTTGCTCATCTTTTGTTTGGGAGAAGCTGGTTATTAACTTATCACATTTATTTTGTAATCCTATGCTGTTCTTCCATGTCTTCATGTGTCATTAGGGATTGATTACTAGCTTTTTAATCTGCTAATATCTTTGGCTCAACTTAATATTTCAATTTAGTCAACTGTGACAATCTTCTATTAATTTAGTCAGAATTTGTTGTCATGATGGTTTACTATTTTGTGCCATCACTTTAGGGGAATTGGATGTTCTGGATGAATGAAGGGGATGAATGTCTCTCCACAAAGTGGCAACTGCTTCTTGCTGCAATTGTATTAGCAAGTTGTTTTGCATGCCTGTTTTGGAAGTTCTGTGCTTCGATGGTTTTATATGGGATGAGAATTATGCTAGTTGTCTCACTGTTATTGTACATGTCAAAACTTTGGAACTTATGAACCTGGTTCTTAATTGAATGTGTTATATATGCTGCAGTTTTCCTGCTCCGGAAGCCCAGCTGGGTGGCATTACGTTCTGCTTTCCATTCTGTTTTTTTTTTTCTCAAATTATTGAGAAATCTTTAGACTAATTTGGTTTTTTTTTTTTTAAATTGAAGTTAGCGGATGTGCAAATTTGATTATATATTGTTTCGTATTCAAATGAAGGTATGTTTTAAAATTGAAGTTAGGAAAGGAAAGTGCTGATATGGTTATAAAACTGGGTTGGATGGTTGGTTGTGAACATCAAGTATAACAAGAACTCTTTGGTTGTTGGATCTGTGCTCATTAACAGGGGTGTATTTGAGTCGAGCTGTTCGTGAGCGGTTCGGTGTTCGGCTCAATAAAGGCTCATTCGTGTTCAGCTCATATTGTAAACGAGTCAAGCTTGAGCATCATTTTCAAGCTCGATTAATAAACGAGCCAAGCTTGAGCAACTGAAAGCTCGGCTCGTTTTAGCTCGTGAACACAGCTCATAAACAAGCACATGAATAAGCTCGGTTGTGAGCTCGTTTATATATATATATATATATTAAGGTGTGTGTGACTATATCGTTGTTGTCAATTTGAGTCACATATATAGGGCTCTAAACTACTATTCGAAGTCTCAGCTTGTTAAAAGCTCGGGTCAGCTAGTTCATTAAGTTAAATGAGCTTGTAAGATAAACAAGCCAAGCTTGAACATTACCAAGTTCGGCTCATTAAATTTTGTGAACAACTCATTTATTGTATAATTAAAAGCTCGTATTATTTACAATTTTAATTGTAACAATCATTAATATAATCATTTATAGTGTCGTGAACAAGCTTATTTACCGGATCGTAAATAATATTACAAAAGAAAAATATTTATAGATAGTTACGTCACAATGTTTATTTTGTTATTATTGTAATTATTTGTTAACTTATTTAATGAATATTTTAACAAGCTTGAACTCAAATTTTAATGATTCCATAAACAAGCTTAAATTATTCTTTAACTAAAGTAATCCTCAAACTTAAATCGAGTTGAGTCAAACTTGATAATGATTCATTAAATAAGGTTTAAATAATAATTTACTAAATAAAAAAATAGAGTATAAAAAATAGTCAAGCCTTAATTAAGCTAACGAGCCAAATCTAAGCTTCAAATTTTATTAACAATTTGAGCTCGAGCATGAAGCTCGAAATAAACTCGATTAGAGCTCAAGCTCGGTTAAAATAGTAACAAGCCAAGCTTGAACATAAAAAATGAAGCTCGAAGAAAGTTCGGCTCGAGCTCAAACTCGATTAAATAGTAATGAGCCAAGCTTGAACAAAACAAAGCTCGGCTCGGCTCGTTTACAGCTCTACTCATTAATTACTCTAATGAATCTGTCTGATTTTGTTATATCTGAGCCATTCCTATCATTCTTGTATTGATAAATAATAAGTCAAAATATCAAAATGGTCCTTCTATTTTACATTTTTCGTTTTTTTAGTCCCTCTAATATAAAATCCGCTTTTTTTTGTCATATTTTCATATTTTTGTTTTTTTAGTCCCTCTAATTGACGGATCTACCCTTTTGGTTCTTCCAGTTGATGAATTAGAGGGATCAAAAAGGATAAAAATGTGTAAATACGAGGAACAAAAGGGCGGATTTTACAACTAAAAAGACAAAAATGTGCAAATATAAGAACCAAAAGGGCGGATTTTACATTAGAGAAACTAAAAGAGCGAAAAACGAAATTTGATATTTACACCTAAATATTATTTATACCTAAATAATATAAGAGCCATCAAAATATGAAATCGTTGGTATGCCCTGGAAATTTCGTAGACGTGCGTATAGCCAAGTTTTAGATTTGCGTGCCCCACAGTCAAACTTCTACGCTTCAGAAAATGGCTTTTTTAAGCCGCATCTTCAGTCTCTCCTCTAAAGTTCTGGTTCTCTGTCTGCTTGTCTTTCTTCTCTCAAAGTCTCAGTTGGGATGGCCCATGATGGCATGACATGGCACAAGCTCAACCCATCTCACTGTTCATGCTTGCGCTGTCGGGACCCATTAGAATTAAGTCAAGTATTTCCAATAATAATTCCAAAATCAATACCTCAACAAAATAATAATCTGTTAGACAACCTTGTTACAATCTTATGACCTTGAGTATTTTATATTGAAATCAACCCTTCTTGATGTGAAACTAAACAGTAACAAAGTGATATCTACTAGCGTGCCAAGTAACCATTAATCTACCGAGCCACCATTAACCTACCTAGCCGGATCAAATGAAATTTAAAACAATTTGGTATATATGTGAAGCAACATGCACTTTTCAATAAATTTATTATAAAAGGTCCAATGGCATCTTTTAGGGCATGACCTTATATCTGACATTGTATGAATTTTAGAACATGAGTGCATTCACAAAACATAAAGAGGAATTCTAGTGTGTGAAATAACTACGTAAGCGCCACAAGTAATAAAATGATGAATTGAATATCCATCCTACAAGGAATTATACAGCTGTTTGTTAAGTAGAAAATTTGTCATAATCTAATTTTATTCATTTGATCAATTTATTGGTTGTTCATGCTAAATTAAACTAAACTAATAGTGGGTTAATATCAATATAACAAACCTAAGATTGTAAATCACACATTGATTTCTCATGTGACATCCAATTCTCATCTATCTTGTCTTAATGTGTAAGTTGTTATTCTAGAATTTCTTGTGTATCTAAAAAAAAACACTTTTTGACATTAGTTAGGTATCCATAATTTCACCCATTGATTATAAATTAGTGCCAGAATTATTTGGGACTAGATTTAATATGATGATATACTCATATTAATAAGTATAAGATTCATAGGTATATTCATATTTTACAAACAAAGCAATATAAAATTGTATGCACTATTCAATTGATGGTCTTTTTTAAAGTTTCTCTTTTGAGTTCATTTAGGGCTCCCTACGCACTATGGAAGATGGTTAGTTAATCTGGAAACCATTATGAATAAAATTGAGTGAAAAATCATGGAACCATTAGGGATAAGAAAGATAATAAAAGGGTTCAAAGTTTCATTAAGAAATCAAACTTCATAACTACTTTAGAAAATCTATTTAGTTCATAAAAGTCATAGAAAGCATTATTGTATCTTCAATAAATATAAAAGAAAGAATAGAAAAGCTCCCGCTCATATTCGCTTTCCATCTTCTTGATTAGTTGATGTCTCTTTATGTGAACCTTCCCAAGAGGGTTCAAGCTCTAGCAACCTAATGCTAATAGGAAGAACCACGATATGCTATCTCTAGGCATCAACCAGGTTTTCTTCATCTACGTTAGATTTATATGTGATGTACTTCTTAATTATCAACACATAATCATAACATGGATTGAAGCTCTTTTGTAACAAACCATGACATTAACACAACATAGATGAATCACAAATTATATATTAATAAAAATCTATATAAATCCAATATCAAATTATAGTGCCATCCTAGACAATATCCAGATTCCCAAAGATGTCTAGCTACTCATCCTAAGGATATCCAAAATACAAACAAAGGAGTGAAACAACAAAATAAAGAACATAATGAAAACCTCCTTTGTTGCTTTAATAATTCTTAATGGATTCTCGTCTCCAATCAGCCTCTATTGTCACCCTTAACTTTGATATTAGAAGGTCAAAAGTTCACCCATCAAACCATCATGGCGGCTTTTCTAGTAGGGCTTTTATGTAGCAACTCATGAGGTGACTAATGGGTGTATATTATATACATGGTTTTCATAATTTTGCATGCACTTTGCTTGTCTTTTTGCATGATTTTTTATATTTTAGTGCTACTTTAGGTATTTTGTGCATTAATGAGTGAGAAGAAAAGTTTCTGGGCAAAAGAAGGAGAATGCATGTGAATCGAAGCTAAAGTGTACCTAAGTCGTGCAAATCACAAGAGTTGAGAATTCAAAGTTCACTAAGCCAACACAACCCCTTTGTTCCTTGCACAGCCATGTAGAAGAAAGCACGGCCGTGCTTATGCATGTACAGTTTATAGGTTTTAAGGAATTAAAGAAGTACATGTAACCAACTTCTTACACATAGCTTCAGCTTGTGCTAAAGCTGTGCTTCCTGAACATGACTTTGCTTCAGGCCATGTTGCACTCTTGCAAATCTCTGGAGATGGAGTTTTCAGCCTATTCAAGCCCCAAAATTCACCAGTAAAGTGTATGGCCATGAGCACAACCCCAAGCATGGCCATGCACGGGTCAAACCTGCATATTTAAGCTGGAACGTTAAACTATTAAGAGGATTTTTGGTTGGGGAATAGAGGAGACGGCTAAGGTTTTGAAGGGAGAACCGAAGGCCATTAATCAAAGGGATATTGAAGCTTCCCTTGAGGTCTGGAGGCGAGTGTTTGAAGAATTGGCCTTCTTTATCCTTGGATTCCATTGTAACCATGGAGATGAGCTTGAGGTAGTTTTCATTATGATTTTCTTCTTGTCTTTAATCTTAGTTTGTATTTTGTTATTATTGAACATGAGAGGCTAAATAGTTATTTGGTGCCTCAGACCATGCATCTCATGATCTATTATATTTGATTTCCTTGTTTTTATATATTGGCTTGAGTATTCTTGTGAATTTTCTTTGTTGCTTTATGTGTTGCAATTTACATTATACCAAAAGCCTTAATTGCATATTCGATTGTCGTGATGACAATTGAGAAATCTATCATGTAATGTCACATATAGAAGATAGGGGTTAAGTGCATTTTTAGAGCTAGAGTGTATGGTGTAGAGCTCATTAAAGGTTGAGTATAAGCCTAGAGATAGGGTGTATGGTGTCAAACTCCTTGGAGGTTGAGTGCACTTTTAGAATTAGGCTGTATGATATCGAACTCTCCAAATTAGGGTTAAACCTAATAAAGGGATTCACTGAGTGTCATGCAATCGTAGAGTGATGCATCATTACCGTATGGGATTAGGGTTGATAGTCTGGACCAAAGAAATCAACTACTCTCGGAATCTCCACGGTCCAAGAATGCTCTACAAATAGCCAATATAGGAAGTCTTTGCAAGTGTCTTGAGATGATTGAGTATGGGGCACCATTCCATCCCTTGATTTTACCCCAAATTATTATCTCTCGCCGTCTTAGTTTTAGATTTTCATAATTATGTTAGCAACATCAATCTCTTTTTATAGGTTAGATAATAAACGGTAAAGAAGTACTAGTATATCTGGTCACTATGGATTCAACTACTTGATCTTCGGGTATATTGTACTGTTTTTTACGACCGGTGCACTTGTAGTGTATACGCAAGGGGTGTATCAATGACCATGGCCAGTTGATGGGGTCATGGATCTTATTGGAGTCGGTTTCTTGAATGGATCTATAGGGTGTTTATTGGCCCCTTTGATAACCTTCCACGGGGTGTGGATGGGGACATAGATAGGGTTGTGGATCTCCCAGGAAATTTAATATTCTCAAATAGGAGTGTGGCATCAATGAGTCATGCATGGGTCCTACATGTGGTTGTGGATCTTAGAACAAATGGCTCTATCTATCTTGAAATTGCTCCAAATCATCTTATCTTTGCTCCTTTTGCTCCAAATGTGTTGTAAATTGCATGAATCACTAAAAACAACAAATTAAATACCCAAAGGACTAGAATTAATTGATGATGCATGCAAATTGCCACAATTGATAATAAGAAAAAATATATAAATAGGCACTTGTCATTAGTTTTCTCCTTACTATTGACCCTTGTTAAAGGTCTTTAAAGATGATTGATTGAGTAGGATATCCTTCAAGATATGTGATCCCTCTAGTAGATAATGTTCTTTTAAACTAGAAGTAACCTTTTTTTATATATAACTTAAAGTCACAGTCAAAATCAAATATCGCATTTAGATATATATTTTGTTGAATTTAAATCTTACTCAAGCATCATCTAGTAGATGCGTGTTGAATGCCTAAATATATTCATACTATATGCAAGTGCACATGTCGTCTAAAGTTATAAAGTTTGCAGAACTCTACAAGAATGTTGAACCTAAAAGGATCCAAAGTACCGATACTATTTACTCATTTACTATCTAGCCTAACAACTAGAATGAAGGATTTACTGAAGAAAACCAAATTGGACTTCTAATAGTGAACACTTGAAATTATTAGGAGGGTGATCAATCATCAAAGGGACGTACTCTAATAAAGAATGCTCATAGGGTTTTTAGTCAAGTCTCTATACAAGGATAATGGATTGATATTGATTGGATGAAACCACGGGTGTTGCAATGGAATCAAAAGATAATGTTTATTCTACGGGAGAAATTACAGTAAAATCTATCCTATATCTACTTGCAAATCCCTTTAATTGTGCTAGATCTATGCATGGAGGATCTCTCAATCTCACACATGAAATTAACATAGAACCAAGATCTCGCTGTAGTAGGAATCATGGCATCACAAGCATGCACAATTGAATCAAACCCAAATCAATATGAAATCCAAAATCCATTATCTACAAAAGATTAAACACTAGGGTCAGTTAATGCCTAAGTACCCTAGGATATTCAGTTCCTCATAATCGAGAAATACATTGCAAAAATAAAGAAAATATGAAATAAAATCCCTCTATCCCTAACACATGGTTACAACTCAGCTAAAGATGAGATATGCTACCTCGAATCCCTTCGAGTGACTACCTTCACGAGTTACTTACCGACATAACCTTCTCTGATGATGAAGGTCTCCCTTCTATTACCCTATAAGCTCTCCACGTCCAAAAACTAAAGGTCTGATTGAAATCCCTGTGAAGTCTGAGAAAAGTTCCTGAACCCTTACGTGCTTCAGCCTTTTATAATGCTCAAAGGGCAGTATTAGAAATTATCTTGAATTTTATAGTCATAAAGAACAATGCTTCCCAATGCATATCGGCATAAGATGGTTACAGGTATAAGTTAGCACATAAGGTTGACCTAAAGCTCCTATGTGAACATCCTCTCTCTTTCGAGTCTTGATCCTCTAAAACTTATTCTCATGACCTAATGCTATAGCCTTAAGCTTGGTCATAAGCTTCTGGAAAATCAATATTTTAGGTTTCTTTGGTTCAAAATAGTTTGAATTCGCTTCTATAGCTCCACATGTCCTTATTTATCCATGGAAGTGTAATTGAAGCAAATTAAGTACCGAATTTACCCATAACTCCAAGAAATATATACAAAGTTTGTCAAATAACAATGATAAATATACTCGATTAAACACATATTAAACTCCCCCAGGCTTAAATGTTTGCTTGTCTTCAAGCATATAGAGCAATAAAAACTAAGGAAGGACAAGTGCTTAACCTCAAATATCAATAATGAATATCCTCAATAGACTAGATAGAATTTCAAGGTATTAAAGTAAGTGTGATAGCTCAAAAGAAAGTAGATTTATTGTAATCAAGGTTGTCGTGTGTGTTTAGGTTTTCTTCCTATTTCAGATCTCTGATAAAATCATGCCAAGATCAATATGCTTTGTATGGAATTTTGGATAGGCTTCTTAAAAATATTATTTGTTATTTTGTTCACAAAAAAAAAAAATTTCAACTCTCATTGTTGTAATCCATAGTCATCAAGCATTTACTTCATGCACACCAACTAAGTACAGTAACTAACCATGATAATATACTTTTCTAAAGCACTGGAAAAAGAAATAGAATTATTTTTCTTACTTATATTAAGAGAACAAAATATTCCTAAGATAAAAACATCCTTCGGAAGTGTTTTTAGATAATCAACATTTTTAGCCCAATAGCAATATTATTGAATCTTGGTAAATGCATATTATAGTCACAAGAATAAGAAATTCCATTGTGTGTGGCTCCACTAACATAACAAATGATGCATTTGATGGTTGTTAAATGAGACAATATTGGTGTTGCTTAAAATCTTGCACAAACTCCAACACTATTGCAAATTTCCTGCCTACTATCTGTGAGATAGAGTAAGCTTCCAATCATGCTTCTATGCAAGCTTGGGTCTACATTATTACCATTCCATCTCTTGTTAGCTTCTCAATAACGAACATGCCTTGCATTCTCTAAACCAAATCTCTTCACTAGGTTTCTTGCATACTTGCTTTGTGAAATACAAATACCTTCCTTGAATTGTTTGACTTGAAGGCCTAAGAAATAATTTAACTCACCAACCATGCTTATCTAGAATTCTTGTTGCATTTGATCCACAAATTTATTAACATGTTTTTGTGAAATAAAGCCAAACACAATTTCATCAACTTATATTTGAGTAGCTATGAAATATGACTTCATCTTCTTAAGAATATTTCTTCATCACTTTTCTTGATCAATTTCTCCTACTAATCTAATTCAATTAAAATATAACATTTGTATCCAAAAAACATGAAAGAAACTAAGATTCTATCTTCTATCTTTCCAGGCCTTTTATGGAGTCATCTTGGTGAAGGGCTAAGTTAAATTTTGCTAGTGATGTATGTAAGTTGTATTCACTTCTTCATCCCTGAATCTTCTGGGCAGTTTCTTAGAATTCAACATTGGACTTGCCATCTCTTGAAGAGTTTGATTTTTCCATTTTACCACACCATTTTGTTGAGGTGTTTTAGGTGCTTAGAACTCATGTAGAATCTGGCACTCATTGGAAAATTAAAAAACATGAGCATTTTCAAATTCCTTGCCATGATCACTTATAATTCTAATAATCTTCCTAGTTAAATAATTCTTCTTAGTCATAATATGGATGCATAGCTTCTTGAAAAATTCAAAAGCATTTGACTTTTCTTTAATGAAATCCACCTAGGTAAATCTAGAATGGTCATCTAAATATATGAATAAATACCTCTTACCTAACAAGCTTTCCACCTGCATATGGAAAAAAAGATCCATATGAAGCAACTCAACCACCAGAGTTGTAATTGTATGCTGCAACACCTTGTGTGACACATATCTCTACTTTCCGAATTGACAAGGCCCACGTACTCCTTTATTCAACGCTAATGTGGGAAAACCTCTAACATCTATAATGTCTAAAATCTTCCTCAAATTTTTGACATTAATATGTCCAAGCTTCTACTGCCAGATATCAGCCATGTCACAAGTTAAGTTATAAAACACTTGTGACTTCTAAAGTAATAGCAATTATGAGTCTATCTTAGTTTGATTAAGACACATTTATCCGCTTCATCATACAACAAACATCAATCCTTGATGAACCTATTGAACATATTTTGGTCACAAAGCTAAATTCTTCTTCAAACTTTCCACAAGAAGAACATTCTACAGTCTTGGTAGACCATCAACAATTTTCTTTACCTATAACAGGAAGTCTCAAAACCAAAAGTGGCATGGCCAACTAGACAAATTCTATAACTCATCAAATAACTTTTATTAACTGTCGTGTGTCTTGAACATCCCTTATTGAAGTATCAATCATCCTCTGTGCAAGCTTTTAAGGATATATATATATATATATATATTCAACATTACTCTTCAAGTCAGTTTTTCAAACCCATACTCTTCTAACTCATATCTTTAATATTGCTTCTTCTTCTGTATGTCTACTAGAATGCTTAGATGGGACCAACGGAAACATAACCTATCTCTATTCCTTCTTGAGCTTTAAATACCTTGGTCTAATATGTCTGCTGATCCCACAATAGTGACAAATGGGAATAAAGTTTTTAGTTTTTCCTCTAAATCTAGTTTTGGCTTTACCACTTCTTATAGATCTCACTTTCTTCTTGGCTTTTACAAGTTTCACTTGATGTTTATAAATAGTCTTCTTTATACTATTGGGGTTCTCTTGAAGTTGTAACATTGTACTCTTCATCTGAGGTTTCTCCTTCTTGAAATTGTTGTTTCTATTGTATACCATGATCTATTTCTTATACACAAGTTGGTATAAGGCCAATAGATCACTTTCTTTAACTTTTTCAATATTGTGATAGTCAAATTCATTTTCATCCACTGAAGTCATACTAGCATTACAAAATGGTTTTTAACACAACCTATTAATGTTGCAACATAGTCAATGTCACATCCTAGTGATGTTGTAATACAACCTCCAATGTAGCCAACTTTCTCCAATTTTTCTTTGCTTTTGATGGATCAATTGAGACCACTATAGTTACTTGTGTGCCCATCATCATCATCCTCTTGATACCTTTCTTCACATTCTTCATGTCTTCACGTGCTGGTGAATGACTTTATTTTATTATTCTTTTACGTGTTATCTCACTCATAATGAATATGACCAAAAGTACCACACTCCCAATATTTGGTTGCTTCATATTTCCTCCTTTACATATTTCCTTGGATTTGCTCAACTAATTGAAAGAAATTTCAAATATCATCTTTGAAATTTCTTCTTCCATTCATGAGCTACTTCAGCAACTTGTTGAGATTATTTATAAGCAATACAATATCACTAAATCACTCCTTCATAATCTTATTTATTTCAACTTGTAAAGTTAGTCCTTTTTCCAACTTTTCTTGACTCATATTCACCTCATACCCTTGTAAGGATCCCGTTAACTTATCAAGTCTCATAGTCGATGTATTACAAACTTTTTCATTGGCCGCCAATTGAGCATCAAACAAACTTGGCAATGATCTTAGGACTTTTGTGACAATCTTCATATTTGAATATTTCTTCCCCAGCTAATAACCTGGATTTGCTATGTCTTGCATTAAATATAGCCATAGTCTCATCTTCTTCCATCTTTAGACTTCAAAATGAGAAGCTAGCATCTGCAACTTAGAATACTCAGATTAAACTTGTTCCTTCATACACTATCTACAATGTGTCTCATGCCTTTTTCACTATCATACATGTTAAGATTAGTTTAAATTAGCTATATCCACTTCACTAAAAATTGCATTAATTGTCTTTGACTTCTAATTGCATTAGTGGTTTTGCGTGATTGCGCAATGCCATCAATTAGCATTCAACCTGTGATTAGGTGGTCAGTAATTCATGTAAACAACTTTGAGTTGAAACCAGTAACTCTATAAAGATTTAAGCAATCCAATTAGTCGGCTGCCTAATGAATATCCAAATCTTTATATTGCAAACTTTCTTGAAGTCTGTGATACAGTTAAGTACAATGGAGTGGATGATGAAGCCATTTGCCTAGGTCTATTTCCTTTCTCTCTGAGGGACAAAGCAAAAAATTGGTTGAATTCAATGCCACTATATTCCATTGTTACATGGGATGATCTAGTTAAAAAATTCTTGGCCAAATTCTTTCCACCAGCCAAAACAGCAAAGATGCCAATTGAAATCAACAGTTTTACTCAATATGAAGGTGAGATTTTATATGAGGCTTAGGAAAGATGCAAGGAATTACTAAGGAACTGTCCTCATCATGGGTTACATAAATGGATTCAAATTCAAAACTTTTACCAAGGCCCGAACAACACCACAAAAATACTAAAGGATGCAGCTGTAGGTGGAGCCTTAATTAAAAAAAACTGTAGATGAGGTGTATGAATTGCTAGAAGAGATGGTTCCTAACAACTATCAATGGCCTAATGAGAGAATCATGCCAAGGAAGGTAGTTGAAGTACATGAAGTAAATGCTATTACCAACCTTTTTGCCTAAATAGCATATCTCTCTCAAAGTAATTACAAAAAGGTAATATGGTGGCAAATGCAGTAAAGACTACATCTCTAGCTTGTGAACTGTGTAATAAGCCTCATCAAAGCTTTGAATGTCTAGTTGGCAATTCTTTTTCACAAATGACAGTAGAGCAAGCTCAAATATGGGGAATTTCAACAGGAAACAAGATAACTCCTACTCCAACAGGTACAACCTAGGATGGAAGAAACATCCTAACCTATCTAGGAAAAATAACTCGCCCATCCTTGAACATAGCAATCCACCATAAGAGAAGAAAATAAATTTGGAAGAAGCAAGGGCTCAGTTGGCTATAACTCAAATGCAATTCATGAATGAAACTCACACTACTTTGCAAAATCAGTCTGCACAAATAAAGAATTTGGAGGTTCAGCTAAGTCAAATGGTGGGTATGTTGACTGAGAGACAACAAGGAAACTTGCCTAGCACATCCAAGGCAAATCCAAGAAAAAGTAGTAATAAACAATGCAATGCAATCAGTTTGAGATGTGAAAATGAATTAAAGACCCTAAAGAAAAACTCATAATCTATAAATCTGAAGCATGATCAAGAAAACCTAGAACATAACAAAGTTGAAACTTAGATTCAAGCATCATTACCACATGATAGATTTACCAAAATTCCTTTTCCTTAGTGCTTAAAAAAGAACAAGCTTGACCAATAGTTTGCTAAATTCTTAAATGTATTCAAGAACCTTCACATTAACATACCATTTTTTGATGCTCTTGAATAAATACCAAGCTGCGTAAAGTTTATAAAATAAATTCTTTCCAACAAAAGGGAGCTTAAGGATTATGAGACAATCATGCTTACTGAAGAGTGTAGGGCAATCTTGCAAAGGAAGTTGCCACCCAAACTCAAGAATCTAGGCAATTTCACCATCCTATGCTCGGTTGGGAATGTAGTGTTCGAGAGGGCACTGTGTGATTTGGGAGCGAGTATCAATTTGATTCCCTTATCAATCTTCAAGAAGCTTACCATGGGAAAGGTGCGGCCTACTACAGTCATATTGTAACTAGTAGATCGTTCTTTGAAGCATCCAAAGGGAGTGATTGAAGATGTTCTTTTCAAGATAGATAAGTTCATATTTCCAGCTGATTACATTGTGCTTGACATAGAAGAAGACAAAGACATACCAATTCTACTAGGTAGACCATTTTTGGCTATTGGGAGAGCGCTTATTGATGTGCAAAAGGGGAAATTACATCTTCGAGTCCAAGAGGAAGAAAAGACTTTCAATATTTTTGATACTATAAAATATCCCAAATCAAGTGAATGTTGCTTTCATATTGATGAGAAAAATCTTTTGCAATTGAATAAGTCCGATGAGTTTCAGAATGAAGCCTATAAAGATGCTAGAATTTATAAAAACTGAACAAAAGATGGGCATGGAAAATTCAAGCCAAAGTGTTGTGGATTGTTCACCATCACTAAGATGTTGCCATATGGTGTTGTGGAAGTCACTCATCCTCATACCGGAAAAGGAACTTTCAAAGTTGATAGTCAGTAGTTGAAACCGTATTTTGAATGCAACTTTGATAAAGGCAAAATGGGCATCATCTTGAATCCACCAAAACAAACGGGTCACCGGGCTGAGGACTAGGAGTGTAAATGATACATCACTACTCGCAAGCTACTCGAACTTGACTCAAAAAATACTCAAACTCGACTCAATCATAGTCGAGTCAAACTCGAGCTCGAATAGTCGAGCGAGCCGAGTTCAAGTATCTTAATACTTGACTAGAGTGCTCCTGAGACTAATCGAGATATATATATATATATCATTTTATACTGAAATTAAAATTTTATCCTTGAATAATATTTAATAAATTTTAAATAAAAATCCTAACTATACTTTTTCCAAAAAAAAAAAAAAGAAATACCTAACCCTAACAATCTCTCTTTCCCATTCACCTCCATGGTCCTCCGTGGCTCTGCCTCCACCTTCGCAACTCGCGAATTCGCCCATCACAGATTCGTCGGCACACTTCACTCTCCAATCCCCAGTCACTCTCTCTCTCTCTCTACTTGCCCACCACCATCCACCACCAGGCCAAGTTCCCACCCACAAAGCCCAGGTTCTCATCTCATTTTTCTTCATTATTATTTTAATTTTTTCTGAAAAATTTTCATGGATGTTTATATGTTATAATAATTAATTTGTTGATATTTAGATTTGATTATCTTGATTTAAATTTTTCTAATTATTATATATGGCATTTCTATTTCTTTAGATTTGATGAAAATAAAAGATGATTTTTTTTTCAGTTATTTATACTTGATTTCATGTAAAAAAAAATTAATTGGATTTGTTTTAATCTCTAATATTTTCAGTTTAAGGTTGAAATTAATTAAGAGGGAACAACACATTAGAGTCAAGATGGGAGTTTCAAGTAAATCAAGCCTAGAGGTATTCATCTTTGATCTAATCTTCTTTATTTCTCAAGTAAATCTATATAGAGCTTTTAGTTTTGCTAAATCAAATATTTTTTATGGAATTCTAAAGAACCCTCTTTAATGACAAGGCAAAGCCTCACTTTGCAAGCATGCAAGGCTTAAGGATACTTTTGTTATCAATTTAACTCTATTCTCTTCAAGTATGTATCTATCTAATCCCTCTTTGTAAGGTCTTTAATTTATTGTTTTTTTTTTTTGTAAACTAATTTAATTATGATATCATACTTGATAGTCAATTAACACTCCATCTATGATCTATCTATATTTTATATTTATTAATATATGTATTTATAGTCTTTTTTACTATACCTCCAATTTTTTTGTATTTTGGATGATTTGCCAAAAATTATCATGGATGTTAATGTTGAGAAGCATTAGTTTTTAAGATGATGACCATGTATCTATATATCTTAATCAAATGTTATACATATATATATATATATATATATATATATATATATATATAGAGAGAGAGAGAGAGAGAGAGAGAGAGAGAGAGAAGAGTAATATAAGATATTGAAGAAAGCATGGAGGGATTAATGGAAAGAATTTTAATATGATTGATTAATTATTGTCATTTCCATTTATCTACATTATATTAAAAGGATGTTGACAATGATTCGGAGTATTAGGTTTTAAGATGATGATTGATGATCATGTATCTATATATCTTAATCAAATGTTCTATATACATATATATATAAGAATTATTTAACATTGTGGAGAAAGCATGAAGGGACTAATGGAGAAAGAAGGAATGATTTACTATGATTTATGATCATTCTTTAACACGGCATATATTTACATTAACACGAAGAGATCTTTCATCTTGTTGGTTTTTGCAAACATGCCTATTGTTGAGAGTTTAAACTTCCATTAAATTTCAAAACCACAAATATGAAAGTAATTGACATTTTCATGTGTGTTATATTTATTCAAATATTAATAAATAGAAAAATTAACCGAAATTACCCTTCATTTTACAATTTATCTTCACCAAACATCATGGCTTCAAGGCATTCGAAAGGTTGCCATTGATAGTTTGATACTCCTAGATACTTTCATTTCTAATGCTCATAAACTATTTGCCTGTGAGTGTGATACTTTCATGGTCTAATGGTCTAATGCTTTTAATTGGTTTCCTTCACAGTTAGGTAGCAAGCTTTTTGATAAATGCTTGTTTGTACGTATTTTAAGTTTATATTGTATATAGATTGACTATGTCTTTTATCAATTGTATATACTCATTTGGTATATTTACATTCATTTGTGCAACTAGGGTGTGCGTGGGCCTTGCGAGAGCAAACTTAGCAATATGATGCAAATTCAAAGCATTCAAGCAGAAAATCGGCCCAGTGCAAACAATAGATGATCACATCACCAACCATACAATTATTGGAGTTCATACGAGCATGATACACAGTTGTATTTATGAATAACACTGCAGCGGATCCACTATAGTAGAATTATTGTAGTATAGCAATGTAGTATAGTACTATAGCTGAAAGAGGTGAAAAGGCAGATAGATTCACGGCCTTGGGAAAACCCAATATCACTTAATATAAGTCAATTTCTCTTGAAAAGTTATAATTTTGGCTTGGGGAGTTTTGAGTTAGCTTTTGGAAAGAATTTTGGCTACCCCTTGGCATCTATTTTGGTGCTAGATCTCGCACCTCCACCAAGAGGGAGGGAAGCACAAGAGGTCAGAGTGCATCAATGGAGTCGGTGTGAATAGATCACCGTTTACCTAAGGAAGATCTTGAGCTTAGAGGGAGTTTTCTACTTCTTTTTATGTATTTTCATTCCTTGATGTGTATATGTGTTTGGCACACTTTTCGCGTGTGTGTACCGCAAATGCACGAGTGTCAAAGTAATAAAATACCCAATGGGTTAGGTAGTCAAATCCACAGGTAACAAAAGTATTAGTAATAACTACTTCTAACTTATCTAGTCAGAATCAAGAGTGTGATGAAATGAACTTAATTACGAGAAGTATGAATGTCACAAGCAAACACGAACAAGTAAAAATGAGGAAAGTCTAAATAAATGAAGATGAGGTACCCGGGCAATGCTCCCCTTAGGATCTAATATGAAGCGCAAGATTTACAAGTATTTCTAGACCTAGTTAATCAAGTTGAGGAAATCCAAGAATAATCGATCACTACCTCTAGAATACCGATATTAGTTCCCAACAAGGTCCCGATGGAGAAATTGCTCAATCTCAACACCTCACATTATATATGACCACAATAGACTCTAGGGATTCCTAAGGATAGACCTAACTCTACTTCTAGGTAAAAGATCCCTAACCCCCTATAAGGTCTCAGTGGAGAAATCTCTCAATCTCATGTCTCACACCAAATATAGTTGCATAAAGCCTAGAGAATATGGAGATAGAATGTACTAATCGGAGAGGAAAGGGGACACTCCACTATCTCATGACTCACCCTCTCAACCCTCTTCAATCTCGAGGTTCTAGCCCTAGTGGAGACCTCTCTCTCACCAAGGCAAACAACTCATGCAAACTAATCAACCACAAGATCAATACAGCAAGCAAGCAATAAGAAAGCAAGATTGAAACTCAATTAAACTCGGATTGAATAGAAAACACAAAGTAAATCATTACAAGAATAATATCCTAAGGTTCACATGCCCAAATACCTATTAGGGTTTAGCCCTTCATGGGGCAAATTACAAAACAAATAATGCAATGTAAATCAATTAAACCCATGGAATAAAGCCCCCTTGAATTTGTGATGATGTCCTTGATGGGTCGCTCAACATCTTAAAGGATTCCTCTCTGAAGCTAGGTTGCCAATGGCTTTCTCAATGCTATGATGAAGAAATAATCTGTCAAAGTTGGTGAAGAACGCATCCCAAATTCGCCAAAGATCTCCTCTCCAAACCCTAGCCACTTTGCCTTTCAAAAGCAGTCAAAAAGTCTCCAAAGAATAGGGCAAAAGGGCTATTTATACTTAAAATCCCGTGTCTATCACGTACCTCCACTCGCCCGTGTGGGCTGCAGAACTGGCCACATGACCAGGTAGAATTTTCATCCAGTCATATGAATAGTGTTTTTCTACAGTACTCTTCATGAACAAGGCTCCAACACTCTTCTCTTGAGGCCATATGGAGGGGCACATGTCCGCATGGTAGGTTACGAGGCTTCTCATCATTTAATCACATTGGGAAGGCTCTTGAATTCTTCATGCAAGTCCAGACATGGGGGTGTGATTGCCTTTGTGCCCTTCCAACTCACAATCTAGCTTGAATTCTCTTGGAAGTTGTCACACACCCCCATGTGTACAAGCTACTCATGTAACTTGATACTTATGTTGCACAAAAACTCCTAAAAGGTGCCTTCATAACCTATCTTTGCTTCCTTTTCTTCTCCCAAGGTCTTCACAACCTATTTTCATAAAGGAACACCAAATACAATTTATAAGACATAAAACATAATAAAAATGATGCTCAATGCATGTAAACCATACAAAGAAATATGTTTACTCAAGCACTTATCAGTGTTTCTCTCCCATGAGAAACCAACTCATTTGTGTATCTGGACTTGGATGAAACCTAGGATTTGTATATTCGTAAGATTTACTTTTGTCCTTCCTTAATTTGAGATGTTTGTTGAATTTCAACCTAGTGTTTGAATTTCATATTCCATTTGTAGCAAGAGCTCGGTTATATGCTTGGGTTGACCTTTTGTCAAGTCAAGAGACCCATTAGGGCTAGACAGACTAAGGTTGGAGAGGGTTGAGAAGGTGAACCTTACGTAGAGGAGTGCCTTTTCCCCCTTCGAATCGATCACAACTACCTTCGTACTCCCATGAGAGTTAGGCAATTGTATGAACCCTAGTAAAGAGAGAGATCACCGCCGGGGTTTGTATAAGATTAGTAGTTAATTTTCTCAAGAGTTTTTTTACCTAATTTTGGGAGTTTAGTTGATCATTCAGGTTCCCTAGAGCTTTAAGCAATCATAGGTGGTGTGAGGTGATGAGAGTGATCACCGCTAGAGCCTAGTATAAAACTAGTCATCAGTTACCTTGAGAAAAGGACCAGTGTATAACTGCAACCCAATTTGTTTCAATTAGGAAGCATTAGTTAAGTCTCATGCCTTGTTTCTAATTGCGTGCGATATCAGCCCAATCCTTATTTGTGTTAGTTTAGCTTCTTTCATTCACTATTATTATCTTGTTAGATAGTAGAAGAATAGCTAGTACTAGTACTCTCTAATTCCTATGGATTTGACTACTTGACCTTTGGGTACATTATAACTTTGACACACGTGCACTTGTGGTACACACACTTAAAAGGCCATGTCAAGTTTTTGAGGCCATTGGTGGGGACTAGGATATTAGGAGCCTTAGTATTTTTCTACTCTAGCCATTTTCCCTTTATTTTTCCCTTTATTTTACCTTATTTTTATTTTGTGTTCTGATTTTGTCTATTTCTTTTTCTTGCAAGGAACTTGAAAGATGGCTGATCTAATCACATCCCTATCCATTCAAATTGAAGCTGTCAATGGAAATATTTTTAAAATTTTTTCTACACAACAACAAAGCAATTCGTATTGTAGCACATACCATTCTAGTCAAAAGGGCTACCCAGACCTCTCACAGAATATGGATGGAAAACAATGGGATGCATCTCAAGCAACATTTTAGATGGATGACCCATAAGAAGAAGATGTACTTAGGTTGGAAAAATTATTAGACAAATTTATCCAAACATCCGATACCCGTTTCTGAAATATTGAGGATGTACTAAGGTATAATCAAATCTCCATCAATAACCTTGAGCATCAAATAGGGGAGATATGTGACATACTTTCTAAGGAACAAGAAGAATTTGAGTAAGCAATTTAAGTTCTATATGGAAATGATGGGCCAATGAACAACATTGATAAAGTGGGGCAAAATGAAGATGTTGCTGCAGAAATTGAAAAGAAGGAAGAACTTCATTTTGAGAATCAGGATTTCTTTTAATGAACAATGTGCTTGTGAACAAGAAATTTACAAGGAGATTTGTTGTAGACATGTTTGTTTGAAGCTGAAAAATTACAAGAAGAAGCAAACCTTAAGTCAATGGAGCAAGCAACATTCTTTGGGATTGATCAACTCATAAAATGCAAGAAAGAGATGTTGGGAATTGTAGACAATGTGGGTAGAAGACTTCTACCATTCAAGGACCCACCTATGCAAATTTTGGACAATTCCCAAATTAATTTGTTTCCTTGGAGGCTAAAAGTAAGCTAATTTAAGCCTCCTACAAATACTCCACCTAGGTGAGACAATTTGTGCTTTATGGGAAGTAGTTTTGCCATTTGTAGCCAGGAGGAGAAAACTCCTTTCAAGCCCCTTTAGATAAGAAAGATGTACGTCAAGCTCATGACGTAAAGCAAGCACTTGTTGGGAGGCAACCCAAGTTTTCAATTCAATTGTTGTGTTAGTTTTTAATTTCTATAGAAATAAAGTTTGAATGGGTTGTTTCACCATATTATTTTGGTTGGTGCATGAATTTTCTTGTCCTTATGGTGGATATGTGTTTACCCTGGTTCATGATCATGTCTAGGGTGGAGTTTTTGTGTTCTTTGGAGAATTTGGTTTTAATTGGTAAGACTGGTGTTGTTTCTGAAATTTCTACATTTTGATCCATGAGAGAGTTATTTTCTTGCATTGATTGTGCGTTGGCTTATTTTTGTGAAGATTTTAATGGGTCCATGGCCATGGGAATTGATTTTTTTCATTACCATGGCCGTGGGAACCAATTTTCTTGATGTTTAGATGAATCCATGGCCAAGGGGAGTTGACATTTTCTTCACATGGCCATGGGTCTTCATTTTTTTGGCTTTTTTTTAAGTGTATAAAATAATAATGTACATTAAGACACTCATCAACCAGATATCTTATGGCTTCTCTAACTCATTGTCTATGGCAAATATGTCTCTACAATTAACAATCTCTCACTTTAAGACATATTTGCAAAAAACAATAAGCTCTATCTATGATAATCCCAAGTATCAAAAGTTTTTTATCTCAATCATTGAGATTTCACCCATCAACTAGTTTTGTCAACATATCTACAAGGTTCTTATCACTCATAATTTTCTCCAACTTCAATAAATCATCCTTCAATAAGGAGCATAATACCTTTAAGTGAATTTGTTTTGCCCATAAGAGATAAACAAAGATCTTAGTAAGATGAACTATACTCTGGTTATCACTGAATAACTGGTAATTTACTTCATCAATACCCAATTCACTCATCAATCATTACACTTAAATAAATTCCTGTAGAGCCATTAGTTTCACTATGTGGAACCTCCTCCAATTTGGTCTTATCCGAAGTTTGCTCTTTGTCAAGTGTAACCATGTCTTCTTCTCCTTCAAAGATAAGTGTTTTTTCCTCCTTTTTAATCATGGAATTCTACCCATCCTTTGGCTCACCTAGCTCTATATACTCTATCTTAACTATTTTCTTGTTCTTCATCTCCAACTATTTTCTTGTTCTCCCTCTCCATTCGGTCCTTGTAACTATAATCTTTATTGAATACTACATTTATACTATAAATAACCTTGTTATACTTATAATCCCACAGGCAATAAACATGCTCACTGATGTGAGTCGTGAGCCTACTCTCTCAAGTGCGCATGTCGCATAAGTAATAAAGTGTGTTATAATAGCAAGGTTGTCGATCCCACAACGATTAGGGAGTACTATTACTAGCTGTTCTTCTACTATCTAGCCAAATAATAATAATGAGTAGTGAAAACAAATGACGATAAACTTAAATCAAATGAGGCCAAGACTACTATTACATGTAATTGGCGTACAAGGGAGAATCTTGCTTAGAAGAGAGTATTCGGACAAGGAATTGATGAGTGCATTTTATATAGACATTTTGCATACCCTATTTCATGATTAGCTTGTCTTTTAGCATATATTTTGATGTAAATTGATGCTACTTTAGGTATTTGTATTTAATTGTGCTGCCAATTAGGTCTTCGGACAAAAGAAGGAGTTTTGGATCAAATCTGATGCAAAACAAAGATGAAATGCAAATTATAGGGAAAGTACAGGTAGAAGCACGCCCGTGCTTCTTCCCATGTACTTCACATTAAAATTCTCACCATGATAAGCACTAACATTATAACCGTTAGTCCATTTTCTTTCTATTAAACCCTTCGTAGGTGTAAACCACTATCCAAGGGAATATACCATTTAATCATTGCTTAAGTCACAGTATATTCATCGAGGGGATTAGTTAAGGGCACTACTCTATCTCTGTAATCCTCACCCAATTCACTTCCAGTCCTACATTTATTTTAGCCGTTAGTCCATTTTATTTCTATTGCCCTTTTGATCCGCCTAGATATTAGAAGAATAATGAGTACTGAAAGCTTACCAGTCCCAGTAGATTCGATTACCCGACCCATTCGAGTACATTATATTACTTGTACAACCCGTGCACTTGCGGAAACACAAGGGGCGTATTAGAAATCTCCCTAGAACTTCATTAACACACGAGATTTAACTAATGAACTTAATTGATATAGTTTGAGTCATGGGTAACCTAAAGCATGTTGATCCCTTTCTCAAGGCAACTAACAACTAGTCTCATACGAGGCTCAGGCAATGATCTCTCTCATCTCCTAAGCCACCTATAACTGCATAAAACTTTGTGGACTCCAATATAGTTTAGTCAAATTTCCTAGATTAGGTTGATCCCTTTTCTCAAAGTAATCGACCCCTAATCCCATACAAGTCTTGGTGGTGATCTCTCTCTTCACTAAGGCCCCTATGATTGCATTATACTTAATGGAATTTGGAGGTAGGGTTAACCAAATCAGGGAGACAAGGAGACAAATCTTCTACTTCAAAGCTCACTGAGAAGTGCTTGAGTAAACATATTTCTTTATATATTTTACATGCATTGAGCATCATTTTTATCATATTTTATGTCTTATAAATTATATTCGGTGTTCCTTTGTGCAAATAAGGTTGTGAAGTCTTTTGGAGAGAAAAAGAAGTAAAGATAGGTCAAGTTGGCACAAATTGGGAGACTTTTGTGCAATACAAGGATCAAGACATAAACAGTTACATAGAGGTGTATGGCAACTTCCAAAAGAGTTCAAGTTAAATTGTGAGTTGGAAGGGTACAAAGGCAGCCACATCCTCATCTCTTGGCTTGTGTGAAGACTACAAGAGATTTTCCAATGGTGTTTAGTTACCAAGAAGCCCATGATCTACCACACAGACGTGTGCCCAGCCATATGGCCTCAGAAGAAGAGTGTTAGATGCATTGGTCATGAAAGTACTGTAGCAAGTTGCTATTCACAGTCCTATGAAATTTTCGCACAGGCTTGTGGCGGCACGTGACAGGAAAGAGTTTTTGATTATAAAAGGCCACTTTACCGGATTTTTAGGGGACTTTTTCACTGCTTTTGATAGTCAAGACAGCTAGGGTTTAGAGAGGAGGTCTTTGAAACCTTGGGGACATTTCTTCACCAACTTTGATCGATTTCTCCTTCGTCATACTATCAAGGAAGCCACCAATGACCTTGCTTCAGAGAGTAATCCATCAAGACGTTGAAGCTACACATTAAGGCCATCATCATGAATTCAAGGGGATTTATTTCCATGGTTTTTACAGATTTTTACTTCATTATTTGTTTTGTAACTCGGTCCATGAAGAGCTAAACCCTAGAGAGTATTTTAGTGTGTGAACCCTAGGATTTTACTCTTTGTATTGATTTACTTGGTGTTTTCCTTAGAACCCGAGTTTAGTTGGGTTTTAATCTTGTGTTCTTAATGCTTGCTTGCTTTATTGGTCGACTGATTGATTGGTTTGCATTGATCTTTTTACCTTGGTGAGAGAGAAGTCTCTATTAGGGCTAGAACCTTAAGATTAAAGAGTGTTAAGAGGGTGAGTTATGAAATAGTGGAGCGTCCCCTTTACCATTCGATTGGTGTATTCTATCTCCGTATTCCCTAAGCTCTAAGTAACCATATGTTGTGTAAGGTGTTGAGAGAGTTCTCCACCGGGACCTAGTAGGGGGTTAGGGACCTTTTGACCTAAAAGTAGGGTTAGGTCTATTTTTAGGAATTGGATACACCCTTTGGAATACCTAGAGTGCTTTGTAGTCATATGTGGTGTGAGGTGTTGAGAGTGAGAGATTTCTTCACTGGCACCTCGTAGGCAACTATTATCGGTGATATGGAGGTGGGATCTGATTATCTTTGGATTTCCACAACTTAACTAACTCATTTTAAAAACACTTTGTAAATCTTGCACTTAATGTTTGAATCCCAACTCATCAGTCGAGTGATTAAACATACAATCAAGCTCTCACTATAATATATTACACTGCAATAAGAACACAATATTGAAGCTCAAAACAAATATCAAATTAAAAGAAAAAAGTTAAATTATACAAAAAATAGTTCTAGGGTTCAACCAAGTCCAAATACAAAAATAAGTTAACTCCCCATGGGAGACGAACACTTATACAACACCAAGGAATGTAAATACATAAAGAAAAGCATGAAAACTCCTTCTAGACTAGCGATCTCCTTGGATGGATGACACTTCCGAAGGTTTACCAATGATGCAGCCAAGATCTCTCCACAAACAACTCCTTTGATGTCTTGAACCTCAAGAAAAGTTCCTCCTCTTTTGTTTGCCTCCCCTTAGTGAAGATGTGCAATAGGGCCCCAAGATCTCAGCCAAATGGTAGTTAAGGGTCCCTAGAAAGAAATAAAGTAAAGGCTCAAAAGGGCAAGAGAAGGATTCTCTTCAAAACCCTAGAATTCGGCTTTTATAGTCAAATATTTGGTAGATATACAGCTTGCTCACACGAACATGGATCACCCTGTATACATTTTTACCATTGTTATAGTATTTTGCTACAGTAGTTTTGCTACAACATGCACCAGCACACAGCTGTATGGATGGTGGTGCGGCTCTTTGTCTTCTGAAACCTGGAGAATTGTTCTAAAATTGTACACGATTGGACACAAGGCAAGTGATTGCCCCTGTGTCATTCTGGTGATTGAAAAAATTCATGAAACCTTTCAGAAGTGGCACACAAGCCCATGTGGAACCTCCCGGGCCATGTGTGTAGTTGTATGGCCTGCAAAAATCCTCCAAAATTGCTCCATAACACCATCTATTGCTTTCTTCTTCTCCAAATGTCCCTCTAATGCCTTAGCTGTATGAAATAACAAATTACACACTAATTGAGTGTTTATAAATAAGGAAAAATATGTTTAATCTATATAAATAATAATATTAAATATATATAAACAAGCACTCATCACTCGTCACCACCACATTCAATGAATGCACATTTATGAGATTAAGACTCAAGCTTCTTTCTTATCTCTTGATCTACATGTGTATATGCTATACAACCAAATACTATCAAGAAGGAGCAATCCCCAATTTTAGTAGACCACACCTCCTAATTCAAAAGCACTATTTCAACTCTTATTGATCCGATAGACTATCATATCTATAAGGGTTCCTTAAATTTGCAAAAGCAACCTTGATAAGTGCTTGAATATTGATATTTCACACATCATTTGCACTACATTTAGCATAGAATCTTATGTGTTTAGTACTAAACTAGTATGAAATTTTATTCTTTTGTTCACCATGGGGTTTAATTGAGTTTTAGGGCCAAAGAAGCAAATATTGAGGCAATTTGAGGCAAATCGGACCAAAATACAATTTTTGAAACCTCACAACGAACTCAATAGACAGCGGAGAATCGCATGTAGTATGATTGAGCTCCATTTTGGCAATATTCAAAAGATTTGTCGAAGCTCACACATATCCGGGTGGATTTCAGTCACAAATCACTATAGCAAATAAATGTAGCAATAAATTTCAATCACAACGGGAGTGTTCCGATGGTGCTAGAGAGTAATTAGCTTCACAATGGGCCTCACCACAGTCGTGGTGAGGCCATTATGAACCAACGGGCATGAAACTACACTCATTGGAAACCCGTGCCGGAGATTTGGAGATTCAAAAGATCACAATGGTCACCATAATAGCTTCACAATGGTTGTGGTGATCATAACAACTTGTTTACAAAGTCTGACACTAGAACGTGATGGAGCTCGACTTATGGCCCAATCTAGATCATAATGGCCTAGACAATGGGTGTGGTGACTCCATGGTGATCAAAAGTTATATAAACCAAGGGTTATTGGAAAAGGTGGGGATTCTTTTGCCGAATTTGGGAGAGGAGGCCGAATTTCTGGAGACCCTTGCTAATGGAGATGAGTTCCATCAAGATTTCAGTGGATTTTGATGAGTTTTCCAAGGAAGATTCAACGTGCATCAATAGTGCAGAGTGCGCAAAGATATTCGGCGCTCTTTTGACGATCTTGGGATCTACTCAACCTCAACCATCGGAGACCATATTGGAGATAGTTACTCTAGGAATTCTTGTTGATTTATTTCCTTTGGATTATTGTTAACAATTGATCAATACTTTTATATCCATTAGAGGACACCAATTTGAAGGGAATTTCATGTAAATTCACCTTGATTATTACATGTAACTCCTTATTGGCAATTCAATATTCTTTCTCATTTTTTTTTGATTTATTGCATGTTTGTTTAATGATATTTTGTTGATGTGGAGAGGAACATATGCCCACACGTTAGAAGACCCATGCTCTGTTGGATATATGCATGCACTAAGAGATTAGGCATTGCTAATCTTCTAGATTAGGGTTTGAATAGATTTCTAGATTATGATTTGATTAGCCATTCTAGTGGAGTTCTTGAACTTAAGGCCAGGGTGGAAGAGATTCCATCTCAAGTTCCTAGTGTTTAGACCTGGTTGCCAATCCATTGGGACCAATAGACCCTTGAATTCCCTTGATCCAATACTAAATTGATTCGGCACCCCTTAACACTATTTCACAAGTGATCATTAAGGGAATCTTCATATAATTTCCCAAACTAATTTCAGTTGCACCTAACGATCCTAAATTCTATTGTACTGATTAATATGTAGAAGTAGAATTGATGTATATTATCCACAAGTGCATGGATTATAACAAGTAATAAAGTGGTACCCTGTGAGGCGTACGGTTGTCAAACCATAGGGGCAGGGACTCCTAGTACTAGTTATTCTTGTAATCTCTAGTTGGTCAACAACGATTTGAAAGTGATTAAGATAGAAAAATTAAAATAGAGAATGATGAAAAAGACAGTTGGACAAAGGAGGAGTTGTTGCAATCAAAGAGAAGTAATGCCCTAGACTAATTCCCAAGTGCATTAGTGTACCAACTTGCTTCCAATGACTATCAGGTATCATACATCAAGTTTTGAAATTGTAATTACGGGTCTCATACACTTCAAGTTTTGGAATCACACAAGGCAATTACAACTATGGTAATCAACACGTGTCAACTTTTACAACTACAACTATGTAAATCAAGCACATCAAGTTATATGACACAAGATTTAACATAAGCAATAAAACTCTATAGTCATTGAAAACAAGTAAATCAAAGTACACTAAGCAACATGGTTTATAAGCCTAGGGCACCGTAAATGGTTAGCACCTCATAAGTTCACACAAATAAGAAAAGAAAAGAGATACAAAACAATGAAAGTTCATGACTCCCTCTTCCAAGCAAAATTTCCTCAAATGTGCTTCAAAGAATGTGTTTGGTAGCTAAGCTTCACCTCTTAATGTGCTTTCAAATCTATCTTGATCTCCCTAGGAAGTGTTGTAAACATTGCTCATGGCCTCCATTGATCGTTTGGAAGTTTAGAAGAAAAACTTGGCCAAAAGCTCTAGCAAAATGCCTTAAATCTGGGCTTAAAAGGCACTTTTTGGGCTGAGCATAGTCTAAGCAAAGTCGTGCTTAAGCCGTGCTTTTCTCAGAACTTTGGTAGAGAATTACTAAGTGCCCAGACATTGAAATACACCGGAAAAGCACGGTCATACTTAGACCATTTTCTCCAAAAGCACGCCTGTAAAATGAGCAGAGAAACGGTGCTTCCCTTGAAGCACACCCGTGCTTGTGTTGTTGCTCAATCCCTCTAAAACCAGTGATAAGCATGGCCAAGAAGCAAGATCATGCTTAGGCCGTGCTTAGCTTGAACACTTAGCAATTGATGTTCTTTTGCCGATTTTTGCTTTCAAACTTCTTCTATTGTTCTAAAACCTCTCATTCTGCACATAAATAATATCATACCTGGAATAGCACCAAAATATACACAAATAATGCTAAAAGACAAGAAAAATGTAAATTGGAGGTAAATAAAATACAATATGAAATGCACTCATCAAATACCCCCACACATGAACCATTGCTTGTCCTCAAGCAATTTCTCTCAACTCTCTCAAAAAGAAGATGAGTGTATGACCTCTAATCTCATAAAAATAGAAAATTCCAAATTGTAGAGGGACTCTCGGTGGTTAGTGTAAAAATAAAGAATGCTCAAATAAAATACTTCACTCTTACCTCAAAATCTTTATGTGTGTGTGATAAACCCTAAGTTGTGTGTGCCCCAAGTATTTTCGGATCGACGTAAACTGAACAGACCTTATTTCTAACTCACTAAATAGGTAGTAGCTTCATACACCCTAGAGTTAGCCATTTCTCACGTTAGATTATCAAATAAACACTTGTAATGCCCAAAATTCAACTACTCAAGAGCAGCTTTCACTCTTTTAAGGTGATAGCTCTTTGTACCATCTTTACACAATATTTACAAAGAACCTATAGGGCATCTGATAAGTGTCTAAATATACATATTTTAGTGTATATATTTGATGTATCTAGCATGTATTTTTATAAGAATTGATGCTCGCTTTGTGCTTAATCGTGTGTTATTTGCTTTGCAGGGCACGGAAACGCCACGGAAGACACGAAGATACAATTTGGGCGAAAAAGAGAAGAAAACTAGGTCGTGGCACTATAGCATATTCACTATAGCTGGAGACTGTAATAGTGGTACTATAGCATCGGTGCTATAGTAGAATCACTGTAGCTACCACTGTAGCACCTTGTGGGTTTTCGAGTCAGGAATTGAATCTTGGTATACGGTCTCAATACTGCCCTGGATTGAGCCCGGGATGATCACTGTAGCCAATGAAAAAGATGATTTGTTTGAAGGCATACTGGCTCAATGAGGTGCTCATTGAGCCAGTATAGACACTATTCTGAGAGCATTTGTAGAGATTGCCTACCCCAAACAGTGTCAATGAGGGGCTTAATGAGGACCTCATTGAGCCAGTATACCACCTCAATGAGGTCCTCATTGAGCTGGGGATACCACCCGGGATTGAGGCCATTTGGAGGGTATGATGAGTGGTTTATAGGGTGATTTTGGGGAGGATTGAGGGGACTTTTTGGGGGACTTTTGGGAGAGTTTTTTGGCAGCCACCATTTGGGAGAAAGGAGAGGAACGAAGACATCATTTTTGGGAGAGTTTGGCTTGAGGCTTGGGAAGATCAAGGGGCTTGAACTTCAAGGGGAAAGCTTCATCATCAAAGGAGGAGGAGCATTCGGCATTCCTTGGGCTAGAAGAAGCATCATTCGGCCGGCATTCTCCCTCCTCATCATCATTCGGACTAGGGAGTGCCATTTATGCATTTACTTCTTGTTTTTGTTGTGTTTGAGATACTTGTTTGTGTGATGGCACACTAGACCCCCAAGGCCACCGGATGTAGGTGAACCTTGGGGGTTCATCATGTATTTTGGATGCTTCACTTTTATTTGGAATGCATTGGTGTGATTTATGGTTTAGCTCATTATGTTTTATGCCTAGAACTATTATGTGGAGAAATCCTTAGTTCTTGTTTGAGTTGTACACGTAGACGTGACCTACTCGCGTGTACTAGATCATTATTGAGCTAAAAGGGGAGATCTTTGACCAACATGCCGAGAAATTGGATGTAGGTTGCCCCTCCGAACCATGAGGATGAACTTAGGTTAAGTGTATCCTTGTTGCGCGATCTCCATTCACTTAATGCAATCATAGGAATATGATTAAGGACAGATCCTTGTCATCATTTGTACGGGATTAGGGTTTAACCGCCGAGAAATTAGGGTTGAACTATTGTTGAGATCCGTCGGTCTAAATCACCCTTGCTATTTTATTCTTATGCATCCATACATCATGATGATCCCTCTAGGGAATCCTCATCCCTAGGCCTATTCTTATCATCATTGCTCTTGTAATTTTCTTGCTCGCCTTGAAATTGTTATACTTGTGTTTTATTTACATTCTTGCATGTATTAGAGTAGTATACCATGCTTAAGTTGTAAGGTTAGAAAGTGAGTGATGGAGGAGTAATAGGAGCTCCTTAGCCCTGTGGAATACGATCCTTGGGCTTTTGCACAAGGTATTACTTGGCGATCCCGTACACTTGCGGGAGATCAATCAGCATCCTTAAAGGAATATGATATTCTAGTTTTTTTTAAATAAGAACGCAATAAAATAACTCAAACCTAGGTCTCTAAGCTAGGTTTTATTTCTAAATACAAGTGGCTCCACAGTTAGGATGATGTGAATGAACATAGGTTTTCAAAGCAAAAGTGAGTCTACAATTAGGTTCCAAATAAAGACACTAACACGTGTCCTCCTAGACTTAGGAATTTCTATCAAAACCAATCTTAGATCATCCTAAGTCATGCAATAATCATAATAAGCAAAGATAAAACCCTCCCCCACACTTGAATTTTACATTGTCCTCAATATACAAATAAGCATGCATGATAAAAGATAATTGAAGACTGATAAAAAGAGGGAGGAGTTAATTGGTGCTTCCTTGAACACGGAGAGTGATGTTGCCGCTCTCAATGCGCATTCCAATTTCCATTCATCCACAGAATCCCCGAGTGTTGGAGATGGATAGAAGTGGCCTTAGACCGGTGGGGGTCATAGGCTTGATCAGTACTCAATCTCCTCCAAGCTTCCTCCTGGGAACTCTCCACCCGGTCGGCCTATCAATAGTGAATCATATACAGGAGTTTGAATGAACTCTGCATCATATAGATCTAACTGGATGGAAAATTCAATGAGGCTCAAAAGTGGCTAACATCTTGAGTGTCAACTGCTCGTAGGTGTTATCAGTGATGAGGAATAGCTGAAGCCATGACCTTGCTCCCAACAATCGCTGGACCTCCTGCTCAAGGCCCACTTCCCTTAGGATATCCTAATCAATCTCTCTCGACACTCTGAAATGACATAGAGAAAGACGCGTGTATCTCTCCTAATGCGCGTACGTATGGAATACCAGTGCTAAGTCAATGTCCTGAGAGGGACCTTCGCTTCAGGACCTCTTGGAAGAAGGGCCGGTTAAAGTACTCTTCCTCGGCATGATCTACAATTTAAACAAGATAAAATCAACATCATATTTTTAGAAAATAAAGGGTAGCACGGTCGTGTTGAAAGACAGAGCACGGCTATGCTTAGTAAAGAAGCAAGGTCGTGCTTGCCCTGGTCTTGCCTGGGTAAGTCAATATGGCTTCTAGAACATGGCTTCTGGCCCTAGAGTCAACGACAAGAGTACTAAAATGGCATTAAAGCATGAATACAAATGTTTCAAAGTAATAAGGACATCATTCTACAAAAGATTCGCAATGAATAATTGGTGAATCATGCCTTACCGATAATGATGAAGGAGAAGAGAAACAAGCAAGGATGGTCGTGATCCAATTAATAAAAACCATGGTAAAACACTCAAAAACTCTAAGAAAATAGAGAGGTGCAGAGGTAAGAGAGAGTAATTAAGGAGAAATGTCGAAGACGACAGGAGTTTAAAAGAAAAGAGGAGAATGATGAACGAGCTCTCTTGAGTACGCCCAGAGCACAGACGTGCTCACCTTGTGCTTTTAAAAAGAGTAAAACTGGTCTAGGGAAAGCATATTAATGCTTAGATTGTGCTTCCAAGCATTACTTTTCATAGGGTTTTTAAAAGAATAGCAGAATTTGGAAAACACTACCGTGAAAGGAGCACGCAGACCGTTCTTTCTGGGAAAAACGAGTGTGCTTTGCTTGAGCTTTCTAAAATGCTTCAGAAATTTCAAAATTAGAGAATTGCACAGCTTAAACATGGGTGTGCTTTGCACGTGCTTAGCCTAGAAGCATTCCAAAACTCTGTTTTCTATGTTTTATAAACTAAACAAGGAGCACAAGTGTTTCTGAGAATAAAGGAACTACAAAACCGATAAAAACAAGAGAGATGTAAATTTTCAATAAGAACAATAGCTACCAATAAAAAGAACAACAAAATCATGAAAAGAAAACATAAACCAAAACAAGGAATATGAAATCTTTGGTTGCCTCCCAAGGAGCGCTTATTTAACGTCACTAGCATGATGTACCTTGTTTTCTCATCAAGAAGGTTCATGGAATCAAGACCTCTCATGGCCACCTAAAATGCAATTACACAAATATGGCATTAAAGAATCAATTAGGTGGATCTCACTGAAATCCCAAGGAGTTGATCGGGTTGAAGTAGGTGGTGAGATAGGTAGCTTCTTCCTCTTTATGGTCACTTATTTCCACCACTTCTTCACTTGGGAAATTTTTTTCTTGAAGGGTTCCTGTAATGTAGAATTATCAGTATTAACAACTTCTTGGTGGAACACATCTTCCACTATTCCATCAGGTTCTTAGTCAGGAGGATCATCTTCTAATAGATCAATGAGTTCGTCTTTCATCCATGTTTCTTACACATAGTCAAGGACAAGGTCATCAACAACGTCCACATAATTACATGTATCATCAAAGTCCATGGAATGTCACATAGAGTCTCGAAGCTTGAACGTGATTTCTTCCTCACCCACTGGTAAAATCATTTGACCATCCTTAACATCAATTAGAGCTTGTGTGGTTGCCAAGAATGGTCTTCTAAGGATGAGGGAGGACTTCTACCTTGTCATCCACATCAAAAATCACAAAGTTCACGGCAAAAATGAACTTGTCCACCTTTACCGATATATCTTTGATGATCCCTCTTGGTTTTCGGATGGACCTGTCAGCCAATTGTAACATCACCTTAATGGGCTTTGCTTCCTCAAGCCCAAGTTTCTGGAAGATTTTGTAGGGCATCAGATTAATGCTCTCCCTAAGGTCGACAAGTGTTTTTTTATCTAGAAGTCCTCAAATGGTGTAAAGGACAATGAATACCCCAGGATCCTTTTCTTTCTTTGGAATCTTGTTTGTGATTATTACTGAACACTCTTCACTAAGTGTCACAGAGGACACTTCTTCTAGTTTCCCTTTGTTCGTGAACAATTCCTTCAAGAATTTTGTGTATTTTGGTATTTGTGCAAGAGCTTCAACAAATGGGACATTACTGTGTAAAGTCTTGAACACATCAAGGAATTTCTTGTTTTGCACTTCTTGTTGGTCCTTTTTTTACTTTGGTGAGGCAAGGAAGCTTGGTTTGGTATTCGGATAACTCAGTTTTTTTCTTACCCACTGCTTTTTTCCAACTCTCAACCTCAGCATTTGGACTGTTTTGCATTGACTGCCTCTGTTCTTGGTTAAGGATCAACATTTTCAATTTCGGGCTTCTTTAAAGTCAGAGATAAGAGTTCCTTGCCACTCCTCAAAGTGACAGCTTTCAAAGACTCCTTATGGTTAACCTCGGTGTTATTGAGGATGGAACCCGAAAGTCACTATGAAATTGTCATGGCCATTTGAGCTATTTGATTTTCTAAATTTTTCACTGAGACATTGGTGTTCCTCATTATCTCTTCATGCCCTGACATACGAACTTTTCTATCCTTAATGTACCATGTGAGAAAAGCTGAAATATTTGGTGTAAGTTCTTCTGACGGGCGTGGATGCTAAAGCTGAGGCTGGGGTGGCCTTGGTTATTGCTGCGTGCTCTGACTTGGTCCTTGTTAACTCCAATAAAAATTGAGATGGTTCCTCCATCCTACATTATATGTAATGTTGTATGGGTTGTTCTGGTACTAGCTATTTTGGCCCACATAATCAACTTGTTCTGATGACCAGGTATCAGAAACAATAAGAGAGTAGCTTGGACCTGCTTGTGACCCCCAACTCTCAACACTCATCACTGGAGCCTGCGAAGGTGACTTCCATGCATTCAATCTCTTTGTAATTACCTCAACCTGTGCTGCTAAAGTGGTAATAGGATCCACTTCATAGATACCAATCGCCTTGACCAATATGTTCCTCTCAAAATTCCATTGGTACTCATTGGTTGCCATCTCCTCAATTAAGCTTTGTGAGGCATTAGGTTGTTTACTACATAGAGAACCTCCGGATGCTGCATCAAGCATCTATTTTGTTGCATTGTTTAGCCCATTGTAGAAAATCTAGATTTGCATCCATTCCACTATATTGTGCTGCGGGTAATTCCATAGCAACTTCTTGTACCTTTCCCGAGTATCGTACAAGGACCCTAACTCCAACTGTTGGAAGGAGGAGATATCACTCCTCAACTTGATTATCTTTGTCGTTCGAAAAATAGTGTGTCAAGAATTTCTTGGCCAACTGCATCTATATAGTAATCGAACCTTGAGACAAGGAACTTAGCCACTATTTAGCCTTTCCTAGTACAAAAAAGGGAAAGAGTCTCAGACGAACTATATCCTCAATCACGTTCCTCGTCTTGAACGTATCACAAATTTCAAAGAAATTCTTCAAGTGTTCATACGGGTTTTTGTCTTAAAGCCCATCAAATGGGCACATATGTTGTACCATCTAAATGAAGTTTGGTTTCAATTTGAAGTTATTCGCCGTGACAGGAGGGCGAACAATACTAGACCATGCACTTTCCAAGTTTGACTGTGCATAATCAGAAATACTTTTTTGTTGATTCCAAGCCGTTTCTTCCGTTTGCACTACTTAGACACTCACTTCAACTGACTCGATATCTCTTAAATTGACTTGCCTCAACCTTGGATGAAAATTCCATTCAATATCTAGATCATAGCTTGCCAATGGAGATGAGAAGCTCCCTCGAGTCATACACTTGTTCCTTCAAAATGAAAAGAAACAAACTGAGCCAAGAACAAATTGAGAGCAGAAAAAGATATATATATGAAAGAATGATAAAAAGAACAAAAAAGAGATATTCACAAAGGTATAAACACTATAAACAATGGCTAGATCACTAGCTTCCTAATTTTTCAAAAAGTTACTAGTCCCCTACAATGGTGTCAAAAACTTGATGTATACTATCCGCAAGTACATGGATCGTAACAAGTAATAAAGTGGTACCCTGTCAGGGGTATGGTTGTCAAACCACAAGGACTGGAACTCCTAGTATTAATTGTTCTTCTAATCTCTAGTCGGTCAACAATGATTCGTAAGTGATTAAGCTAGAAAAAAGAAAAAAGAGAAGGATGAAAAGAACTGGTGGACAAAGGTGGAGTTGTTGTAATCAAAGAGAAGTAATGCCCTAGACTAATTTCCAAGTACATTAGTGTATCGACTTGCTTTCAATGACTATCAGGTATATTTTAAGGTTCTTACATGTGCTCACGAGCAATGTCATATCTATTGCTCTCAAATACGTCAAGTTTTGTAATTATAACTACGGGTCTCATACACATCAAGTTTTGGAATCACAAAAGGCAATTACAACTACGGTAATCGACACACACCAAGATTTACAAATAAAACTACAAAAATCAAGTACATCAATGTTATATGACACAAGATTTAATATAAGAATGCAATAAAACTCCATAGTCATTGAAAACAAGTAAATCAAAGTACACTAAGAAACATGGTTCATAAGCATGAGGCACCATAAACGGTTAGCCCCTTATAGGTTCATACAAAGAAGATAAGGAAAAAGATACAAAACAATGAAAGTTCATAACTCCCTCTTCCAAGCAAAATCTCCTCAAATGTGCTTTAAAGAATGCCTTTGGTAGCTAAGCTTCACTTTTCAATGTGCCTTCAACTCTACCTTGATCTCCCTAAGAAGTGTGGTGAAGATTTCTTATGGCCTCCATTGACCGTCTGGAAGTTTAGAAGAAAAACTTTTCAGGCCGGGAATGGTCTTAGTACGGTCATGCTAAAGCCGTGCTTTTCTCAAGAATTGGCAAAAAATGACTAAGTGTTCAAACATTGAAATACACAAGGAGAGCATGGTCATGCTTAGACCGTGTTCTCCAAAAGCAAGCTAATTAAAGAAGAAGAGAAACTGTGTTTCCCTTGTGGAGCACACCTGTGCTTGCATCATTGCCCAATCCCTCTCAAACTAGTGATAAGCATGGCCAATGCAAGAAGCACGACTGTGCTTAGGCCGTGCTTAGCTTGAACACTTAGCAATTGATGCTCTTTTGCCGATTTTTGCTTTGAAACTTCTTCTGTTGTTCTAAAACCTGTCATTCTGCACAAAAACAACATAATACCCGAAATAGCACTAAAATATACACAAATAATGATAAAAGACAAGAAAAACGTAAATTAGAGGTAAATAAAATACGATATGAAATGCACTCATCAAGAATTAAGATACACCATAGATATTTAGGCTATTGATTAAGCGAAAAAAGTAATAGGAGCCTCTAGCCGTTCCCTGAGGAATACGACCCTCGTGCTCACTCACAAGGTATTACTTGATGACCAGTTCACTTGCGGTATATATAGATATAACCCTTAACCCCACACATCTGTCAAACCCCATATGTAGTCTGACAATTAGAACTTGTTCTAAAATGGTTCTATTTATCTTCTTAGCCACTCCATTTTACTACGGTGCCCTCAATACAATATTCATGCTCTTGATCCCATGGGTAAAGCAATAGTCATCATAATCCATATTGTAAAATTTCCCACTAATATCTAATAATAAACACTTCACTTTTAAACTAGCTTCATTCTCTACGAAAGCTCTTAATACTTTGTACTTTGAAGATCTTGGAGATATAAGATTTTTGCTTGAGTGTATATAGTCTTCTTGTTTGCATTATCTATGAAGGTCATAAAATAAAAATTATCTCCAAAAGACTTCACCAAAGAAGGCCCTCATATGTATGCACGCACCAATTCCAGCCTCTTAGTTTTCTTCTCTTTGCCGGTCTTCACAAAACTAGTTCTTTTTTGCTTCCCAAAAAGATAATTCTAATAGAAGTCGAAAATATAATTTTTTATATCTAATAACACACCCTTGGATTGCAACATCCTCTTAAACTTTTGCTCTTTTCTAGCTACCATTAGCAACTGACATAGTAGTACTAACACAAACTATGCTCTCATCCATCTCATTTTCATCAACTCATCAAATTTAAAAGCATTGGTGGAAGCATTGCTACTAGCCATAGTAACATTATTCTAACCATATGGCAAATAACACACAAACATCCAAGTCTTAACATCATCGACAAAGACAAATTCTAACCATTCAAGTTGCTTCCAAAGTGTGTTAAATTCATTCAAGTGATTCACCACAGGACTATCAACAAGCATTCTCAAATTCAACAAATTTTTAATCATAAAAATTCTGAATGAAATAGACATTTTGTTTCTTAGGACTTAGTCAAAGCAAACATTAAACCTAAAGTGATCTTCTTCTTGGAGATGTTAGCCACAACTTGCTTTGTTTGGCATAATTGAAGCTGCGCTAAGCCTTCCTATCCAACAATCTCTATCTGCATCTTCCATTAATAGAAATCTATCCTTTCGAACTTTTTAATCTTTCCCTTGTTATCTTGCTCTATAACCCACTTAAAAACAACACCAAATTAAGCGAAACTCCAACTAAATTTGGCTCTAATACCAATTGCTACGGAAATAATGCAACATTATATATAATTAACGTGGTTTATCCACTTTTTCAAAAAAAAAAAATTAATGCAACAATCTAGCGAATATGATGGTTAAACAAAGCAAAGAAAAAATAGTAGACAATAAACACACAGAGTTTAAGGAGGTTTTGATATCCTACTCCTCGTGGACACATGAGCAAAATGTTTCCATTATGTCACATAGATTGCAATCTTTTTTCTTCACAACCATAAATCAAATTATACAGAATCCAAGATTAAAATCATTCTCTCAAGAGAATAAAATGATCTCATCTTTTTGCAGTCACTCACCTAGGTCTTTTTTTATATATATATATATATATATATATATATATATGTATGTATATATTAACAAGATTAAAATGAAAATCAATTATAAATATAAATCCTTGCCCAAAACCATATTGGATCTATAAAACCGGCCTAAAACTAGGCAAGTTTGACAAAATTACCTATCTAATATAAGTCAATTGTCCCGTTTAATGTAAGTCAATTGTTTTCGTATTTTCCTAAGCGTTCTGTTCCGCTAATGTGCTTATCTTACACCTCAGATTTGACGCAACTTCCAAATATGTCTGGCTGTTACGATCGATGTTGGTTGGTTAGTTGCAGCGAGATAAAGGTTGGCTAGCTAATTGGTAATCATCCTCCTCAATTGTGGCCACTTCTCTAATGGTATCTCCATCTTGTTGTTGGTGGTGAAATATGTCTTCACAATCAACACTAGCATCCCTTCTGAGCCCAAAGCCCGAGCGAACACCGTATCTCTTGGGTTGATACTAAGAATCCCATAGTTAATGAAGGCTAGTGGGAGCTTTGATTCTGAAGAGTTTAAATGTGATTCGAGTTGCCAAACAAAGGAGATCTGAGGTTTGATTTTTAGCAGGGGATGATCCATCATCATCACGACCATCAGTTTTAGTCCTGTTTTATCTAAACTTGTTAATAAAGATCTGTACTAATCCTAACAGGATAATGGGTTTTTACGTTATCAAATTATATAGGATTAAAATGAATGATGTATAACCATCACATGCGGATGAAATTATGCTACATGTCATAATACTGACGTTAGTAAAATGTTTTTTTAGTAAAATACTTATGGTGGTGTTTTTGTTGACCCAATGCCATGTCACCATGTCACCATCCAAGCTGTTCCGTGTGCGCATCAAATCAGCTCTCACCATCCTAATAAGCATTGATTTGGCTGTTGTTTCACTAATATGATCCAATGAAACGTTAGGCTCCCTGGCAAAATGCACTCAGTCTTTTTAAATTTAATTTTCCCTTGATGTTAACAACAGCTTGTTTCTAGACCACCAACTTACTAAAGCAAGGTTGGGATTTGAGACCTTCATTCTTCAATGGGGAGAGCTGAAGTGTGGACATCCATGTCATCTCTTTTATCATGATCTTTAGTATATATCTCGTGCTTTATGATAAGATTGTGTCATATTTGGATTGAAAGAGGATCATGGACTTCATGATGTCTTTCACTCCTACCAATCTCAATGAAGAAGTCTTTGAGCACAGTGTCAGCTCATAAAAAGACAGTGCCCAGCATCCTTTTCACCTGTCAAACAATGTCACTATTCTTGTGTCAATCTTTTCTCACTTTCTATTTTGACGATGAACCTCATGAAAATGCTAGCAATAACATGTTCTTTTCACACAACATTTTCTGAAAATACTGTACTTTGACCACAGACTTACGCTTTTATTCTTGGATTTTGACAAATGTAATCTTAGAAAAACACAAAATTATACATGTTTATTATTATTATTATTATTATTATTATTATTATTGACTAATGCACAAGCGCATATTGGACTACGTAAAGGCGAGAATTGAATATCTGACATTGAGCCCTCACATTGTGACACGGGATGTGGGCTTCAATCATGTACACCACAACTGGAGGCTCATTACCATTACTATATTAAACAGGTTTGGAACATAAACAATAAAATTTTCACACCAACACTTTTCGCAGTGGAACCAATGTCCTTAAACCAAAACCCATTGCCATGTTTTTATCTTCAAACATTAAAAATCAAGATTTTTAATTATATTCGTTCCTCTAATAGTTAAGTATTAGTTCTTATACTAATTTTTTATTCATAAATCTTTATTCATTTGAATCCATGTTCAGTGTATAAATATAAAAAAAAAAAATATGTTAATGGAGATCTACTTCAAACATAAATCTAATTTTTATATTTTAAATCATTTATATGTATTTTTCCTTAATTTATTAATTATTACGAATCCTAAAGATAAAGCCTTGAAACCCAACTCAATTGATTGCAATCAAGCTTTGAGAAAAACTAAAATCAGATTTTTAGAGAAACTATGACTTAATGACTATAGAGAATCACCAAAAAAAAAAATAAAGAATTTTCATTAGTAGTTATAAATTATGAGAACCAAGATTATAATACGATTTGAGCACTGCAAGCAAATAATTAATAAACCTCAAAAGTTCTTTATAGAATTAAAAAAAAAAACTCTCTCAGTTTTATTGATCATAAAAAAAATCCCTCCTCTCCATTAAAAATTAAAAAGACAAAACGGGAATACAATGGAATAATATTTAAAAAGATAAAACAATCAATAATAAAATTCTAAATAAAAGTAAATGTGAATAAATCACATTCAATTAATGAAAAAACACGTTTAAGCTCTTCTTGAAACTTTTTCTTCTTTACTCGCATAATTAGACCATTGGATAAACGGAAATGATCAAAGAAAATTCGGCTTCCCTCACTTGTTGTCTATAATTGAATGGTAGTAAGTTGTTAGTTCGCCATTGATGACATGTTAAAAAGGATGATTGTTTGGTATTAGTCTGAGTCAAAACATGCAATGATCCCCATTGAAGTCTCATGGTAAACGCATTTAGGCAAAGAAAGAACAGGGCCAGCCTAACTTCATGTATGAGAGTTGAGATGGGTTGGCATGAGTAGTCATATTCAACCCAGCGTTGGTTTTGCACCAATCACAACTGTCTCAATTCTCATGATGCTTGTTGCCTTTTCAACTTCCTTTACATCACGAGTTGTACCATTCGACCTTATCTTTCTACAAGCCCACTTGACCTCGTTGCCATGAAGAAACATAAAATATGAATTTTCATCATGAAAATGGAAATTGATTTGGTTCGAGATGTTTATATATATATATATATATATATAATTATATTTTATTTTTCTAGTTAAAATATTTGCTACGTTATAAGTTTGAAAATAAAGTTGAGATGCGGCCAGGAACCCTGTACCCATGAAGTGTGGAAACGAATTTTTCATATAATTCCCAATCAGCAAGGAGCCCTGTATCCATTATGTGTGAAAATGAGTTTTCTGTATTGTTAGTGCAACCGCACTGTAATTGGCATAATTTTACACATAATCAAAGTGACGTGGTAACCTGTGTGATATGACATAATTGATGACATGACAAGGCATGGTGACATGGCAAGGAGTCTTGACTTAGAGGCAAAAATCTTGAAAATCTTGGAGAAACTATTTTTAATAATATGTTATAACTTGAAGACAAGATTATTTCAAGACCATATTTAGGAGATTTGATTGGAGACTAAATATGGGTGGAGCTTAATTAAGGAAATACCTATCAATGGTATGATTGAAGGCTATTGAAGGCATGATTTGAATAAACCTTAATCGGTATGATGGAAGACTATTAAGGGCAAGATTTGAAGACATGCCTATTGTTGCCATGATTGAGATGATTGATTGAAGACCTATTATTGGGAAGATTTGAAGACCAAATTTGGATGAATTGAAAATTAAGTTTGGAAAGTTTCGTGAAGATATACAAAGATGTGCGCCCTTTACAAGAGGACTACGTGATGAGAAACTGAGGCAATAGGCTAGTTGCATGTAGTTGGGATCAGGAGATCAGGCTGCACCGACTCGGACTAATCATGACTGGGAGGTTGATGGGTCTTGAGGTCGTTTGCAACGTAACCAGAACTCAGTTAAGTCAGCAGTCATGGCCATGCTGCAATTCATGTTACATCAGGAGTTGCAATTTGGAAGGTTTTTAAATTAGTAGCGGCGGAGATTCTAAAAGAGGTATGTGCTATATTTGGGACGTTGAAGCTTCTATATAAGCTACCTTACTCTAAGATTGGGTGTGTCTCTTGTGGAGTAGAGTGTGTGAGCACAAGACAATCTAGAGAGGGTACTAATCTTTATTGTTGGGAGAGTGAGTGACAAGTGTTTGTACTCATCTATTTTTATCTTTTTTAGTGGATTGTTTATTTCTGAGCTTGACACTCCAGATGTAGGCGAATAGACGCTGAACTAGGTTACTGATCTTGTGTGTCTCCTTCTTGTTTGGTTATGTGAACTTGCATGAGTGTTTGAGTGTCTTCCAAACCACAAATCACATCGGCGGAACTAATATATATAATTCTCAATCAATTGTGCATTTTGCACTCATTACGTGTGAAAGTGAATTTTTCATATGATTTTCAAATGGACATTAAAGGTCAATTACGGACACGGATTAGAGATTAAAAAAATGAGAGACTAAAAAAAGAATTATAAATGAGAGTGTACATATATATCAAATAAAAATATTTTTTTATTGTTGATTTATCAATTTTCTTGAGTGAGGTTTTCCAAGTGACCCGAGCTGATGAATAAAAATAATACTCTCCGCAGTGCGGACCAACTCAAATACAAAATATACTAGGTGACAATATTATCTAATATCATCAAATGCTTCCAAGTACTGACTTTATTCTAACAGTTAGAAATAATATTAGTCCCAAACCAATCCCATTGGCCTTTTTAATCACAAACCCATTAATTAAATAGAAAAAATGCGTACCATTTAATAAATCTGGTTTCCTAGTTTGGAAAGGTTTAATCAGAGGACCCCCTAAGCACACCCCACCTGAGTGTGACTTTCAAGACTTCATTGAGTTGTTTAATTGCTTTTAGGCAGGGGCGTGTGGCCGAAATCTCTTTGGTTTAGAAAGATGGGAGAATAAAACGAATGGGACAAACGAGAACCGCAACACTTGATGTTGGATTGTATTTGTATTTGTTTAGGCTCCGCACGTGATCTTAATCAGTGTCACAACGGATTAATAAAGTTTCTTAAAAATTTAGACAAAATCTCATAATATTGATTTGAACAGTCACTAAGCATGAGATGATATGACTTACAAGCAGAATAAAGAGGGTTTGGTAACCCTACCAATTTCTCTTTTTGGGATTTAATTATTAAAGTTAAGATATTTAATAGTTATTTTTTTAAAAAAAATACTAATTAAAATGTATAATTGAATAAAAAATTAAATGTACTCTATGTAAAGTTTTCTTTATGAACAGTTTCAAACATTTTATGAATTAGTATTATTATCCTAACATTTTATGAATTAGTATTATTATTCTAAATGCAGGGTCTGGATAAAGTAGCTTTTATATTCCAATAAACTCATGAGATGGAAATACACCATATTTGTTTGTTGAGTGACCACTATTGGTGTAGTAGAATATTATAAAAATAATGACTAAATAGACCCAGAGTTGAATTTTTAGATCAATAATACTATAGTAATATTGCGTACACACTATAGATTATTGTGTAAAATACATTTAATGTTCATTAGTCCTATGTTGGAAAATATCATTTCTCTCCCTTTAAGATTTGCATGGCAGAGAAATTTATTAACCCGATGTAGTTTCTGAAAAAAATTTTGGAAGTACACATAGTAAAATTTTAATCACCATATATGATATTTACCTAACTTAATAAATTCAGAGGGATAATTAAACTATAGTAACTGATGCATTTGTGTATTTATTTTTCTTTTCACATTGACTTGTGAGACGGTATTGATATTTCTCTTCTTGATAAAAAAAATAAAAAAGTATTTGTCTGTGTACAAAATTGTATCCGAGAAAAATTAAATGCCGGCTTTTGCGTTGTACGGGTAGCAAGTGATATATATATATATATATATATATATATAATTATATGATTTGAAAGAGTGAAATTCTTTTTGAAAGGAAGATTCCACCGGCATGTGGAGACTGAAAATAAATATTTTAAAATTTACTTTTACATAATAATAAATATTTATTAATAGGGAAAATTATTTTTAAGTCCCTGAAACTTTTTAAACTTCCTCCGAGGTCCTTCTGACAAAATTAAAGTCCCCATTCATCCTTTATTTATAGTTTTTGTACTCGTTCGTCCCTTCCGTCACCCCAATCTGTGATATTTTTGTTTAATCCCAAAACTACCCTTGAAAAAGTTTGGAGGTAATAATGACACCAAGTCAAATCACAACATGGCTATTGTACTGCAAACTTGCTTTGGAAGTTGCATTCTTCTTCTACTTGTATCTTGATGAAGAAGCTGGTGTTCTGGTCCATATTGTTTCCATTCTTGAGCCTCTTCATGTAAAGAACCAATTCTATCTTCGTTCGTCGTCTCCGTCTCCCCAGTCCGGAGAAGCTATCCAGTGCAACATTACACCAGCTGCAAGGATCTCATCTTGAGCATACCGTATGTTAACGATATCGTCTACCTAAAGATTTTGTTCATATTATTATCTTATTTTTATCAACCACCATGTTCAGAAGGTGGCAGTTTATGACTAAAGGTTTTTTTGTTTTGTTGCTGCAGTGGCTTAATGGACATGTTTTACACTGTTGTGAAATATAAGGGAGAGGGTTGTGTGTTAGATTTAACCATCTTGAGTGGGTGGGAATTATTATTGGAAGAAATATGTACGTATTGGCACCTTCAAGCTTCATCGGTCAAAGTTAAGTATATAATTCCAGATGAGCAGAAGACAATGGCTTCCATTAGTTCCGAAGATGACTTCCAAACAATGTGCAACATTCACCGGTTATTCAAAATAAACGTGGTTGATATGTTGGTAGAGACTGTGGATAGTAACATAGAAGACAACTCTGGGTCATCGAGACCATCGTAAATATCATATATCTTTTATTCTTTCATTTTTTGTAAATCTCTGCTTACGCGATAGATGTTGTCCTTCTATTCGATTTTAATGGTGTACACATGTGATACAGTGATTGTTATCGTTTGGTTTTTTGCGCATTAAAAACATTTTTCGTATTTATTCACTTTAGATTGTAGTTAGTTTTCGGTTTTTCTAGTTTAGATTTTTGCTTTCTCGTTAAGATTTTTGGTAGTAAGAATTCAATTTTACAGTGTTTCTGTTTATTTATTGAACTAACAACTTACTTTTTCCATCATACTAGAGAAACATTGTCAATGCTACCGCCCAGCTTTTACATGGAGGACCTTTAACAATAAGTAATCCGACAAGAGATTCGAAGTCGAGTTTACTATGATTGGTCATCGTTTTGAAAATGCGAAAGACTTTAAGGATGCATTGTGTGACTTAGCCGTCAAACGCAATTTCAACTTTCGGTTCATAAAGAACGATAAAGATAGAGTGACTGTGACATGTGCTGATGAAGATTGTCAATGGCGTGTTCATGCCTCAAGAGACTGAAACCTTCCTACATTCAGGATTAAAACAGCACAGCATGAACACACATGCGGTGGGGGCATCAACACACCATTTCACCCGAGAGCATCAAAGAAATGGGTTAGTAGGAAGGTAGTAATGAAATTACGTGATCGGCCTCTATACCGAGCAGTGGATATACAACGAGATATATTACGTGACCACGGTGTTCGTCTGCCGTATAAAAAAGCCTGGATGGGTAAAGAGTTAGCAAAGGGAATTCTTCATGGCAGTGATATAGCAAGCTATGATCTGTTGGTATGGTATGCAGCCAAAGTTTCTGAAACTAACCCGGTAGCGTCGCTATTATGTGAAATCGATGGAGAACGATTCAAGTGTGGGTTTTTCTGTTTTCGTGCTTCTCTTGATGGTTTCAAGCGGGGTTGTAGGCCTATGCTTTTTCTAGATGGAACTCACTTGTTGGGCAAATATGGCGGTATCCTTCTTGGTGCAACAACCAAAGATGGAAATGAAGGATTTTTTCATTTGACGTTTGCTATCGTGGATAATGAAACTGATGATAACTGGACATGGTTTACATCAACTTTGGGTGATGCAATATACGGTGATGACGACTACACCAACATAATCACATTCATCTCGGATCGGTCGAAAGGACTTGTAAATGCTATTGCGAAGGTTTTTCCTTCATCCCCGCATGCTTATTGCTTTGCGACATCTACATGCAAATTTTCTTAAATCAAATGGGCAGCTAGGAAAGTCATTAAAAGATGAGTCTCGGAGTTTGATTATGAAGATTGCATATGCATGTACGTCTTCGAATATGATGAAGTCATGACGCTCCCCTATTGGCCACATCAGGGACAAGCACACTATTGGATGTTCCGAAATCGGACATGTCACATTGGTGTAATTACTTGTTTAGAGGCCCGGTGGGGTGAAATGTACTCCAACGTTGCGGAATCTTTTAATGCATGGATAAGAGAAGCAGCGACACCTTCACGTGTGTAAGATGGTAGATGCAGATAAGGTGGTACCCATAATAGAATGCAAAGTTGTTACATGCTTTCCCGTATTCATGTTTTTTTTCAACCATTTGCTTTTAATATTGTTCTTTACTATTCTGATTTCGCTTAATCTATTTACTATTAGAGGTTTGAATTCTGTATTTTATATTTCCCTTTCGTTTATCATGTTACTATTTAGTATTAGTAGTTGGTGTTTACAAATTATGCAATGTGTTCTACAGTTTGTACTTGCATTATTACCCCTAAATCCTGTTATATTTTACATTTACTATCGTAATGGTATGCTCCACGGTGCAATTGATACAACCCATGTTCATGTTGTTAGGTTTAAGATGATGAACATGATGTACAACCGACGTAATTGTTGCTTGAAATGGGAATCTCATCTTTGCCCAGTGATACACAAGAAGATTGAAGTGATAGTCGAAGAAAGTAGGTGCTTACTGATAGGTTGTTCAGATGGAGAACAGCTCGAGGTTGTTGACCAACGAGTAATTCGTTAATTTGTGTGCTCGAACATGCTCTTGTCGCTACTGGCGAGTTTTACGAATACCATGTAAGCATGCTTGCGCAGATGATTATGCTAAACCGATACAAATGTCCATCGCTCATTGAACCATACTACACTCACAAATCCTACAAGTTGACATACAAAGAATCGATATTCCCCTGCACTGGATCATGACAAACCGTTGGATGACTCTCGCCAACTCCGTGATTCGACCACCTATCTCAAAGAAAAGGCCCGGTCGTCCCGAGGCAAGCGGATTGAGTCACAAGCATGGCATGTGCGTGAAATACATTGTAGCCATTGCCACTCAATCGGACATAACAGTAACATGTAATGAAGTAATCGCAGTCGAACACTAGGTGTTGTGCATGTTTTTGTTAAACAATGAAATAGGGTAACATGTTTTTGAAAAATCGCTCATCCAACCATATATGTTAATTTGTATATCTGGCCGTGGATGGCGAATTTTGAAGTGTAAATGGTATTTTTCGGTTAGCGATTAATGAAAAATGAACTCGATATCCGTGAAGTAAACAACAAACCACACATATAAACGTAGTCATACATTAATGAGTGAGCATATTTAATTTATAAACAACAAACACAATAATTAGATACGAGTAAGCTTTTATTGGTCGACAAGCATTGAAAGTGATGTATAAAAGCGAGTAAGTCATTTGAGACTAGCATATATGATCGGTAATAGAAAAATGACTTTTGTTGTTAATTTGTATAGCATAAGTTAGTAAGACAAAGATCAAGAATGACCTGTTCTTACTAAAGTAAATATTCAAACACGTGAATGACTGTTCTTAGGGAAGTAAGACGATGCGATGAAGTGAGGACATTCATTTCATGTTAGGCATTTGACTTTTTCAGAGACAATCACTAGGCAGTACTGCTCTCGCATTAATCTCAGGGATGGGTGGCGTGGTTATTAGTCGGCGATTATTTTCTCGGTGGCTTTGTGGTGGCGCATCATCCATTTTTTCTCCATCCTCTGTACTTGCCTCTGACGCTTCCGTAGGCAATGCTAACTGGGGTGTGTTTCGTGTAATGCCATCTGACAAGATGCGTACAACGTACTCTAGTCGCAGATGGGCAACATCTGATTGGGGTACACTGAGTTCCTCGCCATGCAGAAGCTGTTCCATGAAGCGCATCAGGTACACTGGACAATCGACACCGTCCCTCCCTCATTGTGGGCGATTCTGAACATGGGTAAGGGTATCGATGCCGCCTCATTGATATTGAATTTTATTTGCAAACGATCTTCAAACAAGGAACGTCTGCAAAAACACGAAAACCGAGTTACAAAAAGTACCAGAAACTCGAAATGGGTATCAATATTACCATGGCATTTGCTGCATGATCATAAACTGGACTACGATGATGAATAATGAAAAATATGCCTTCTCGTCTTTGTCGAGTACAATAAGATGGTAATGTTTGTTCAAAAGCTAACCGGCATGAAAACAAGTTTCACTCGCCATAATCTTCTAAAAGTCGGGGACATCATTTTTATCAAGACCATCAACTCGAATGCTCCCTCGCCGTGATGAGCAAGCGCCATGGGTCTACAAATTGTGGCGGGTCTATCGAACTCGTGGGGGATTTCTTCAAAGAATCGAGTAACATAAGGACGAACACATCGATGATGTAATCCCGGCACCATAAGTTTACCATCGATTAAAGCATGAAGATGACATCGGGTCGTAGTGGCCCCATACATTACTCCATACGATGAGTCCTAGTATCATATCAAGGAAGCATATGAACAACATATAATAAATATAAACACTTAACAATAAAAATAAACAATTACAATGATATCTAAATTGCTATTTGTAATACTAGCATGCACAAATTGAAACTTGCAGAGAAAATTTGAAAAACGATCAATACACCATGATAGTGAAGGTTTAATTTTGAATTCAATAAGCATAGTGTCAAATTGAACCAGCACAGTGTGAAATTTTGTTGAGGTACTTACTCGTCTATTCTGCTGTTGAGAAACACACTCAATGCCATTTGTTGTAATTTTTTCAGACGACCAAAACCTGAGGGTCATTTTTTTTCTGGAATGAAATCTTTTGGAGGTTCTTTTACGTTCTCATGGCATATATGTAACCCAGTGTCTTCTAAACTGGTGGGGATATCTTGTATTTCCTCTACTGGGGATGGTTCCTTCTCCCCCTCTTTTACAAATAATTTTTCATCATTTTTCAGTTGGGTTAAGGACTCTATGGCATTATCAATGTCATCAGTTGGTTGCTCATTAAGCACACTCATTTGTGATGGAGTTGCACTGTCCTTTTTCTTTCCTTTTCGAAAGTCTTGACATTTTTTTGTTGAGGGAGCAAGTGTTGGGCAAGAGGATTTCATTGCCCTTGAAGCTCGCGTGACTGGTTTCTCATACTGGGACGCTTCAGATACGTCTGCCAATGGGGGTTTCGGTACTCGTGGCTTGGATGCCACTTTCTTGAACTTTTTGGTCGGGGTTCGAGACGGATCATCATGGGGTGGTTGCTCCTCATTCCCCGTTGATGACATCTTCCTTCCTTTCAAGAACTCTTACCTTCGCACGAAGTGCTATCAACTCTTCCATCAAAGTTTCATAGTTCTCGTCTTTTTGTGGCCTTCCTTCATCGGACTTGAGGATAGCGATTCACTGGTCGGACTCCAAGCGTGTGCTATCTCGACCGCCTACTATGCCGACCTTTCGATGCCGGGAGGGCTCCCCCTTCATTTTCCCATCTAATTTCCTTCGCCTTGTCCTCATATACTTAGGTGCTTTCATAGCATCGGATGTCTCTGAAACCATCAATGAGTTATTCCGTTGAACCTTTCCATATCCGAGAAGTTCAATTTCAAATTCTCTGTCGGCCATGAGTGGAACAAACTAGCAGAAGATAACAAACATCAACGAAAACATGTACATTAGAAATTAATACATAAAAAATCTTTGCATAAAATAAACATCTTATATAACATACTGAACATTTATATAAATAAGTAAAACAAGTTTGCCAAATTGTGACATGATTGGTGTGAAACAACATTACAATTGTAAATATTTATTTCATACCGATACTTATGAGTACTATATTGTAATATTAAAACCGAAATTAGAATATTCACGAGTACATGCTAAACTATGCATACCTTCTTGCCCTCTAGTGAATCAATCAAGGCACTAACAGCAGCTTGTTTCTTGTAACTACCAACACCATAACAGAGAATGCGTGGTGTCCTTCCAAAGTGAATCTTCTTCCCGTTACCTGTGACTTCATAAAACCAAATGATTAATGCCATAGTACAACCCCTTACGTATCCTATCCTTGATTGCTTCCCGGCACATCTCTCTTTCACACGAGCGGCTGCGAGAGGTATATCATCCATCATCCATTTATGTGTAGCTTGTGCCCATGCGTACTGTCCTATTGTTGATAGATTGTCCACATAGTGGGGTAACCATGCCGGTGACGAACATGAAGTTGTGGGGAAAAGGACAAATCCTAGAATGTACACTAATAAAAGCTTCACAAAGCTTTCTTCTTTCTTGCTTTCTCTTTTTACCACCATGTTCATTAATGACCTCACTAGGCAGTCCCTGTTTCGGTCTACTCCTTTATTAGTATTCCTCTTCAAATCTGAACGTTCCTTTTTCCTTTTTGAAGTCAATGGCGGTGCCATCACATTGTAATCCTAATATTAATGAAACATCTTCGCCTTGAATTGCGGAAAAACTATCCCCCAAAATGGAATGTGTTGCTCCTTTCATCAAACATCGCATTAATGCATCCAAAACAACTGCGCTCTTGGACTATGGGCTCAATGTCCATGAGGGTGGGTCGAATGGTGTCCTTCGAAGTATATCCCAATGCCTTCGTGTCATCATCTTCTTCAACTAGTTGATGGTATCAACAACTGGTGCTAAATAACGTCCATTCACAAGATTTCCTGAATTGTCACCCATAATCTTCCTAATCACACAAACAAAAACAAAGCGGTCGGGAGTGACATATACTTATTGAATAACAAAGTCATAACCCACTATATCTTTCTCAAACAATATAAATTGCCCATAATATCAACAACAACTCACGAGTGCAAGCAATTGTCATACAGTAATTGAACAGAACAACATAAATGTAAACAATAACCACTGATAGTAATCCTATTCATAATAAAAATGCATGAATCCTAAATGTTAATGATCCATTCACATCTTCTTTGGTTCTAAATGTTAATCATCCATTCATAATACAACTAAAGAGATACAATCTTATCGGTAACAGGATTGTTAGCATTGAACATCAAATACATTTGTAAAATCGGCCCTAAAATAAATTCCACATGTTGATATCAACGTTATTAGAGATTCTGCGACATAAGACATTTGTTTTCATGCATTCGATGCGGATTTATTCATTACAAGCTGAAATTAGGGCACAAACCTATTATACAAAACTAACTACACACTCAAATTTCATGTCTTCGATCAAGAGATTTCAAGGAATTTCGTGGCTTATGAACAATGATAATCCAATTTAACAAAACAATAAACTATAAATGCAAGATAAGACTAACGAAAGGATGTTGGCCTCCAATACCGTCGGCCTCGAACCTTTTTCCCTTCGGGTGTCCAAAGCAGAGGCAAGGATGCTCTCAAGCTTTCTCCTTTTCTCCAGTGAGCACCGACGACCGACGCAGGGGCGGGCTGCGATATGGTCGTTCAATGGAGGAAGGCGAAAAAGCCTTTCTTTTTCTGGGAGAAGAAGAAATGAGTATGGGGATGTGATGTGATGGTTACTTTAACTATTTTACATTTTCAAAATTTTATAACCAACTGAGGGCAATCCCGTTATTTTTACTGCTTTTTAACACCGTTAGTGGACTGTTGGACTTGAAAGTATTTCTATAGAAAAGGGAGGACTTATAAGGGATATGGAAAAGTCAAAGGACTTTTTACTCCATTGACAAAATGGGAGGGATGCTCCATGCAATTCCTCTTATTAATATTAACATATTTTTAAAAAGTAATTATTAATATGTTCATATTAATAATGAAATGCTCAAATATAAGATATTCTATATAAAGTGTTGGCATAGGAATTTAAGAACTTAAGTTCAAATTCTGATGAATATAGTGGTGATAATGAATCCCCAAATATAATAACAGGTTTGCAGTCATAATCCCTAGCCCACACAGTGACTATATATACACTTGTATTTATTAGGAAAAAAATGCAAAGTATTATAAGTCAATTTCAGCGGATGAACTAAACATGGTAAAAAGCACAATAAACACATAAAATAAATATGATTATGTAAAAAAAAAAAAAAAATTCTCTATATACTTTTTTTTCAAACAACTTCAATTATAAAAAATGGTATTATAAACCAAATCCGCTAAATATCTTAGTGGGTATTGTGCTATGGTTATTTTCATTTTGAGCATCGAACTTCAATTTATATGAAATTGATCGACTTACTTTAATTTATGCTCATCAGAAAAATACTTAGAGGATTCCAAGGAGAATTTAATGATATATACATCGGATTTACCAACTCAACACCACTTAGCCATGTTATTTGCATACGTAAACATGACACGTCATAAAAAATATGGCTCAAAAAGTTAATGGCATATAATGCGTCAATAAGATTGGCCGGGTGGCTATCTTTAATCACATGTCATGTCTGTGTATGCTGATGACACTGTAAACTGATGTTGATATAGCAAATTTGATGTATATATCATAAAATTCTCATTGGAATACTTTGATATTCTTTTGACGAACATAAATTAAGGTTGAATGACCAAAATGATACAAATTGAAATTTGATGTTTAATATAAAAAATAACCCTAGTATGGCGCCCATAAAAAATTTTACCCAAGCAAAATCCATGGAGATACATCCACATTTTCCATATTTACCCCTTACATACAAAACCCAAAAGAAAAACAAGAAATAATAATAATTTTAAAAAATAATAATTAAAAAAAAGAAATAATAATAATTTAAAAACAAAGAAAAGAAGGAGAAGAGGAAAATGGGGTGGGTTGGATTAGTGGGAAGAAAAGAGAGCAGAGCAAAAGGCTGTCTCTTCATTCTTTCCACTTCGGTGCCCACTGGTCGTCACGGAAATGATGAGATTCCTGAACAAAACAACATGAAGATCCCATTCAGCCTATCTCTTCCATCCCCCTCTGTTTTTCCACCCCAACACCCCCACTACACCACACCATGATTCCTCCACCCTTCCTCCCCCCTCTGTCCATCCTCCCTTCCCTCTGCTGACCTCCTCCTCCTCCTTTTCCCCTATATTCCCACACCTTTTCTTCACAATTTCCATCTCCCTCTCTCATGAAATCACCATCGCATTCGTTTCTCATGCTTTTCTTTTTCTTCTTTGCTGTCACTGCCATTGCCTGTTGTCAGGCTGACAGGCAGGCTGTGCTGCTCATGGACTTCAAGAAAACTCTCATCGATGAGAACAACCACCTCAATGACTGGAACTCCAGCCTCTCAAATCCTTGCTCCTGGATTGGCATTGGATGTTTGCATTCTGAGGTGACCTCCATCAACCTCTCTGGTTTCAATCTTTCTGGTACTTTGTCTGGTTCCATTTGCGGTCTTCCCTTGATTGCCATCTTCAATATCTCCAAGAACTCCATTTCTGGCCCTATTTCTGTAGAACTTGCTGGTTGTAGAAATCTTGAGGTTCTTGATCTGAGCACCAATTGGCTCCATGGGATTATCGCTCCTGAGCTCTGTCAGTTGGCTTCTCTGAGGAAGCTTTATCTCAGTGAGAACTTCTTGTATGGTGAGATCCCTGATGCAATTGGCAATTTGGCATTGCTCCAAGAGCTTGTCATTTATAGTAATAATCTGACGGGTGGGATTCCGCAGTCCATAGGCGGAATGAAGGAGCTCAGGATTATTCGGGCTGGCCTTAATAACCTCTCGGGTCCAATGCCAGTTGAGATTAGTGATTGCCAAAGTATGGAGATTCTTGGGCTTGCACAGAACAGGTTGGAAGGGACTCTTCCCAGAGAGATTGGGAAGCTGAAGAATCTGACTACATTGATTCTTTGGCAGAACCGTTTCTATGGGGAAATTCCTTCAGAGTTGGGGAATTGTACTAGTTTAGAGATGCTTGCCCTGAATGACAATTGTTTTAATGGTAGCATTCCTAAGGAAATTGGCAGATTGACCCTGCTCAAAAAGTTGTATCTTTACACCAATCAGTTGGATGGAAGCATTCCTGAGGAGCTAGGGAATTGCAAGAATGCAGTGGAAATTGATTTCTCTGAGAATCATTTGACAGGGTCTATCCCAAGGGAGCTTGGCTACATACAGAGCCTTCAATTGCTTCATCTTTTTGAGAATCGCCTTCAGGGTGGTATTCCCAGAGAGCTCGGCCGGTTGAGCAAGTTGAGAAGAATTGATTTATCTATCAATAACTTAACTGGTGAAATCCCAACAGAGTTTCAAAACCAGGCTTCGCTGGAGTACTTCCAGTTGTTCAACAACAGTCTCCATGGGGTCATTCCTCCTCTTCTGGGGACCAAGAGCAACCTCACTGTCCTTGATGTTTCTAATAACAATCTCTCTGGTTACATTCCTGCTCATCTCTGCAAGTATCAGAAGTTAATCTATTTGAGTCTTGGAAATAATAATCTTCTTGGTAATATTCCATTTGGGGTGAAAACCTGCAAGTCCCTTGTTCAGCTACGTCTAGGGAACAATCAGTTGACAGGGAGCCTCCCTGTTGAATTATCTTCTCTTCAAAACTTGACGTCATTGGAAATGCATCATAATAAATTCTCTGGTCCTCTTGCTCCTGAAATAGGCAAGCTCAAAATCATCGAAAGGCTACTACTGTCGACAAATTACTTTATTGGGCAGATTCCTCCAGAAATCGGAGGACTAGCAGAACTTCACGATTTCAACATTTCATCCAACCAATTTTCAGGTGGTATACCTCCAGAGCTGGCAAACTGTACAAAGCTCCTGTTACTTGACCTTAGCAGGAATTATTTGACTGGAGAGGTTCCACCAGAGCTTGGCAGTTTAGTCAATTTAGGACGGCTTGGATTATCTGATAACAATCTGAAGGGCACCATTCCAAATTCTCTAGGAAGCCTCATTCGTCTTACTGAACTGCAGATGGGTGGAAATAATTTCTCTGGCCGCATCCCTGTCGAACTTGGGCGGCTTAATGCACTGCAAATTGCTCTTAACATCAGCTTCAATGCCCTCTCTGGAGAGATACCAACCGAGCTGGGAAACTTGCAAATGTTGGAATCATTGTTCTTGAATAACAATCAACTAGATGGAGAAGTACCTGCTTCATTTGGTTTGATGTCAAGCCTCTTCATTTGCAACCTCTCTTACAATCACCTTGTTGGGACATTACCCAGTACCCAGGTATTCCAAAGGATGGACAGCAGCAACTTTCTCGGACTTGATGGCCTGTGTGGAACTGGTACGAAAGCTTGTCAGCCTTCACCTACATCAACTGGAGTGGAAAGAGATGATACAAAGCAGAAAATAATCATCATTGTTTGTGTGGTTGTTGGAATAGTTGCTCTAGCTCTTACTGTGGGAATTTCCTTGTCTTTAAAGCGACAACTCCCAATTCTTGTTTCTTCTGACAATCGAAAAGGTGATTTCTCTGATTTCTACTACTCTCCCAAGGAGGGGATCAGATATCAGGAGCTTCTTAAAGCGACTGGCAATTTCTCTGAGAGTGCCATTATAGGAAGAGGTGCCTGTGGGACAGTTTACAAGGCTGTAATGTCTGATGGAAGTATTATTGCTGTCAAGAAGTTGAAGCCCCATGGAGAGGGTTCTAGTGCAGACAGCAGCTTCCGTGCTGAGATATCAACCCTTGGGAATATTAGACACAGGAATATTGTCAAGCTCTATGGTTTCTGTTATCATCAGGATTCTAATCTTATATTGTATGAATATATGGCAAATGGAAGTCTTGGAGAAATGCTCCACAGAAATCAGGATACATGCATTCTTGACTGGGACACTCGCTATAGGATTGCTCTTGGAGCTGCTGAAGGTCTTTGCTATCTTCATTCTGCCTGCAAACCTCAGATAATACATCGTGATATAAAATCAAATAATATTCTGTTAGATGAATCTATGGAAGCTCACGTAGGGGACTTTGGCCTGGCAAAATTGATTGACTTTTCGCAATCCAAAACCATGTCTGCAGTTGCTGGTTCATATGGATATATTGCCCCAGGTAAAAATATTTCATGATATTTTGTACTAGATTTTTTAAATTTCTCATTCATGATGTACTTTAATTTAACACCATGTGCTTGAAATGGCTCTAGTCTTTGTGGTAAGGGATAAGGCTTTGATGGATTGATTATTATCAGAAAGGCTGTGCTCTGTTTTGCTATAAATTTTATTCCAATTTTAGTTTATTCTTGTTGTTTAAAGAGTATGTATGTAGTAGGTAGCAAGATATCTGAAAATATGGTATGGAACAATTGATGTTTCATCTTCTCATACATAGCCTTTAACAAACATGTTTACTATAGGAAAAATTGAATGAATAGGTTTTATTATATCTGACATGAAGAGTGCTCAAGGCTGGTTTTTCTGGAAAGAAACTTTAGGTTACTATAACTGGAAGACTTACCACAGTATCTTTTCATGAACTGGTTTGTCCATACTGAAGTTGACATGTATCAGTCACAAGTAAAATGGGAAGAATGTGTTTTGCATTGAGTAAACTTGTAAATTCTTGTATGGATTCTATGTCATCTTCCCTGCAGTTGAGTTATGATGTCGATATTAATACATGATGAGTTTTGTTCGAGTAAGTATGATTTATGAAACTTCAGGTTCATTGAAGTCAAAAAGTATTTCTTTTTGTTCTAACCATCGTAGTTCAGAGAAGAATTGAGTAGCTGGATGTGCTTTGTAAATCAGTTGTCAATCATCCTATAAAGATTATTTATATTTCTTCGTTCTTTTTGGTTAACAGGTTGTTTCTTTGACATCTTATAATTGTATTGTTTTCAGAGTATGCCTTCACCATGAAAGTTACAGAAAAGTGTGACATCTACAGTTTTGGGGTTGTTCTATTGGAACTGATAACTGGGCGGTCGCCAATTCAGCCTTTAGACCAAGGAGGGGACCTGGTCAATTGGGTGAGAAGATCAATACAGCAAAGTCCTTCACCATCTAGTATTTTTGATGCCCGACTGGATTTAAGCTCAAGGAGTACAGTGGATGAAATGTCTTTGTTTCTTAAAATTGCATTGTTTTGCACTAGTGAATCCCCAGTTGACAGGCCAACCATGAAAGAAGTAATAGCAATGATGATTGATGTCAGGGAATCAACGAGTATTTCTCCTTCTTCTCCAACTTCAGAAACCCCTTTAGATGAAAGTGCTTCTTCCAAAGGTTAGTATGGTGAGTTTCTTTCTTGGCTAAATAATTGTTTGTACAGTTGATTGAGTTTTTTAGAGCGTATGAATGAAAACAGGATTCTGCTTTATTGTTGGGTGGTATCTCAAGTGAATAATATTGACTATTATGAAGTTTTAGGGCTGAATCGTATTGATGTTTGTGGTGGCACACCTTTGATAGACAGCTTATAAAATCCTACAAGCTAATAGTTGAATCTGGTTGCTTGATATTCTGAAATCATTAAATTGGTTTTAGCATTTAATATGTAGTTGTTTGTCTAGAATGCTTAAGCACTTGATGCTATTATAATCCTAGGATCAATTGTGCTGTCATGAGAGGAAAGCATGAAATCATAGTTTTTCATTGCGATCTGTGTTTTTCTCATGTCACTAAATGATTTCAAGCAATGTCTTTGGCATTCACTTGTGCATCCATTAACTTTAGTGAATGTCTAGTTCTCAGAATTACTCCTGCCTGATGTTCTTTTTCCCATAAATTATTTAGAATCTTGATCACTGGGTTATGTAATAACAGAATAGTTGGGATATTTGATCAGTTAGTTGCAAGGATTAGTCGTTTTCAATAGTGGGAAAGAAATGAATTTTATACGAGTTAGTAGGTCATTTTTGGTTTTTAATCTTATATGGAAGTTATTGTTTGAAGAGTTAAAATAAAAATCCGGTGTCTTTTCTAAGAAGTGGAATAAGCTTGATCATATGTACATAAAAATGACAGCATTAGGTTATCAGAAAATTATGCATTTATGATAATCAGCATGGGATGAAGTTTAAGATGGATCTGCAACGGACACTTTTGGTGTAAATATTGTGGGAGAAAATTGATTAAGCCAAATTAAGGTTAAAAAGTAAATGAGGACCAAGACAAGGATGATGAGAATCAAGGCTGCAATCAAGAAATACAAATTAATGCAGTAAATAAGGATGATATTAATTAATTATGCTAAAGAATTATTTTGAAATTTAATTATGAATAAGTCTTTTATTTTCTTCCCTAGCTAAGTTCTGTAATAAAGGGATTAGAATCCCTGTTGTTATGTACTACCTAAAATAGTAGCCTAGCCTTGTTATTTGATGATTAAACCTAATAAAACAAGGCTGACTGAAAGTTTGTTTAATTAAGATAGGTAGTTCTCTCTCTTTTCTTGAGTTCCACCTTTCCTCACCATAGTTTCCCATAGGAAGCCTTGGCTGAATCATCTTGTCACTAGATCCCAATCTAAGGCTTGCAATAACTTGGTACCATAGCCAGAAATCATGGGAGATTCAAACAACCAGATGAACCAAACAATGTTGATGATGTACATGTTGGAGGAACATGGAGCTGAGTAGCAGTAGTAGGCAGTACTTGCTGCCTTGTCAGCTAGAATTGGCAATATTTCCCTGACTCAAAAAGGCTGGGCAGGCTAGAGATGCTAGCAGGAACATAACAACAGCAAGGTACCAACACCTGCATGATTAGGGTCTGCATCAGGGGATATTCAGACAGCAGCTTTGTTCCTCAACATGGAAGGCTTGATTTCCCTTTGTATGATTGAAAAGAAGACCCATTAGGATGGCTAAATGGATATGATTGATTTTTCACAATCAACGGATAGTTTAGGGAGGACAAGATTGGACTTGCTTCATTCTATATGACCAGAGACGCCGAACTTCTGTTTTTTAATTTAACCAAAGAGAATTAGGATTTATCATGAGAGTGTTTCAAGGAATTGTGTCATCTCCGTTTTGCATCGCCAATGCGGAGGTACCCCTTGAAGAACTTATTATGCTTTTGCAAACATGGGCAGTGGAAGAAAATATAAGCAAATTTCAAAGCCTACTTGTGCGGATTACCACAGTATGCGCTGATCAGCAGGTGGATATTTTCTCAATAGGGCTGCCATTATCCATCCACCTTGATGTGGAAATTCATCGGCCAACATATTTGGTGTCAGCCATGAGCCTTGCTATTGCATTCGAGAAAAAGCTCTAACTCAATGAAGGGAAATGCCACTTCTACAGCTCCAAATATCGAGATAGACCCCGAATATTGTACGAAGTCAAGAAAGGGCAAGGTAAAATAGTAGTATTGAGTTAGGATGGCATACACACTAACCAGCCTCTATCAAATGTATGAACCGTACGGAAATGACAGAAAGAAGAGCCAAAGGGTTGTGTTACAATTGCAATAAAGCATACACTAGTAGCCATAAATACAAACGTCTTTTCTAGCTGGAAGTGGCAGGCACAGGTATGAAGATGATGGTGGAGCTGTCCTAGAACCTGAAGTTTCTCTCCATGCAATCACTAGGGTCTGAATTTGAGCTTGCGGACAAGCTCATGCTTGAGAGGGGGAAGGGGAAGTAATGTTACGGATGCTTTTTGGGGCAAATATTATGGGAGAAAGTAGATTAAGTCAAATTAAGGTAAAGAGAATACAAATTAAGGCAGTAAATAAAGATGATATCAATTAATTATGTTAAAGAAAGTTTGTTCAATTGAATCTAATGAAAATAGGTAAGCAGAAAGTTTGTTCAATTGAGATAGGCAGCTTTCTCTCTTTTCTTGGGCTCCACCTTCCTCACCATAGGTTCCCACAGGAAATTCAAGCTAAACCAATTACAAAGGGATTTTATACTGACCCTGGTGGCATGATTGTTACTTGGTAAGACAGTAGTAAATTTCATATGCACTAGACTTTGAAAAAGTGGTTTGTTTAAGGGTCATTGTCTTTGATTCACCGCCAATATTGGCTATAAATTGGAGTCCACATAATTAGCTTCGAGTCTCATTTTCCTATTCTATAGTAAACATAACCAGCTTCCATCCAAATCATAACTAAACACATCCTTCACTCTTGATGTACCAAAATTCACTAAAAGCTCAGCTTGTGTCTATCTGCCATCTTTTTCAATATTTGCATCTTGCTGCAACCAATCTTCTCCAAATTTAGTTGATAATTTTCCATTAGCTATTGCATGAAATGGTATATATCTAAGATGAATGTGTCTTCCTGAATGAAATATTTAGTTCTTTGCAAGATAAAATTGCACTGCAACTTTTACTTTGAAATATGTTATCGATCTTTTTGTAACCTAGCCAAATGAGTTTTTTACTGCCTTTTTTGCCAACATATGTAGCTTCTGTTGTAGACAAGGCAACAATCCAGTTGACTGATGTTTTCCCTATTTAATGTCTAATGGAAAATTGACAAGGCAACAATCCATAATGTGCAGTGCTTCTTCCATTAGCCTTATAAACTGGATGTTTGAGTCCACATTATCCTTCTTCATCAATGCTAGTACCTCCAAAACATAAGTAACTTGTGATGTTCCTCTTAAGTAATTCAGAATCCATTTCACCTCTTGCTAATGTTCTTTCCATGGATTCTTCATAAATGTGCTCCTAACTCCCATTGTATGTACAACATCTGTCCTTGTGTTCACCATAGCATACATGAGACTTCATTCAACATAAGACTGGTACATTCTTCATGTATTTTTCTTTTCTAAATATTTGGCACATATCTTGCTTAATAACTTGAAATGACTAGCAAGGAGAGTTGACACTGGTTCTGTGGTATCCATGTTAAACCTCTTTAATGCCTTCTCAATATGTTCTTCTCGAGACAACCATAACTTTAAAGAGTTATTTTTATTTCATCGGATCCTTTATAGTAAATATTCTCACCAATTGTTTCATCAATTTATTTGTATTTTTTCATGCATGTTACAACATCAAATTTGAGGGAAGCACTATATGCATTATTAATAAACATGACTAAATTACCCTAGCCATGCAATAGTGAATATAAGTTTATCAGCCTTAATGTCTTTCTTCCTAGGTAATTTCTTCATATGCAAGTCAACTCCATAGGGCATTGAAATCATTCAAGCTATTAAGAACCGAATTAGGTTTGGATTCTCAAATTAGACAATGCCTTTGACAGAAAATCTCTATTTGATGTAAAATGGGTTTCGTATAACCTTGCAAGAATTGTCATCAGTTCCGCTATGGTGTGCTCTTTAGTGATGTTTATTGATTAGTACCTGTTTTGTCAAACATAACTTTAAAGCTTTCATATCCAATGACGAGTCATCTTTTGCATATTCTCTAGCTTCTCCCTGATTAGTGGTGGTAAGAATAGGAAAAATAATTTGGATATCAATCATGAAAAGAGTTCAAGGGTATATAGAGAAATATTAGGATTTTATGGTATGGGCCCAATATGGCCATTAATCAATCTAAACTCTAACACTCCCCCTTAAGTTGGAGCATATATATCGAACATGTCCAGTTTATTACATAGATTACTAAAGACTTTAACACTTAAACCCTTAGTGAAGATTCCGCCAGTTGCTCAGACGAGTGGGTGTATGGCATAGAGATGACTCCCTTCAATACCATATCACGAACATAGTGACAATCAATCTTTACATGCTTGGTACGCTCATGGAATGTTGAATTGTTTGCAGTGAATATGGCAGCTTGATTATCACACAACATCTGCATAGGTATTATGATGGGGAATCCTAACTCAGATAGAAAAGGACGCACCCAAACCATTTCACAAGCTGTCTGTGTCATTGATCTGTACTCTGTCTCGACATTCGATCTTAAAACTACATTCAGCTTCTTGCTTCGCCAAGTAACCAAGTGTCCACCGACATACGTATAGAAACCCGACATAGATTTTCTGTCTCCTCTATCGCTAGCACAACCCCAAGCAGAATAGGCTGCAATGTCTAGGTGACTGATTCTTGTAGAGAAGATCTTTGCCGGGAGCTCCTTTTAACATATGCAAGAACTCTCAGAGCACCCTGCCAGTGAATTTCTCGTGGCTCATGTATAAACAGGCTCAGGAGTCCAATTACGTAAGATATATCAAGACGAGTAACTGTTAGATTAATGAGCTTGCCAATCAGACGTCTATATTAACCTGGATCTTTGAGAGATGGGGAAGATATCTCCTAGAAGGGTGGTGTTGTTCAGTAGGTGTACCCTCTAGTTTACAACCCAATAAACCAGTCTCCTCAAGTAAGTCCAACACATACTTCCGCTTTGAGAGCATCATCTTTCTTTGGCATATGCAAACTCAATACCAAGGAAGTATCTGGGTCTTCCCATGTTTCGTGTAACGAAATGCTTCATCAAATGCTCATTAGTTCTCTAAATGCCTTGATGATTGCTACCCGTCAACAAGATGTCATCGACATATATTGCAAGTACAACACATCCAGATGAAGTGTTCTTATAGAACACAGAGTGATCCACATTGCACATATGAAAACCATCTGCAACTGCAATTACACTAAACTTGTCAAATTATACATGAGGACTCTGTTTCAGACCATAGATTATTTTTTTGAGCTGGCAAACTAGATTTTCCCCCTGAGTAACATACCCCGGAGGTTGCTCCATAAACACAGTCTCAACTAAGTCTCCATAGAGAAGGCATTTTTCACATCGAGTCGACAGAGTGCCCATGATTGATTCATAGCTACCGACAGTAGAATGCGAATGGAATTCAGACGAGCAATCGGTGAAAAGCAGACGTGCATCTTGGAGATTGACTTAGCAGACAAGGAAAAAGTAAATGTGCGGAAGGAACGGTGAAGATTATCATAAGAAACAAAAAGTGAGATGTGATGTTTAGTGCAAGAACGAATACTTTTGCGAAAGACAATGAGAAGATCAAGAGACGAGTCTGCATGGTCCGGGGAGACAACCAGAGGGGGCTGATCTGGTGGTGGTACATGTTGGGGGTGATGATAAACATGTCTAAAACGACCATCATTTGGATCTATTGGAGGAGCCGTTATACTAGGTATAAACACAGGCGGAGCGACTGAAACAGGAATGGGGAGAAAAATATTAGATGATGTACTCAACAAATCGTGAGAACCCAAGTAAAAAAAAATTGAGACTCAAAAAACGTGACATCCATAGACACATAATATTTTCGACTGATGGGGTAGTACAAACGATATCTACGTTGGGTGCGGGAATATCCGACAAAGACACATTTAAGCACACGCGGGCACAATTTATCCGAACTAGGAGTTAATTCCTGAACAAAACCAGCACAACCTAAAACACGAAGGGATAAACGAAACAACTCAGTATCAGGTAGAAGATGACGTAGAGGAAACTCTCCCCTTAGGGGTGTAGAAGGCATATGATTAATAAGATATATTGCAGTTAAGCTAGTATCGGACCACAAATACCTAGGGTCACTACGCTCCACTAAGAGAGTGCGTGCAACATCTAAGATGTGATGATGCTTTCTTTCAACAACCCTATTCTGCTGAGAGGTGTGTGGACAGGTGGTTTAATGAATAATCCTAAAGGATACACACAAGGAATTTACAGCAGAAGAGACAAATTCTAAAACATTATCAGTATGAAAGACATTTGAGAACAGTGGAAAACTGATTTTGTACTTCCAAAATAAATGTTTTAAGGACATCAACAATAGACCGACGGTCTTTTAATAAATATACCCATGAAACTTGGGAAAAATCATCAACAAACACAACATAGTAACGCTGACTGGAAATAGACGCGACTTTAGAAAGTCTCCAAACATCAAAATGAACTAGATCAAATGACAACTGACTAGAAACTAGAGTATATCGTTTAAAGGTAACACGATGATGCTTACCCAACTGACATGACTCACATTGAAATGACTCAACCTGAATCTAAGGTAAAGCTTGTTGAAGACAACTAAGAGAAAGATGACCTAATCTACAGTGGTATGTGAGTGATGGCTTGGTGTTCGAAATAGAAGCTGCCAAACCACAAGGAATATCATTATCCACTAACGTATACACGTGGTCACCATGATTACGCCCAAAACCAATCCTCTTCCCCGTCCACAAATCCTGAAAGTGCAGTAAAAAAGGACAAAAGTCACACTACAATTCAACTGTTTAGTGATCGCAGAAAAAGATAGCAAATTGATAATAAATTCAGGTACGAAAAGAACATCAGTTAGTTTAAGCTGAGAGGAAGCTTGCACAACTCCTCCGGACACTAAGCAAGATCATTCATCGGCAATTGCCACAGAATGAAAAACAGATGGAAAAAGATTTTGGAAAAAACGATTTTGTACCTGTTATGTGAGAGGAGGCCCCGAAGTCGATAATCCAGGAACTGTCTCTGGAAGCAAGAAAGGCATTACTTGAGGAAATAGGAAAAGAGACTATGACATGAGAAACTGTGCCCTGTAGTTGCTGGAACTGCGCAAAGTCAACCTGAGAGATAGCAACTATTTAGCACAAGAAGTAGGTGATGGATCGGGCAACTCTGTACTAGCATTGGCCACTACCGGACGACCATGCTTATCCCAACAACGATTCTCAGTGTGGCCCGTCCGTCGATAAAAGGTGCACACAAACCTACTCCGAGAACCACCACGGCCGACTCCTCGACCACCATGAGAGGGGCCTTTAACACGCTCACAAGACGAAGACATTGTTGGAAATATAGTACCACATCGGTTGTGTGATAGAAGTGTAATGTGTTTATATATAGGTATAGGGGTTGAGCCACTAAGTCTTGAGACTTTTTGGTGTTTAACTTCTAAGCCCATATAGAGCCCATATTGGGTCCACTAGTACCAAAATATAAAATTTAACATGGTATCAGAGAAATATAAGTGGAGCCACCGATGTGGTACAAGTCCATGTGTGTATGACCTCCATGTGTGTAGGGCCTCTGAGACACAAGTAGTGTACAAGTCCATGTAAACAGACCTCTGGTGTACAAGTCTGTGCAAGTTCAACCGAGTTGAACTTGAGGGAGGGTGTTGGAAATATAGTACCACATTGGTTGTGTGATAGAAGTGTAATGAGTTTATATATAGGTATAGGGGTTGAGCCACTAAGTCTTGAGACTTTTTGGTGTAAGACCCCTAAGCCCATATAGAGCCCATATTGGGCCCACTAGTACCAAAATATAAAATCTAATAGACATGATGACGAAGAGACAAATCCTTCAACAAGACAAGGGCATTACTAGTGAAGGTAGAGGAACATCACCAGGTGCCTGTAGAACAACTAAAAAGGTGAGAGATGAGCAGCGACTGGTTGAAGGCTAGGGTATGGAGTGGCGGCGGCGGCGGCTAGTGTTTTGGGTGGCCGTTAGGATTTAACCCAGTGCTTTGATACTATGTTAGAATAAGAAAAATAATTTGGATATCAATCAATAAAAGAGTACAAGGGTATATATAGAGAAATATTAGGGTTTTGTGGTATGGGCCCAATATGACCCATTAACCAATCTAAACTCTAACAGTGGTAGATTAAGATCCTTCTTGTAAAGATAGTCCTTCATGTACAACTTCCACCACTCGAAGCTTTTTTTGCCAAGATGAGTGGTTAGGCCACTAAGAAAGGTAAAGACGTGCACAAGCTTTGGCGGAGTAAGTGGCACTAGGGTCACGCATACGTAGGCGGTGTGACCACCCGCACACAATCACTACTCACTTAGAAATATGTCCTCACCCGTGATTCAAACTACACCACTTGTGAAGGGTTCTAACAGGGAACCAAATACCAATAAACCACTACTCACATAATCACCATTGGAAGTTTGTTCCATTAAATTTCTTGGTATTTCCTCCTTATTCACATGGAATTGCTCCCACTTAAGTGAAAAGTCTCCTTGACTGAGAAAAGCCACACAACCAATCTCTAATTGTTGAGTAATATCCATGAAAACACAAGAATAAGAGAGAGAAAGATTAGTAGAAAAAACATAAGCATTCACAAAGAAGATACAAGAATTAATGTGGTTCGACAATCTTGCCTACTTTAGGAGCTATGATGGGAATCTCGCTTCCTTGTTGGTATTGAAGATGACGAATGTAAGGAGAAAACTTTAGCCGCCTCGATTTTTGACACTCTGGCCGCCTAGTTCTCCATGTAATATGATGGGAATCTGAACCTGAGCAACACATTGATAATTTACTTTAGTGGCATACTAATAATTTCTTATATACTACGATTTGAAAAGTGAATTTGATTCGGGGGTGTTACCCTTGATTTTCTCTAGAGTAAACTCCTTAGACTAGCGTGGTTCTTTCATTTTTTTTTTTCTTCTTCCAATTTCTTTTGGTTTCAACTAACACCGTAAAGATATGAATAATTTGGTGGGATAATTATCATATTTTGTGACATACAGACCAATGTTGCCTATATATGGCTTACATAGGGGAAAATTACATATCTATAGAGGAGTGTGCATTTTTTTTAAGATAGGGGATAATATAGGGGCACGTTATATCCCATGCTCTCCATATGATCCTACTTTACTTGGGTCCATTTAAAGAAATAGTTTTGGTTTCCATTTCACTTTCCATTTTTTTTAATTAAATTTCAGTCTCAGTCTTCAATTTTATTTTGAATATCTTTTTTTTTCCCAATCTTTCTAAGCTCCATAATTTTGTTAATAATTTTCTTATATTTATAAATTGTTTCTTCTGGAATTATTATTATTATTATTATTATTTATTTAATTTTTTTTTTATTATTTTTTTTCAACCCACCGGTTTCCTAGAGTCAGTGGCTCTAAACTAGTTTTGGTGAGGTAACGAAAGCCCTACAAGGGGTTTGTATGAACAAAGATTTAAATTTAAAACTACTTGTTTAAGCAATCTAAGTCTCTACCACTAGGACTAACCCTTGTTTTTTTTAATAGTGATTTTCATGATTTTAAGACTATTTATTCAAATTTAAATTTTAATATGATTTAAATTTCTTTCTCCTAAGTTTTCTTTTTTTAGAAAATAATTTAGAATGTGTTCCAATTCACATTGTTATATATTTGTATACAAACATAAAATTTTGTTTTACTAATGTGAGAATAGGAAAAATAGTTTGTATATCCATTAAAAAAAGAGTACAAGGGTATATGTTGAGAAATATTAGGGTTTTATAGTATGGGCTCAATATGGCCCATTAACCAATCTAAACTCTAATACTCCCCCTTAAGTTGGAGCATATATGTTGAACATGCCCTGCTTGTTATATAGATTTTTAAAGACTTTAACATTTAAACCTTGGTGAAGATATCCGCCATAAGGAATTGCTCAAAACTTTGTGCTCAAAACTTTGTGCCCAAACAAACATAGTTCCTCCCATCTGATTTTTGCGAGGCACAATGGAGATCCTTAACTAAAGAATCATGAGATGAAGACATGACCAAAAAGAGACAAATCCTTCAGCAACGAGACAAGGCCATCACTGGTGAAGGCTGATGAACATCATCAGCTGCTCATAGACCAACGGGAACGTGGAGATTCTTAACTAAAGAATCATGAGACGAAGACATGACGAAGAAGAGACAAATCCTTCAGCAACGAGACAAAAGGGCATCACTGGTGTGAAGGCTGACATCACCAGGTGCTCAAAGACCAATGGGAATGGCGAGAGATGAGCGGTGGCTGGCGGTAGAGGTGGCGGCGGCGGGTGAAAGGCTAGGGTTTGAAGTGGTGGTGGTGGCGTCTAGGAATTTAACCCAGTGTTCTGGTACCATGTAAGAATAGGAAAAATAGTTTGTATATCTATTAGAAAAAGAGTTCAAGGGTATATATAAAGAAATATTAGGGTTTTGTGGTATAGGCTAATATGATCCATTAACCAATCTAAAGTCTAACAACTAAGATGCTTTTTACCACCCTAAAAACAATATGATTCACATGTCTATATATATATATATGGTCGTGTCCACCTATCTGGTTTTCACTTTTCATTAAATCCAAGTGTCAGATACCCTCCAATACTTGGATACTCAACATCTGAATCAGTATCCTAGTAATATTTACATGACAGATAAATAAGAGAAAATAGTAAAGCTGATTGGCATCCAAGGGTCAATTGAATAATTGAATAGTGGAACTAATGTATGGAGATTTTTTTGAGGATCCAGAAGACTTTGCAATTGATATGGAGATCACAACTGATATGTGGACATGTTTCTTCATGTTGCTTTATCTTTCCTTCTGCCAATTTGCCCCACCGTTGCGCCAATGAATTTTCCATTGATAGTTCTGTGCTTTGTTAGTTTCATCCCATTCCCAATCTAATGAATAATATCGACCCTTCTTATTTGCCATGATATTTGTTTACAAGTGGTTTCTGTATTCTCATGATTAAATTTAAGCTTAATTTTGTTCTGCACATTATAACTACTGTATGCAACCTGCAATTTCCTTTTAAAAGTATTTAGAAAATATTGAAGCGAATAGATTTATCTGATGGAATCTTATGTACCTAAATAGACTACTTTCGCGTATGTTATCATTTCAAAGGAAAATGTTTAATATTGTCGTGTTGCAGAATAAACTCAATGGCGGGCGTGTACAGGATGACAGTACGAGTGGGGTATTCGATATCATTTCTTTCTGTTGTAGTGACTTAAGCAAGTAAGTTGGCTTTCAACTATACATGGGAGCTCCAGGAACTGACATTATGGAATGGTAGATCAAGGTTGCTGAAAAAAATAAACTCCAAGCAAGGCCAGGAGCAAGGGCCCGCTTCTCGTAAACTGTTAGAAGTTTACTACTCTGTTGCCTAATCCCATGAATTCTGTTCTTCGGGTTGGATATTTAAATAATTTTATCCGTGATTTTTCTCAAATTAATTGACTCAATTCATCTTCACATTTGGCTATCATGCTTGTTTTCTGCACTGGCCATGTGATTGTGTCAATTCAAACAAACGCAGCCTCTTTATTGAAAATATTTGAATGTATAATGATAATATGTTAATATATGACATGCTCATGACTCAAGTGGCATTGCTCACTTTAATAGATGATAATCTGATGATTCAGTTTTAACTGTTAGGCCTTTCAACAAGTTGTCCATTAAATCTCTGGACTCATATTTTCTGTATGGGATCTCTTGGAGGAGTCTGATCTTGCATGGTTGCATGCCAATAATTTAACATTGAAATTTGGGAGTGACGTAAGTCACCGTCAAGTAAAACATATTATTTTTGTACTTGTAATTTCTCTTGCATTTCCTTAATTGATGTTGCATGATCTGTGTAAGTTCTGTTGTAATTTTTCTGTTTGTTTATGCCTTCTTGTGGGTTTTGTTTCGTTGGGCTATGTTTGAACTTTTCAAATGTAAAATCAAAATCATGTACTCTCGAAAATTAAAAATTAGACAAAATTTAAAGCCCAATCTTTTTGGTATTTCTTTCATCTTGTCCAACTTCAAGAAAAATAAAAAAAATGCACATGTTGAGAACTAGATTATGGCTTGCTTTAACTCAAATTTTATATCAAGTTGATTTATATTTGACAATTCAAATTTGATTCAGATACAGTTTGATTTTGGGTTTTATAATAAATAATATATATGTGTGTGGCCGCCCATGAAGCTATTAATTTAGGCTTGATCTGGCACGAGCTTGGCTATAAAATTCTAAACATCAAATCTAGCTTAGGTTACTCATCTCTCACGCAGCAAAAGTTTCGACAGTTATTTAGGAAATCTTTTCTCTCACGCAGCAAAACTTTCGACAGTTATTTAGGAAATCTTTTCTACTAAAACAACTAATGACCTCTTAGTGTACTTGAATTAAGTTCTAATGTATGTGCTTGTATTCTTACCGTAAAGACGGGTTTGGATTTCAATTTGATAGGATGAGGGCACAAGTGAGTTTTTGACGTGATTTGTCCACTTTGTTAGGAAAAAAAGAATTGTAAAAAATTTGTTTGAAGCTAAAATATTGACTTAAACGACCGAATCAAGATTGTGATATTTTATGGCATAAATTGATAAGGGCCTAAGCCCCCTATATTGTTTAAACAAAGAAATTACAATGATAATAAGTCACAACTTTAAGCTTATCAACAAACATCTACAAACATAAAACTGAACTTTATTAGAAATTCTGCATTTTCTTTTTTCCTTTCATATATTTTTGTTTATTCCACTCCATGCAGCTTCTTGAGCAAGAGAATAAACTCATAAGCCCTCTGTGGATCTGGTAGAGTTTTAGACACACTTTTCCTTTGCATGCACCTCTTGGCCCAACCTATAATCTTAGGGCACTCCTTCTCTATGTTCAAGTTAGCACAAACTTCATAAGCATGAAACCTGTGTTGAGGCTTGAGCATGATCAGAGTGAGCTGGTGACACTATGCTGCGTGGGACCTGGAAAACAAATTGAGATATGTGATAGTGCGCGAACTGTGAGGCTGGTCAAATGATGCAGTGTTAAGCTCGGGAATTACACTCAATAAGTGACTGACTTTGCATGAATGTTTGTATTGCTTTTCATTATGCTTTGCTGTTAGTTTAATGTATGTTTGTATTAGATGTTTGTTTCTTCTGGTTGTATGAATTGTGATGCCTCACTGGCATGCACATCATGTGTTTGCTTAAATGCTCAGTTAATCAGTTAATGGGATTTAAGTAGAGTTTCATCATCTGTTCTTCTTTGTATTGAGTATTATCTCAATTGCTTGGTTGACTGAGTGTGTTTAGCTTGTGATTGTTATTCCTTTGATCCTGACAGTGGTATCAGAGAACAGCTATATTGATTTCAGTTGCAAATGTCTTCCTCTTCTTCAACAAAGGATTCTGATGTACCCTACTTCAAAGGTGAAAACTACAACCTTTGGGCATTGATGATGAAGACTATGTTCAGATCAAAGGATCTATGGAAGCTAGTTGAGAAAGGGTTCAGTGAAGAGGGAGATGCAACCAGAATCAATGAAAGTCTCAAGAAGGATGCCAAGGCCATGTACCTGATCCAGCGTGCCCTTGATCCTAGAATACTAGTGAGGATTTCTGAAGCAAAGACAGCAAAGGAGGCATGGGACATTATAAAAACAGAATTCCAAGGAGATTCAGACAACTCCAACATACAACTACTTGCACTTCAAAGAGAGTTTGATGCTGTTAAAATGAAGCATGGTGAAAGTGTCCAAGACTTTGTGAGCAGGATTCTGGACATTGTATATCAAATCAGAGTATTGAAGCAAGATCTTCCTCAAAAATCAGTGGTGTCTAAAATTCTTAGAAGCTTGACTCCCAAATTTTCACAAGCTGTACACTCAATCATTGAAGCAAAAGATCTGAACACATTGACAGTTGAGCAATTAAGTGGCTCATTGAAGAACCATGAAGCAATTCTTAATATAGAAGGCACTCACCTTGAAGGAGAAAAAGCTCTGCATGCTGGCCGAGGATCTCTACATCATTTTGATGGTCCCAACAGGGGAGGAAGAGGACGAGGTCGACACCCTTTCAGGGGAAGGGGACGCGGGCGCGGCAGGAGCATTGAAACTGGTCGCACTGAGCCTGTTCATGGTGCAGAATCCAGCAAGAACTACAAGAGTGTGCAGTGCTTCATTTGCAAAAAATTCGGCCATGTCAAAGCTCAATGCTGGTATAGAAACAAAGAGGCCAATATTGTAAAAGAAGAGAAGGAAAAAGGAAAAGAAGATGAAGAAGTTGCATTCATGGCAATCAGTGAAGAACCAAAGAAGACAGGTGGTATTTGGCTCATCGATAGTGGTTGCTCTAACCACATGACTGGTGAGAAGAGTTTATTCCAGAACATTGAAGTTACTCCTAGTCATTCAATCAAAGTGGGAGATGGAAAAGCTCTCATGGTGGAGGGAATTGGAAAAGTGATTCTCTGCTCAAGCAAAGGAAAGATCACAAGCTTGAATGATGTTCAATTTGTTCCAAACTTAGCTCATAATCTGCTAAGTGTTGGGCAAATGATGGACTCAGGTTTTGACATTGAATTCTCAAAAGGAATTTGTGAAATCAAGGACTCTGAATCCAAGGCAAGGATAGCTCAGGTATGTATGACCTCAAACAAGCTATTTCCACTTGAAGCTGATGATATTGGATTTGCAAACATAGCTCAAGTTGCAGAACAGACCTCAGATCTCTGGCATAAGAGATATGGTCACATTAGCATGAAGAAATTGATCATGATTTCTAAACAAGAGTTGGCACATGGTTTGCCAAATATTACAAATTCTGATCTCTGTGAAGCTTGTTTACAAGGGAAGCATGCTCGTGCAGTATTCCCTAAAGGAGAGGCAAAGAGAGCATTAGCTCCATTGGAGATGATTCATGCCGATCTAGTTGGACCGATCAGCACTCCATTTATTGGAGGTAACATGTATTTTCTCCTCTTTACTGATGATTTTACAAGGTATAGCTGGGTGTATTTCATAAAGAAGAAGTCAGACACCTTTTATCAATTCAAACTATTCAAGTCACTGGTGGAGAAACAACACTCATTTCCAATCAAGGTGCTGCAAACAGACTGTGGAGGGGAATTCACATCTCATGAGTTCGAGAATTTCTGTAAGTGTGCCGGAATTCATCATCAGTTATCAGCACCGAGAACCCCCCAACAGAATGGGGTTGCCGAGAGAAAGAACAGAACAGTAACAGAGATGGCGCGCACCATGCTAAAAGAGAAAAAAGCTCCCGTCTTTCTACTGGGCTGAGGCTGTCTCCACAGCAGTATACATCCTGAACCGGTCAACGACGAAGGCGGTGAAGCTTAAGACTCCTGTTGAAGCTTTGACCGGAGATAAACCGCATGTTGACCATTTCAGAATTTTTGGGTGTCTGGCGTATGTGTATATTGACTCACAGGAGAGAGGCAAATTTGACTCCAAGTCACGAGCCGGGATTTTCATTGGCTACAGCAAACGATCAAAGGCCTATAAGGTCATTGATCCTGATTCTCTCCGCGTACACGTCAGCAGGAATGTCAGGTTTTTTGAAGAAAAGGCTTGGGATTGGCCAGGAGAAGCTGACTCAGATGTATCAAACTATGAGCCAGCACGTGAGTTGGGCATGACTCAAAGCGATGAATGTTCTCCTCAATCCATACCGTCTAATCAGACTGATGAACGGCTAGATTCACACCCACTGAATAACTCATCTTCTTCATATGAAATAATTCTCGCCGGAGAAGATGGTGGCGGTCCGACGAGGTACAGAAAACTTACAGATATTTATAATTCCTGTTCTCTTGCTGTTACCACAGGAGACCCCGAATCTTACGAAGATGCAGCTATAAGCCAAGAGTGGATCGCAGTTATGAGAGAAGAGCTCACCTCAATCAATAAAAATCAGACATGGAGCTTGGTTTCTCTACCGGAAGGAAAGAAATCAATTGGCCTGAAATGGGTTTTTAAGTCAAAACTCAATCCTGATGGTACCTTATTGAGAAGAAAAGCTCGCATTGTTGCAAAAGGATATTCACAACGAGAAGGGATTGACTTTGAAGAAATATTCGCACCAGTTGCACGAATGGAGACTGTGAGAATTCTTCTATCTATAGCTGCTCAAAAGAATTGGGTTGTGTATCAACTTGATGTTAAGTCGGCTTTTCTTAATGGAGAACTCAAGGAGGAGGTGTTTGTCTCACAACCGGAAGGTTTTTATTATCAAAGGCAAAGAGGATCGGTGTATCGACTCCACAAAGCATTGTATGGACTTCGCCAAGCTCCCAGAGCATGGTATAGTCGCATTGACACTCACTTTATTCAAATGGGTCTTATTCGTAGTCAGAATGAACCCACAGCTTTACTGACAAGAAGGAAGGTGATGATTACTGTTTCTCATTCTTTGTGTATATGTTGATGACATTTTTGTATATGGGGTCTTCTGAAAAGCAATTGAAGGAATTCAAGAATTCTATGATGAATACATTTGAAATGTGTGACCTTGGAACTATGAAGTACTTTCTCGGATTAGAAGTGTTCCAGAAGAAAGGATCTATTTTTGTATCACAGCACAAATACACTGTTGATCTTCTCTGCAAATCAGGAATGCAAAATTGCAAGAAGATTGACACTCCTTTGAATCCGAATGAGAAGCTGCACCTATATGATAATTCAGGGGAAACTGATCCAGTGAGATATCGGAGGATTGTTGGTGCTCTGCTCTATCTAACACACACACGTCCCGATATAACTCATGCTGTGTCAATGGTTTCTCGATTCATGCAGTCACCAAGTGTATTTCACTTTGGTAGTGTGAAGAGAATTTTGCGATATATCAGTGGAACGATCAACTATGGGATTCATTACAAGAAGTGTGAAGAATTCAAATTAATTGGCTACTCTGACAGTGATTGGAGTGGCTCGCAGGATGACCGGAGAAGCACCACCGGCTGGGTGTTCTCACTTGGGTCAGGTGTTATTGCCTGGTGTTCTAAAAAGCAAGCCATTACTCGCTCTCGCTAGCAATCAAGCGAGTACATATCCTATAAAGCAGCAGATGTGAAGTCGTGTGGTGAGACGATTACTTGATGATCTTGGTGAAAAACAGATTGTTTCTAGTGTCATTTATTGTGACAATCGCTCTGCGCTCTCCATTGCCAAGAATCCAATCCTCCATAGTCGAACAAAGCATATTGACACTAGGTTCCACTTTATTCGTGATCTTGTAAAAGATGAAGTAATTGAAGTTAAGCATTGCAAGACAGATGATCAGACTGCAGATATATTTACCAAGGCTCTGCCCAGGTATAAATTTGAAACACTGAGATCAATGTTGTGTATGTGTGATATCTCCGATCAAGGGAAGATGTTGAGGCTTGAGCATGATCGAGTGAGTCGGGTGACACTATCTCTGCGTGGGACCTGGAAAACAAATTGAGATATGTGATAGTCGCGAATCGTGAGGTCTGGTCAAATGATGCGATGTTAAGCTCGGGAATTACACTCAATAAGTGACTCGACTTTTGCATGAATGTTTGTATTGCTTTTTCATTATGCTTTGTCGTTAGTTTAATGTATGTTTGTATTAGATGTTTGTTTCTTCCGGTTGTATGAATTGTGATGCCTCACCGGCATGCACATCATGTGTTTGCTTAAATGCTCGCTAATCGGGTTAATGGGATTTAAGTAGAGTTTCATCATCTGTTCTTCTTTGTATTGAGTATTATCTCAATTGCTTGGTTGACTGAGTGTGTTTAGCTTGTGATTGTTATTCCTTTGATCCTGACAACCTGGCATAGAAAGGCACTAAAGCGATATCAACAAATCCAAAAGTTTCACCATGGAAAAACTTTTTGTTTCCGAGCTCTTCCTCCAAGGTATTAAGGATTTTGATGAAATCCTTCTTCGCCTCTTCTTGAGCCTCTCCTTTCAACTTCCACAGTCTTGTTACAGTCATAGATCTAACCAACAACAAAATATAAAATAAAATAAAAATAATAACACAAACATGTTAATTCCATCTCATCCTACAACATGCAAAACTGTGTACCAATGTATAAATTCACCGAGACGATTAAGGTTAGATTCTTTAACTAGAGCTCAATTTTAAAATGGTAGATTCATGCTGCTTGTATTTATATCTATATATTTGAGGTTATGTACATTTAAAATACACCAATAAATTACTGTGAATGTTGAAATTTATCGTAAACAAAAGCTTATAGTTATTTAGTTATTTAAAATTTTATTTGAGTGCAATTCTTTATTGTGACTTTGAGTATGATCGAGTTAAGATTTACGCAGTAGCAGGATCTAATTTATATAATCTATGACTTTGCATAAAACACTATGCAAATTTTTGATGTGATAAGTTGTCTCACATTTTGGTATGCTTAATCGGAGGCGTGGTAATGTGTTCACCAACTCAACATGGTGTAAGAAATTTGTCCCATTAAATTCTCATCTTTCTATCAATATATTCGTATACCATTAATAGTATGCCAATAATAAAATTATCACTTGACTTCCTATCTCTTATGAGTTAATTCTAAGAATATGTTACTAATTTAGGATTAAAAAAAAAATACTACTCTAGATTACCTGTTTGCTGATGAAATCAGCCCAAAATCGAGCTTGGGCGCAGGCGAAGGGTTGAGCAGGGAGCAACCGTGCTTTATCCAGCCAAAACTCATCAATGTATTCAACAATGAGGAGGGAGTCACAGATTGGTTTGCCCTCATGAATCAGCACCGGAACTTTTTTATAAACTGGGTTCGATTCTAGCAAGAGGGCACTCTTGTTGTTCAAAATATCCTGCTCTTTGTACTCATACTCCACACCCTTCTCTTCAAGTGCTATCTGCACCCTCTGCCCAAAAGGGCTCGCCCAAAAGCTAAGCAAAACCACCCCATCCTTTGCCATGAAGATATTATTATATGTGACTTGCTAGTACTGCCTTGGTAACTAATTGGTTTTTTGTTTCTAGGTTGTGGTTAAGTTCTTTATAGAGGAAGGAGAGAAGGAAGGATGACTGGATGAGATCAGAGGTGACGTGTTATTTGGTTAGACTGTTTTCTTCTTTAAGTTCTAGGAGTTGTCCGCCCGCTGCCGAACGTCATCGCTTGCGATGGAGACTTTTGCTTTCACTAGGAGATGGTCAACATGAAAAATCGAGTACACGTTTAAAAAGTATAACTAAATAGATAAAAATAAATGGACGCTTTTTATGGTTTTATTATTATTTGTTTCAAGAAGTATGCTAGATTTTTGGGAAGTAAAGTTTACGGCTTTATTTGGTTCAAAAAGATGGAGGGGGAGGGAGGAGTGAGGAGTGAGGAGTAAAGAGGAGTGAGGAGAATGGTGGGGTTGAAAAAATTTTATATTTAGTTCACTAGAGGAATGCGGAGGGGTAATTTATTTTATTTTATTTTTTATTTGGTAAGGAGTGAGCTAGGAGTGGTGTGACGTATATTTTACCAATTTGCCTTTTTATATAAAATTGATCATAATAAATTTTTTATACATACTTAGGATTATTTTGTACCAACTTTGTTAATATTAATACTACCTAGGATTATTTTGTACAAACTTTGTTAATATTAATATTAATATTAGTAATAATATTATTTGTATAATATTAATAATAATAATATTATCAAACTAATACTATAATCACTCATTTTTTATATTATTATTATGTATAATTTTTTTTATTAATATTCACTTCACACATTACAAAGAATGAGAGAACAAAAATAATATGAGAGATGAAATTAGGTTTTAAAAAATATTATGGTAATTTATTAAATTAATAAAGGGCAATTTGGTCTTTTTATAGACATTTAAAGTTTAAAATTTTGTTAAATATTTCCACCCCTCCAAAAGACTCTGATTTGGAACTCCTCCTCCTCCTCCTCCTCCTCTTTACTCTCCCCAACTAAACAACCATCATTCCTCCCCACCCCTTACTACCCCTCCAAAATCCTCCAACCAAACAATGGGTACGTATCTCCAATAAACTCCTCATAATTTGTCTATCCCATAAAAGTCTCTCTTTCTTAACCAATTTCTTTCTCAGCCCAGATGGCAATGACAAAGTAGAAGATGCAGTTAAGTGGCGCAAGAAATTACTAGTTTTCCCTACTTCTTACCCCACATTCAAATTATCTCCAGGAATTTACAGAAAAGCCCTCCACTCCTCGGGAACCGCTCACGAAAAAGTTGGATGGTTGGCATGTTGAAGCGTTGGGATTTGAGAATGGAAACTTTGCCTCACTCAAGCTGCATCATTTCGCTTTCTTCTTATTGTGCTAAAGCCAGTGGAGAGAACCTTTCCCACAATCGTCTTCCTCGCGAAAGTCCACCTTCAAGTTGTCTGTGGAATCAGTTTCTCATTCAAAGTATTCCGAGGTAGGTGTAAAGTGACATCTTTTCAAGGAAGAAGTTAGTCAAAAAGGTGAGATGGCATGTTTGGATGGTGAATCTCTGTTGCTTGAATTTTTTCTCATGTTTAAATGTTTGACAGTTTTAGTCTTTGCAGGGTGGTTGTTTATTTCCGGTGCAGTATTAGGCAGTTTTTGTGTAAAATCCATTTTCTCTACTGTGTATTTGGTAAAGTTTGTCATTGTTGTTTCTCATTCTGTATATTGTTTGTTTGTTTCTATGTATAATATGGTTTTGATTGTTTCACCGATAACTGACTATGTGCTTCTTTTGATAACAACAGTAGATGGGCACCATGCTAGTGAATGCAAGGTGTTACTTGGCCCCCATTGTGAAAACACTCACAAAGTTAAAGAAGGAGATAAATAGGCGCATTGGGAGATCCACCTTGCACTACAACAAATTTTATTTTTAGTAATAACAAAAGTTATCACTAAAAGCAATAATTTTAGTCACAATTAGTAATAGTAGTAAATTTTAGAAGTCGTCACCTCCCGTCACAAATACCTCCGATGCTAATACAAGAATGACCATTTTAGACAAATGGTCACAACTACTCTATATTTTTGTGACCAATTTCACGACACTAACAAATTTAATATTTGTGACAAATCAATATAGCCACAATAACAATATTTATTTATGTTAATTTTGTTGACACAAAAAACTTTTAATTGTGACGAATAAAGTGGTCACAATAATTTGTTTTGTTGTGTCAATTTTGTCAACACAAAAAAAAAATGCTAAATTGTGACGAATAAGCTGTCATAATAATCTATTTTATTGTGACAATATTATTGACACAGAAAAAAATAAAATAGTAACAAAACATTTTTTGTCAATAGTAATATTTTTATTGGTGACCAAAACTTCGTCACTAATGTTACTTTGAGATATTGTTATGTGTTTATATTGTCACAAATAAAATTTTTAATTTAAAAATAATGTTGTCACTAAAATAAAAATTATGTTACGCTAATTTCACCACTAATATAATAAATTATTTGTGATTAATATAAAGTTATATCTTATATGTTTTTCTCAAGACAAATTTTTAGTAGTAAAAATATTGTCACATAAGCAAATAAAATATTTAATATTATATGAAAATAAATAAATAAATAGGTAAATAAATATCATCAAAATATACAAAATTTAAAATTTGAATATATAAAATCGAAACTTATAACATCGAAAATACAATTATAAAATCATCCTTTTAAAAAAAGAAAAAAAATTATAAAATTATCCTAAATTTGGAGATGAAGTACTCCTCTATGCATTTGAATTTTCTGTTTTGCTTTTCAGCCTCAACTTCGGCTAGAATTTGACTCCTTTGTTGAGACTTTAATGTTATTCCCTTTCCTTGATGCTTATTCTGCACATTTAGGGGGGAAAAAGAATCTAATGACATAATTTTAAAAATTAAAAATTTTTAATTTAATTACAACTTTCATATCATTATTTCTTCTCAATTGAGGCAAGTTCCATGTTGCATTTGGCTTTTGTGATTTTCAATGGATAAAAAATCATTAAATCAAAAAAGAAAAAAAATCACATAATCAAAATCTAAATAACATATTCGTATGATGAACCTGAACCTAACATTCAAAGTATCGAAAAAGAAAACACTAATAAACAATCATCATTGAAAAACAATTCAATAAACCTAGATTTGAAGATTAAAAAAGATAAAGCTAAAAAATAATTGTCTCTTATCCATTGCATAAACTAAGCAAAAGAATTTAAGAAAAGAAAATTAAGCAAATCTTGTGGCCATTAACAACATGTACCTTTACATCAAGAGCCAGTTGAGTCACTTTAATCCTCCGAATAAAATGAAACAGAACTGTTGCCATCGATCTCCATAGGCACATAATTACTCGAGGCTTCACTCCAGTTATATGTTAAGTTCATTGAGGATATATATCTTTTTAAATTTTAATTTTTAAAAAAATTTATATTATCTAGATTTTGTTTTGTGAGATTTAGTAAATCTCTATTTAATTTTAATTTTTAAAATCTTTCTCTAATACTATAAATCCTATGTATAGTCTAAATTAAAAGCTTGTTTTCTATCCCTTAAAATGTCAAATTTGAGGATTGGGTAAACAATAACAATTTGCAAAACAATGAATTTGGAGAATATTTTCTTTCATTGATTTTTATCTCATATTTTCACAAATATTTTTAAAATTTGAATAGTTTTTTTTTAAATGTTTATATATATATAGACACGCACATATCAAATTTGATCCTAAAATATGTTAAATATACTATAGGGTTTTTTGTGACAATATTTAGTAGATATTAATAGTTGAATATTTTGTGACAAAAAATGTGATCACAAAAAATAAAATGACCAGCAACAAAGAACACTTTCGTCACAACAAATGAAAATATTATTTACGATACTATAGATATATTGTGAGAGATTCTAAATCATCACAATTATAATAGTTTTAGTGATAAAAAAATCATCACAATTAACTGAAACAATTGTGTTAATTAATTTTTTTTATCACAAAAAACTTCATATTTGTGACAAAATGAGTGATAGTTACAGAAAAAATTCATAATGTCGTAATTCTTGTAGTACAAGCATAATTTATTTAGTATATTAAAACTAGATTGGAGAAAGCAGGCCTATATTTTTACTGTATTTTAATATTTTTTTTTGTTACTTTTGGTATTTTTATGTGAGAATAGTTGTTTATTTGGTAAATTATTGATGAATGTATATATGAAATATTCTTCTTCGCATTGTAGATACAGGGGCTACACTAATGCGATGATGATGATTTAGTGTTTTGGCATAGTTGCTTTTAAATGTTTTAATAGGTTAATATTTTGGCTTAATAGAACAATTTTTTTTTGTATCCAATAGGTTATTTTGAAGTATTTATAAATAATAATTTTATTTGATCGATAAAATCTTGTTAAATTTTAATTTTAAAAACCTTTTAAATTTTATATATAATTGCTTAAAAAATCTATACATTACCTTTGACGTTAGATAGGATAAAATAGACTTTTTAATATTTTATTAATAATATAATTTTACAACTATATATACTACGTATTTGAATTTTTTTTTTTTGTATTTAAAATTATCGACACAAAAGGTAAGATGTATAATTGTGATGGATACTAAATTGCCACAATTGAAATCGTAATAGTGACAAAATAATTAGATATCACAACTAATCCAAATTGTTTTGTCAATTAACTTTTTTAGCATAAAAACCCCAATAATATGGTTAATAAATTTAATTTTTGTGGCGATATTTAGTGGGCACTAAATGGTTGAATTTTTTGTGACGAAATTATTGTAACAAAAAATATAAGCGGCGGGAGACATTGTTTCTTCCATATTCCAATGGATTCTAGTGGATTTCTCAAAAGTACGTCAATAAGCATCATCGGAGAAGATCGCGCGTGACAGGCATCTTCAATGATCATTATCAGAGGGGCGTGAGTAACACATGTCATCTGAATAATCTTAGGATCCTCTAATCCACAACCTTCGAAGAACTATTAGAGGGAGTTAGTCTAGGAATACATTAAAAGCTTATTTATTCTTTATTTGTTTTTGTGGTTCTCTTGTGTTTTGATGATTTGCTTGTTATGATCCATAAGAACATAATTAGAGGAGAATTGCATGTCTAGGTCCCTCGGTTATTATTTATGAATATTGATTGATTAATATAAATTGTTCTAGTTTTCGTAATCATTGCATGATCTTAATCAATTGTTACATTTGATGTGGATAAAGAGGATATGCCCCTATGATGATTACGCCCATGCCATTATATATCTATGCATGTTCTAAGAGGTTAGGCATAGCTAAGTTTCTGGATTAGGGGTTGATTGTCCCTTAGGCTTAGTGTCTGATTGATCTCTTCTTGTGGGATTACCACACTTAAGGCGAACCTAAGAAGCTGGGGTGGAAGAGATTCTATCTCAAGTTCTTAGTGGTTTAGACCTAGTCACCATGGCTAATTGGGACCAGTAGGCCTTTGAATTCCCCCGATTTGAACCTAGAACACGATTAACACTTAACGGCTAACATAATTAATAATTTAGATACTTATAGTACATACTCCCAACTCCTTCTAAGTGTGTTTAAGGTCTTCTCTAATTGTATTGTTTAATAGTGTTATACAAGTAAACTAAAGAAAGAGCATAACGATTACAGCATTGATTAAGTGAAAAGAAAGTAATAGGAGCCTCTCGCCGTTCCTAGGGAAATATGAGCCTCGTGTTTACCCACGAGGTATTACTTGATGACTCGTACACTTACGGTATAATGGACCAATTATAGTATTAAGTGCATACATGCATGCTGATATATTTGCATAATTTACACACCCATAACATGCTCGTCATCCGCTGACGATCTGGCCTCGTTTGACCATTATGCTTGGGAGTATGCCATTCACAAATGGCTAATGATCGATGTATCATTAATGGTCGCCAGTGTCCAGTTTTGGTGTAAAGGAAAGTACACCATGATAGGCTATTTGAAAGGGTGCGTGACATGCCCCTTTGCATGTGTGTACTGCAAGTGCACGGGTGTCAAAGTAATAAATGCCCAAAGGTCAGGTAGTCAAATCTACAGGGAAATTGAGAGTACTAGTAATTACTCTTTCTCTATTATCTAGCCTTAAACTAGTTGTTGGAAGCAATTATAAATTAAACTAAAGGAAAGGAAAAACAAGAGATACAAGAGTAATGTAAATTAAGAATACAATCCAGAATGGAGTGGATGCTCGGGTGATGACTCCCTAGGGTTACAAACATGAAGTACAGGATTTAACACATGCTTTCTACTCAAGTTGAGATAACTCACGATAATCCTGAAATACACCGATCCTGTTTTTACTGCAACCGGTGACTGTTCCCCTAAGAGGCTCTAACGGTGATCTCTCTCTTTGCCTAAGCCACCTATGAATGTAATGCGTTCTAGGGATCCCGAATTATCAACTAGACTCCAAAAGATAGATTAAAAGCTCTCTCGAGACAATTAACCCCTGATCGTATACAAACCATGGCGGTGATCTCTCTCTTCACTAGGGTTCATATAATTGCCTAACGCTCACGGAATTGTGAAGATAGGCACGATCAAGTCGAAGGGGAAAGGAGCTCTCCTCCACCTAAGGTTCTACATTCTTAACCCTCTCTAACCTTTTTAGGTTTAGCCCTAGTGGGTTTCTCAACTCAACACTAGGTCAACCTTAACATACAATCAGAGCTCTCGCTACAAATGGAGGTAAGGCAATCAATCACAAGATTGAAACTCAAATTAATAAGAAGTAGAGAAACATGAATTAAATCAACCAAATATAATCCCAGGGTTCTGATAAGTGCTTGTGTGATAAGAATACGAAGTGTTCTTTCCTTATGATGAGCATTACTTTTATCGGGTTCTAATGCTAATATGTGTGTATTTATGTTATTTTCATGCATATAGGGTTGTGAGGCTGAATATTAGAGAAAGAAGCCAATGTGGATCGTAAATGCACCAATTAGAGGAAATCTTGAGAAGGTTCAAACACAAAGACATAAGTCGGGTTCGAAATGCGGGAATGTGCGCCAACCTCCTCGTATTCAAGTTAGCACAACGATTTGGAGGGGCACAAGGGCAGTCACATTCAAGCTTTCCGGCTTGTGCATGTATAGCAAGATTTCCACCAACATGTCCGTTATTGAAGAAGCAAAACAATCTACGACGTAAACGTGTGCCCGTTTACGCTACCTCGATGAAAGCATTGATTCGGGAGTGCTTCGGGGCATCACTGTAGCAGGATACTGTAGCAGGCACTGTTTATAGTTGGCCAAAGAAGGATGATAACAGAGAATCCACACTGGCGTGCGTTAATTCCACACGCCCGTGTCAAAAATACACACGGGCACCCACATGGGCGTGTGGATTCCCGATTCCAGCTCCATTTAAAGCCGATTTGAGCCCCGATTTCAGGATGTTTTTCTCCATCTTTTCCCTAATTTGAGAGAGGGTGGCAGCTAGGGTTTGGAGAGGTATTGGCTAGGGATTTGGAGAGGTTCTATGGCTCTGACATCGTGCTTCATTTGGAAAAAGGTTAGTGGGAGAGCTTTCGTCGGCACCAATCCGGCGAGGTGTATCCTAGGCCGGACAAAGGGACCCTTGGATGAGTAGAGGACTTTCCACAAGACCATTGCCATGACTATTGAGGGGATTTTCTATGGATTCTTTACTTTGACACTTGGTTTCATTGATTGTAATTAGCTCCATGGAGAGCTAAACCCCCTAGTGGGTACTTGGGTATTTGTGATCCTTAGAATGTATTCGTTTCATTAAACCTTTTTTATATGCTTTCAATTAATTGATGTTTTATTTGAGTTCCAATCTTGAATGCTTGATTATTTGAATACTCCCTTAGAGTGACACTAGGGTTGAGAGTTCTTGTTGGTAACTGACAAGATCCCTTTGCGTATATCCCGCAAGTGCAAGGGTTTGTTGAAGTAATAATCCCGGATGAGCGGGTATCGTATCCACAGGGAGTAGGGAATAAAAACACTCAATTCGCTTCTTAGCTATGTGAAAGATGAATAGTGATATGTGTGACAATGATTCAATTCTCAAAAGTAAAAACAACAAGTAAGAGAGCACAAGTAAAGGAGAAGGTAAGGCAATCGATAAAGATGGGGTACCCGGATATTGCTTCGGTTAGGACAATCATTTCAAGTGCAAGAACCCTCTATTATGCTTCCTAATCAATGCAAGTGAGTTGTGGAAATCCTTAATGATATAGTCCCAAATCTAAGGTCAACTATGCCTAACTCTATACATGTCCCGGAGGAGAGATTGAATAACCTATCAAATAGAATTGCAATAAGTTCTAGGGATTCCAAGTGATAAATCTCTTCCTAATTGTAGACCTAACCCTTTGGTCCAGGTGGAAGGTCCTTAACCACAATTAAGCCCTAGATACTAAGATCACTTCTGCGCTTCACTCCGTTGCACCCGCAACTAAGCCCCAGCGGAAGGTCATCCCTTAGACCATTCACTCTATTGTAGCTGCAAAGAACTCGAGGAATGGAGGTAGAATCTAACACATCGGAGGGGAAAGGGGACGCTCCTGTACCTCTCGACTCACCCTCTCAACCCTCTCTAACCTAGCTTTGTCTAACACTCATGGTGTGTCACTCACAAGGTTACCAACAAGAACTCTCAACCCTAGTGTCACTCTAGGGGAGTATTCACACAATCAAGCATTCAAAGTTGGAACTCACAATAAACATCAATTAATTGAAAGCATAATAAAGAGATTCAAAGAAATGAATACATCCTAGGGTTCACAAATACCCAAGTACCCACTAGGGGTTTAGCTCTCCATGGAGCTAAGTACAATCAAAGAAATAGAATGTAAAAGCAATGAATCCATAGAAAACCCCCTCGATAGTCGTGTCGATGGTCTTGTGGAAAGTCCTTTACTCGTCGTCCAAAGATCCCCTTGTTCAGCATAGGATACGCCTCGACGGAAGCTCCCCTACCAACCTTCTTCCAAAGAGATGATGATGTTAGAGCCGTAGAACCTCTCCAAAACCCTAGCCAATACCTCTCAAAACCCTAGCCGAAACCCTCTCTCAAGTTGGGGAAAAGATGGAGAAAAGAATACTTAAATCGGGGTGAATCGGCTTTAAATAGGGCTAGAATCGGGGATCCACACGCCCCTGTGGATTTTTCACACGGGCGTGTGGAATTTCCACACTCCGTGTGGATTTTTTGGTCTGCAGTTTTCTCGACCGGCTGTGAACAGTGATGCTACAGTACTTTACTACGGTGTTCTGCTATAGTATCCGGTCTGAAATACTTCCCGAATCCATACTTTCATCGAAGTAACGCAAACGGGCACACATTCACGTCGTGGATCGCTTTGCTTCTTCAATGATGGAAAAGTTGGTAGAGATCTTGTTCTATATGCATAAGTCGGAATGCTTGAGTATGACTGCCCTTGTGCCCCTCCAAATGGTTGTGCTAACTCAAATACGAGGAGGTTGGCACACACTCTAGCATCTCACACCCGACGTATGTCTTCGCGTTTGAACCTTAGCAAGATTTCCTCCAAAATCGGTGCATTATGATCCACATTGGCTTCTTTCCTTCATAATCGGCCTCACAACCCTACCTGCATAAAAGTAACATAAAAGCACACATATTAGTGTAAAAACCCGAGAAAGGTAATGATTAACATAAGGAAAGAACGCTTCGCATTCATATCGCAAGAGCACTTATCAGTAACCCTTATGAGTGAGTGACACACCACGAGAGTTAGACAAAGCTAGATTGGAGAGGATTGAGAGGGTGAGTCGAGTGGTAGTGAAGCATCTCCTTTTCCCTCCAGTATGATTTATTCTACCTCCATCTCCTCAAGTTCTTTACAGTCATAGTAGAGTGAATGGGCTAAAGGATGACCTTCCGCTGGGGCTTAGTTGCGGGTGCAACGGAGTGAAGCGTTGAAGTGATTTTAGCACCTAGGGCTTAATTGTGGCTAGGGACCTTCCACCTGGACCAAAGGTTTAGGTCTACATCTAGGAAGAGGATTTATCACTTGGAATCCCTAGAACTCATTGCAATTTTATACGAGTGCGAGGTTGAGAGGTTATTCAATTTCTCCTCCGGGACATATATAGAATTAGGCATGGTTAACCTTAGATTTGGGACCATGTATTTAAGGATCTCCACGACTCATTATTGCATCACTTAGGAAGTATAATATAGTGTTCTTGCACTTGAAACAATTGTCTTAGGCGGAACAATATCTGGATACCCCATTTATATCGATTGCCTTACCGTCTCTTTTTCCTGTGCTCTCTTTCTTGTTCTTTTACTTTTGTTATTTCACATCTTGTCACACATATCACTATTTATCTCTCACTTATCTAAGAAACAATTTAAGTGTTTTTATTCCCAACTCCCTGTGGATATGATACCCCACTCATCTGGGATTTTATTACTTTGACAAACCCGTGCATTTGTGGGTCATACGCAAGTGGCGTTGTCAGGTTCATACACCTAAGCATCCAACAAGAGTTTAGCTCCTCATGGAGCAATACAATCTACAAATAAAAATGAACATCAAATACATTAAAGAAAGCAAGAAAACTCTCTCCAAGCTGAATGACAGTTCACCGGGAAGAGCTGAATGATACTTCCCAAAGCTTGCTAGTGATATGGATGATGGTGTAGACGAGGAAGAATGATGCCAAAACCCCTCCTTGGTTTGATATATCCTCCCTTGAAGCTCTAGCCCAAATGTCTTCTTTTCTCCTCCAAGAAACAGAGGCACCCCCTGCAGCATAGGATCCACTACCAGTCCATATTTTTTCTCCACCTCAAGCCCATGATCACCTTGAGAGGCTCGAGAGTGCTGTAGGGGTGCTCTAGAGTGATTTGGCTGAGGTTCGTGCGCTACAAGCCATGAACCACACAGAGGTTATGGCACGTCTCGACATCCTAAAGCAGTTACTAGAGCGAGATGCCGCCTCACCATTTATTATGAGACCCAGGATACCTCAGGCACCTTCAGCATCACCATCACCAGATCCACCGCACCATTTGACTTAGCACTAACATCAGCAGTGCTGACCCCAGACGATACTGATGCTTGATGCGTTCTTTTTTTAGTTTCTTTATGTTTTTGTACTTCATTTTATGTATTTTATTTTGGACATGTATACCTCAGAAAGGATCTTCCTTATGAGTTTATCTTCTATTGTTATTTCGAGTTGTATTTCATTGCCTTATCTTTATATACTCGAGTTGTTTTTATTTTTATTGAGCTTCACTGAACCCCCTTGTGTATATGTGTAGATGGTCTTGTGAGTATGTAATTTGAGAACTAGTCATGGATAATGTCTTATGGCCGTGTGTTCTCCACAACCCATTGGGACTCAACTCTCAATGAATATAGCTCCATGAAATGTACCATTCGGAGTTCAGGGGAGTATTGTTTCAATTGCCCACTTCCACATATGCCTTTTATTGATTTATATCCATTGGGACTCAACTCTCAATGAATATAGCTCCATGATCACCTTGAGAGGCTCGAGAGTGCTGTAGGGGTGCTCTAGAGTGATTTGGCTGAGGTTCGTGCGCTACAAGCCATGAACCACACAGAGGTTATGGCACGTCTCGACATCCTAAAGCAGTTACTAGAGCGAGATGCCGCCTCACCATTTATTATGAGACCCAGGATACCTCAGGCACCTTCAGCATCACCATCACCAGATCCACCGCACCATTTGACTTAGCACTAACATCAGCAGTGCTGACCCCAGACGATACTGATGCTTGATGCGTTCTTTTTTTAGTTTCTTTATGTTTTTGTACTTCATTTTATGTATTTTATTTTGGACATGTATACCTCAGAAAGGATCTTCCTTATGAGTTTATCTTCTATTGTTATTTCGAGTTGTATTTCATTGCCTTATCTTTATATACTCGAGTTGTTTTTATTTTTATTGAGCTTCACTGAACCCCCTTGTGTATATGTGTAGATGGTCTTGTGAGTATGTAATTTGAGAACTAGTCATGGATAATGTCTTATGGCCGTGTGTTCTCCACAACCCATTGGGACTCAACTCTCAATGAATATAGCTCCATGAAATGTACCATTCGGAGTTCAGGGGAGTATTGTTTCAATTGCCCACTTCCACATATGCCTTTTATTGATTTATATCCTATTGTGCTTGCTTGCATACATTGAGGGTAATGTACATCATAAGTGTGTGTGTGTGTGTGTGTGTGTGGGGGAGTTCACTTTTACACATGTTCATTACATAAGTTTTGACTGAAATACATAATCACGCAGCTAATGGAGGTTCACCTTAGTTGCAAGGATTGTATTCTTAAGTTTAAGGGAATTTTTAACATTGAATATTCTCATGCTCAAGTTTTACTTGAATTTCTAAGGAATTTTTGCCCGATTGACAATTGTTGCACTACTCGCTCATTAAACCCTTTTGGAAATTCAAGTTCTATGTTTAAGGGACTAGTTAGTTTTGTTTTCTTGTGTTAATTTTGCAAAAAAAATGAATGAAAAAATGAAAAGAGAAAATACTTGTTTTAGTTGTGCATTTGGGGTAGAAAGAGCTACCACCTATGAAGTATGAAGTTACTCTCATAAGTCAGATACTAGTTATGCCCTAATGAGAGAAAGAGCTATCTCATGGGATGAGTGAAAGCTACTACCCCGGTAGAAAGTGCTACCACCTCGAATGTGTGAAAGCCACCATAGCTGCCGCTTTGGAAAGGGCTATCTTAGAGGATGTATGAAGCTATTACCCTTTTTTTTGAATTTTTGTTACCTTTTGTAGATAAATAAGTCCCTTTTACATAGAACTTTGAGGAGTATACTTTGGGTTGACTTGAGTGAGTTTACACACACTTACACGATTTCGGGTTTGTTGTCCTTTTTTATTCGAGTTTTTAGCTAGAACGTTGATTTTTCGTATTTGGTGTTGAAATTTCTCTTACTTGTAGAATGCTTCCCTTTTATGCTTTGGTGAATCTAAGGCCAAACACTTTCAATATTTCCTTCTTCTATGCTTCAATATCTTATTTTTGCTTGAGGACAAGTGAAAGCTTAAGTGTGGGAAGATTTGATAAGTGCTTGTATATTAGTAATACAAAGTATTCTTTTATTTCGATGAGCATCTCTTTTCTCAGATTTTATCGCTAATACAGGTGTTTTTGTGTTTTTTTGTGCATATAGGGTTGTGAAGCCAAATGTAGAGGAAGGAAGCCAAAGTAAATTGCGATTGCACTTTGTTGATGGAATCTTGGAGTGAACAAACATGAAGATACAAGTTGTGCTCGAAAATACATGAATGCGTGCCAACCTCCACGCGCTCAAGCAATTACATGGTTTCGAGAGGCACAAAGGCAGTTACATTTGCGTATTCCGACTTGTGTAGTGCTAGCAAGATCTTCATCAATGTTATCCTTTATTGAAGAAGCGACGCGATCTACCGCATAGATGTGTGCCTGTTTACTATAGTAGTTACTATTCATAGGTCGCAAAAAATCAAATTCTTGCAGATTCACACGGGCGTGTGGAAATTCCAGCTCTTTATAAAGCCGTGACTTGTACCGATTGGGGGATACCTTTTTCATCTTTTCTCCATCTTTTCCCCAACTTTGGAGAGGCATGTGGCTTGGGTTTAGAGGGGCTTTGGCAAGGTTTTTGGAGTGGTTCTATGGCTATTGACACAACGTTCCTTTGGAAGAGAGTTATTGGGGGAGCTTTCGTCGGCATCGATCAGGCGAGGTGTGCCATTGGCTTGATAAGGGAACCTTTAAAGAAGACGGGGCTACTTCACAAGACCATCGACACGAATACCAAGCAGGTTTTATTCATGGAATGCATCTCTTTACTTTTGACTTTATTGTTGATTGTATTTTGCTCCATGGAGAGCTAAACCCTTAGTGGGTGCTTGGACTTGTAAACCCTAGTATGATATTGTTTCTTTGACATTCTATTATGCTTTTCTTAATTGATGTTTTTAATTGAGTTCCAATCTTGAATGCTTATTGTATTGATTTCTCCCTTAGAGTGACACTAGGGTTGAGAGTTGATAAGTGCTTGTGTATTAAGAATGCGAAGTGTTCTTTCCTTACGATGAGCATTGCTTTTATTAGGTTTAAGTGCTAATACATGTGTATTTATGTTCTTTTGCGCATGTAGGGTTGTGAAGCTAAGTATTAAGAAAAGAAGCCAAAAGTAGATCGTGAACGCACTATATGGTGAAATCTTGGAAGGAACAAACGCGAAGACACAAGTGGGGCTCTAAGATACATGAATGTGTGCCAACCTCCATGTATTCAAGCCATTACAATGAGTTGGAGGGGCACGAAGGCAGTCAAATTTGCGTATCCTGACTTGTGTATTGATAGCAAGATCTTCACCAATAAAGCTTTTGATTGAAGAAGAATTGCGATCTATGGCATAAACGTGTGCCCGTTTATGTTGCCTCGATGAAAAGTGTGGAATTGGGAGTGTTTCGGCGGAGTATTGCAGCAGGTTAATGTAGCAAATCACTGCAGTAAAACATTGTAGGAGTTACTGTTCACAGCAGGTCGAAAATCAGATTTCCAAAGAATCGACACGGGCATGTGGAAATTCTCCACGCCCGTGTGGAGAATCCACAGGGGCGTGTGCATGCCCGATTTCAGCCCTATTTAAGCCGCGATTCAGCCCGATTTTTGGGCCTCTCGTTGCTTTTCCTCTCACTTACTTGGGCCTCTCGTTCGTGTTTCTATTGATTGATCTTGAACTTGAACGTATACTCAGAATAAAGGGTAAAGAATCTGTGCAAGAACCGTCGAATCTAGGTGAAGTGGAAGTTGAAGGGTATGACAACATGACAGAACAAAATGAACAACAGAGAACACTTTCTGATTATGCCAGATGGTCAATATTGGGGACAAAATCTAGCAATGTGCGGCCCCCAATTTCAGCTCCAAATTTTGAGCTAAAGTCAGCATTTATCCAAATGATATAGCAGTCGGCGCAGTTCAATGGTTTGTGACTACACCCCTTGCGTGTGACCCTCAAGTGCATGGGTTTGCCAAATTAATAAATTCCAAGTGAGTGGGGTATCGTATCAAGAGAGAGTAGGGAATAAAAATACCTAAATGATTGTGTTGATAAGATGTGATGTAAACAGAAATAAAAGTAACAAAAATGAGAGGCACAAGTAAGTGAGAGGTAAGGCAATCAATAGAAATGGGGTACTCCGACAATGCTCCCCGTAAAACTTATGCCTTAAATGCAAGACCTACCATTATAATTCCTAATTAATGCTTAATGAGTCGTGAAAATCCGAAAGCACACGGTCCCAAACTAAGGTCAAACATAACTAACCCTACATTGTGTCCCGGTGGAGAAATCACTCAGTCTCAACACCTTACACAGCATAAAGTTGCATGGAGTTCTAGTAATTCCAAGTGATAAACCCTATTCCCATGTGTAGATCTAACCTTTTGGTCCAGGCGAAAGACCCCCAATTATAATTAAGCCCTAGATACTGAGGTCACTTCAACGCTTCACTCTGTTGCTCGTGCAACTAAGCCCTAGCGGAGTTCATCCTTTAGCACTTCACTCTATTGTAACCACAAAGAACTCTAAGAAATGGAGGTAGGATAAATCATACTGAAGGGAAAAGGGGACACTCCGCTACCTCTCGACTCACCCTCTCAACCCTCTCCACTCTAGCTTTGTCTAACCCTTATGGCGTGTCACCCATCCACAAAGATTACCAATATTGACTCTCAACCCTAGTGTCACACTAAGGGAGAAATCATTCAACAAGCACTCAAGATTGGAACTCAAATAAAAGCATCAATTAAGGAAAACACAATGGAAAATCAAAGAAACAATAACATCCTAGGGTTTACAAAATCCAAGTATTCACTAGGGGATTTAGCTTTCCATGGAGCACAATACAATCAACAATGAAATCAAAGTAAAGATAAGCAATCCATAGGAAAACCCCCTTGGTATTCATGTCGATAGTCTTGTAGAGTAGCCTCGTCTTCTCGAAAGATCCTCTTGACCGGCCTAGGGCACACCTCACTGGATCGGTGCCGATGAAAGCTTCCCCAATAACCTTCTTCCAAGTGAAGCACGGTGTCGAATCCTGAGAACCACTCCAAAGATGTACCAAAAGCACCTCAAAACCCTAGCCGATGGCCTCTCAAAAGATGGAGAAAAGTTGGAGAGAAGTTGGAAAGACGATCCCCAAAATCGGGCTGAATCACGGCTTAAATAGGGCCGGAATCAGGCATCCACACGCCCATGTAGATTTTCCACACGGGCCTATGGAATTTCCACACGGGCATGGATAATTTCCACATGCCCGTGTAGATTCTCTGGAAATCTGATTTTCGGCCGGCTGCAAACAGTAACTGCTACAGTGTCTTCCTATAGTGATTTGCTACATTAACCTGCTACAGTACTCCACCGAAACACTCCCAATTCCACACTTTCATCGAGGCAACATAAATGGGCATACGTTTATGCCGTAGATCGCAACTCTTCTTCAATCAAAAGCCTCGTTGGTGAAGATCTTGCTATCAATGCACAAGTTAGGATACGTAAATGTGACTACCTTCGTGCCCCTCCAACTCATTGTAATGGCTTGAATGCATGGAGGTTGGCACATATTCCCGTATCTTAGAGCTCCACTTGTGTCTTCGCGTTTGTTCCTTCCAAGATTCCATCAAATAGTATATTCACGGTCTACTTTTGGCTTCTTTTCTTAATACTTAGCTTCACAACCCTACATGCGCAAAAGAACACAAATACACATGTATTAGCGCTTAAACCTGATAAAAGTAATGCTCATTGTAAGGAAAGAACACTTCACATTCTTAACATACAAGCACTTATCAAAACCCCGCACTTAAGCTTTTGCTTATCCTCAAGCAAAGAAATAAAACATTGAAGCGTAGAAGAGGGAAAGATTGAAAGTGCTTGGCCTTAGGTTCACCAAAGCATGCAAGGAGAGAATTCTACAAGTAAGGAAAATTCTTAACACTAAATACGAAAAATCAATGTTGTAGCTAAAAACTTGAATAAAAAAGAACAATAAACCCGAGATCGTGAAAGTATGTAAACTCACTCAAGTAAACCCAAAGTATACTCCTCAATGTTCCAAGTATAAGGGACTTATATAACTACAAAATGTAACAAAACGAAAAGATGGTAGTAGCTTCACACATCCTCTAAGGTAGATCTTTCCGAAGCGGCTGCTAAGGTGGCTTTCACACTTTCGAGGTTGTAGCTCTTTCTACTGGGGTGGTAACTTTCACTCATCCCATGAGATAGCTCTTTTTCTCATAAGGGCATAACTAGTATCTGACTTATGAGAGTAGCTTCATACTTCATAGGTGATAGCTCTTTCCACCCTAAATGCACACCTAAACATTCTTTCTTTTCTCTTTTCCAATTTTTTTTTTACAAAATAGAACAAGAAACAAAACTAATTAGTTCTTTAAACATCAAACTTGAGTTTCCAAAAGAGTTTCATGAGCGGGTAGTGCAACAAGTGTCAATTGGGCAAACATTCCTAGAAATTCAATAACAAACTAGAGCATGAAAACATTCAATGTTAAAACTTCTCCTAAATTCAAGAATACAAACATTGAAACTAAGGTGAACCGCCATTGGCTACGTGAGCATGTATGTCAATCAAAATTTTTGTAAAGGACATGTGCAATGTGAACTCCACCCCACATTTAAGATGTACATTGCCCTCAATGTACACATGCAAGCTCCACAGAAAGTATAGCAATCAAGAAAAGTATGTGGGACTGGGCAATCGAAACAATACTCCCCTGACTCCTAGTGTTGCGTTTGATGGAGCTAAATCCTTGGGAGTAAAGTTCGAACGGGTTGTGAAGCACACACGGCCCACATTGGCCATGTCCATGACTAGTTCTCAATTCCCATACTGACAAGACCATCTGCATGCGTACACAAGGGGGTTCAGTGAAGCTTAATAAAAACAAAAACAACTTGAGTATACAAAAGATAAGGCAATGAATACAACTCGAGATAACAAAACTATAATAAAAGACATACTCAGAAGGAGAATCCTTTTTGAGTAGTGCAAGTCTAACAACAATACAAAATGAAATAACAAGAAAGGAAGAAAGAAAGACACGTCAAGAGTCGGTGTCATCTGCTGTCGGCTCTGCTTCTGTTGCTGTTTGTGCCAGGTCAAATTGTGTCGGTGGAGATAGAGATGGTGATTCTATCGGGGTTTGAGGGGTCCTCGATCTCCTGATGAGAGGTGAAGATACGTCTCGCTCTAATAACTGTAGTATGGTGTCAAGACGCGCCATCATCCTTGTGTATTGTGCAACCAGTGTAGCCCGAACCTCTGTGATCTCGGTCCGAAGCACACCCACAACACTCTCAAGTCTCTCAAAATGATCATGGGCTCGAGAAGAGTATGAATGTGTACCGGGTGCTAGGGTGTCTCCTGTGCTGTAAAGGGTGCCCCACTCTCCATCGGTGTCAACTGAGGCTCAGGAAACTACCGTGATCCCTCTGCTGCATCTCCTCCACCCTCAGGGGTCTTTGGGATAGGCATAGCCATAATGTATGCTCCAGGCTCATATCTGCGTACTAATCCCATTATCCTAATCGTATCAAGTCCAAGAGGGAGGGGATAACTACCCTTTCAGTACCTCGGATAGCATCCAAAAGGCCCATCCCCAAGATGAGTCTAGTGACGTAGGGGCCAGCGAATAATACTCCAACTCTCGCATACTGGCCTTGTTGCCTCAGGAAGTCTACCACTATGTGCCCAAGGTGAATCGGCATGTTCTGGGCCATGGAATATAAATAAAGTAAGTCCTGCCGGCTCAAAACACCTGTGTTGTCACCTCGGCCATTCATAGATCTGCTAATGACTGAGTGTAAGTATCTGTAACTCAGCCGGGACAAACAAGAGGCTTTGGACAATCCCGGTTCATACTGTCCCTGTCTACATAAGGCTCGATATGCTTGCTGTGGGGTCAGGGTGCTGGGGTAATCCATCGGCAAGTCTCCGTACTCCTCTGTATACGTGTATGTCTCGTCATACAAGCTCATACGAACTAAAAACTCAGTGACACTCATGCTAAACTGGAGTCCAAATGCTCTAAACTGTATGACATCAATGATATCGAATCTCCCATATGGCTGGTCGAACTCGAAAGACGCTGATTGCTTCCCCGCAAGTGTATGAGATCACCAAGTAATACCTCTTGTGAAGACACGAGGATCGTATTCTACGGGGCTAAGGATCTCCTATTACTCCTTCTCGAGCTATTATCTAGCCTAAGTCTCAAGTGAGGGAAATTACTCTACTAGGTGCAATTAAAACTAAAACAAGATTATCAACAAATTAGAGAGAACAAGTAATAAGCAAGCAAGAAACTCAATGTAATCCAAAGGCCTATTGATGCGGATCCCCTTGAGGGGTTATCATGAAACATGGATGATGAATAAAAGATGCAAGGGTAAAATGGACCATGAGATTCCAAGATTAGAACAACCCCAATTTCTCGGCGATTGAACCCTAATCCCATACGAATATAGATAGGAATTTCTTCCAAATCCACATTCCTACGATTGCATTAAGTATGAGAAAATCTCACTTAGGAATAAGCCTACTCTTCTTTGGCTTAAACCTACATGGAGGGCTACCAAACACCCAATTTCCCAGCGTGATGATACAAGTATCCCCTTCTAATCCATTCATGATCTAATACATGCGAGCAAGTCACATCTACATGCATCACTCATAAAAGAGCTACGGATTTCTCCTTAGTGTAGCACTTAGCATGAAAATAATGGATTAAATCTCAAAATTACCCAAGCATGTAATTAACAAGTAATCATCCAAATTACATGATAAAACCCTCCAAGGTTCACCAACACCTGGTGGCCTTGGGTGGTCTAGTGTGTCATCATCCCACAACAAGCAATACAATCAAGTGAAACACAAAAGAAAAGCATAAGTGACACTCCCTAGATGAAATGGTGGAGGAGGAGGTAGAATATATGCCGAATGACGCTTCCCCCACCAAAGGAATACTGAATGGTGCTTCCTCTAGCCGCGGGTCTCCTTCCTTCAAATCGTGGTAGATCTCCCCTTGAATGATGTTGCCTTCTTGCCTTGAGAGTCTTGGACCTTGGCCTTGAATGATCTCTTAGATTCCTTGCCCTTCTTCTCCTTCCCAAGGTCGCCCAAAGCCTCTCAAGTGGTCTCTCAAAATATGCCAAGAAAAAGTCCTTTGTTCTGCCCTAAAAGTCAGCTTGTATACCCCCACGACATACGGGCCATATAGGGGTCGTATGGGGGTTGTATAGCACTCAAAAACCCTAGATTCGTGTTTCATACGGGGTGCATACAGCCTTTATACGTCCCCTTATACTGGATAGTATAGAAATCTAGGCAGACAACTCCAAATCATTTTGTTGCTACAGTGCATACGGCCCCCATACTTGGTAGTATGGGGGTGGTATGAAATTCATGTTTTCTTCTCTTTTCACCTAAATGATATCTTGTTCTCCATGGCTTTCTTATGCCCTACAAAGCAAATAATAGATGATTAAGCGCAAAACGGGCATCAAACCTCACAAAATACATGCAAACTAAAGATAATATATATATGAAAACACCTACATTTAGACACTTATCAAATATTCCCACACTTAAGTATTGCTTGTCCTCAAGCAAACAACTCATGAAAAACAAAGAGACTGAAAAGTGGCTAAATGCATTACCTCTGGCATCAAGCAACTATAAGACTCCAAAAGCAATGGACAATGATACATAGATGTTGAGTTATAGTCAATAAGCATAATATAAATATCCTGTCTCACCCCTTATATGTTTGTGCAGTGTAAGTGAACCTTACATCTCATTTGCCCTGATCTGGTCTAGGCTAAGGACTTCAATCAGTACAGCTCTAGATGCTAATCACTCCACATACAAAGAATACTAAGTCTTAAACTACTAAGTGCTACTTCAATGGCCAAATAAGATCCTTCCAAATCTTTAGCTTGAAACTGAATCCCCTTTCTTCTCAAAACCTTATGTAGGTACTCAAAAAGATCACTAGGGTTTTTATTTTCATTTCATCATTCATTTTTTTTCTGAGTCCGACTAACGTAGACTGTACCAACATCATTTTGAAATCTTTCTGGAGGGTGCACATGATGGTTAGGCACAAGAGGCACCTAACTACTCGATTACAGTCTACATAGACGCATTCATGCTTCAGTGAAAGAGGAATACTGACATAGACTCATTTTTTCTTTCATTTCATTTCTTTTTTTCCCTTTTTTTTTTCTTTTTCATTTCACACACTCACCTTAGAGTACTCTACATGACACAACACTAGGATTAGCTCAACAAGACTTAGAAGTTCTTAAGAGTCCATTGAAGGATAGAACTTAGTGTTCTAAGGCCAAGTACTCAAAGTAGTGTGTTAAGCATACAAGAGAGTTAGAGTATTCACATTGGCTATTCCCAGGGCATCGACAAAAAATTCAGTGCACATGACAATACTAGGGGTAAAACAGGATTCACTAAAGCATAAAAAAAAAACAAGTAACTCACATCAATCATTAGTCCAAGCTAAAAGAATTTTACAAGAATGAACAAAGCCATCATAGGTAGAACTAGCATGTAACAAATGGTACTAATACATGAAATACACCCATCCCGACACTTAGTGTTGTACATTGCCCTCAATGTACACTAATCATGAAAAGCATGTGAGATGAGCAATGCAAATAGTAGAGGAGGGTGAAAATGAACTTCCCCAGTTCAACTTGTTCTCGTCGTGAGGTATGACTCGACAAAAGGTGTGGTGAGCAATTCATGTTTCGTCCGACCTCCATTAAAAACTAGGAAAGCTCACCAAATTCCCTCAATGCCCTGCGAGGCAAAAAGGGGACATCATCATTCCACAAAAATTTACCAATACAAACATAAGGGAGAGACTAGGGAGTAGTCAACAAAACACAAAAATGAAAAGAAAATAAAGTTTGACACCACAAGTCGGTAGGGTAAGAACCATGCCAACTTAACAAAATACAAAACACAAAACAAAGCAAACTAAAGAAATGATAGGTGTCCATGCTCAAACAGGCTGCTACTCATCACAATCCAGTGTCGGTGGTGGTGGTGGCATGGCAGCAGAAGGAGTGGCCATAGTGTGCAAGGATGAGCTATAGTACGAGGTGATGAAATGGTGAAAATCTGCCTTGAGTCGGCGCTGCCCCTCAATGATCTGGTGAAGCTGGCCATGGATTGCACGCTGCTCCTAACGCACAGCCTGAACTTTTTCCTCAATCTCCCTCAGTCTCATGTCGAAGTCAGGTAATGATGTAGTGCCGGGGGTGGGAGCAGGTGCACCCTCAGTCTTTGACTCTGTGTGCTCTGTTTGTCACTGACTGGACTCACTAGTGGCCTGGTGATGTGTGGGTCTGCCACTAGCATGCTCACTCACCACCAAGCCTATCGCCCGTATGTGGGCCTGCCCGAGGGGTGCTGTACCTCCTACAACGGTCATACCTCGTGTCTGCTCAAATAAACCAATGCCACAGATCAATCTAGTCACATAGGGCCTAATAAATATAGCTCCCAATCGTGTATACGAGCCCTGGTGAAGAAATGCATCGCGACTAGGTGGCCAAGGTGAGTAGGGCACTGCTCGAAGATGCCATACATCGTGTAAATATCAGCTTAAGTGACCACCCCCTTGCTATCAGCCCGGCCCCAAATAGAACGAGCAATCAAAGCATGAATGAATCTGTGTGCTGGGTCCGCCATGCGTGAGGCCTTTTGGGTTTGATCACTACCTGCCAAGGTCGCCCAATAGTTGCTCCTACCCACCTCACTTGGAAAATCAAGCTTAAGATGTTGACCGGGCATGGAGTTGATAAACTCATCATCATAGATCCCCAAGTACTTGGCAAAGTCCAAGTGGTGTATAGTACGCTTTTTCCCATCCGCTTGAAAGCGGATGGTGATACATTTCCTATCCCAATGTACTCAAAACCTCCAAGGTTAATTGGCGAAAGGTTGGATGGTTTATGGCAAAAAGCTTGTCCCAACAATTATGTGATAACCACTCCTTGACTTGATTTGCTATCTCAAGGTTCTCCACAAGCCCCCAATCAATATAGCACAATGTCCCAAATGGATTTGTCTTCAATCTATCATATCTCTATCGATGAGGGGCTAACTTGAAGATGGGTTCATCGGGTGTAGATGAGGGTGCGGTGGTTCTTGGGCGCTTGGAGGCGAGTCTTTTAGTGTGAGGCATCCCTACAATGAAGACAACCTTGTTCAAGATCATAGAGATACAAGATAAATCAAAATAAAATGCAAAAGATAGAGGAAACAAATGAAAAATCAAATTTTTGAGGTCATATGGCGGTATGGGGGTCGTATGATCACTATTCATGGGGCAAGAGTTTCCCCTATATTCATAGAATCGAAAAATTTTACATAAATTTGAATGAAAATTCATCCATGACATTCACAACATCCAAACCAAGCAAAATGCTAAAGAAATCCCACCCAAAATCTCCAAGAATGCCCAAGAAATGAAAAAGATAAAACTAGGGCATTGAAAAAGCATACCGACGAAATCTTGAGAAAACAAGCTTTAAACTCAGAGAAAGAAGTCTCCAATGGATTGGGAGAAGTTTTAGGAGAAAAAATGAGAAGATTTGGCCAAGAAATGAGGGAGAAAGAAGAGAGAAATTAGGTGGAAAATGAGAGAGAAGAGAGAATGGAAGAGAGAGAGAGAAAAGAGGGGAATATAATGTGGGCCGGGCCATCCCATACGGCCCTGTAAGACAAGAGGCCCTCTCAGCAGAGAAAAACAACCATCTCAAATAGCCCTGTATGGGGGCCGTCTGAAATGGCACAGAGCCTCAGGTTTGGCTCTTCGTTCATCTCAGACGGCTTCCATACACCCCATTAAGGCCGTATACCTTTTAAAAATATTCCACACTTTGAAAACCTGCTTCAAATGAAGTAAAAATGATATATCAAGTTCGAAGACTTCTCCAAAAATGAGTGAAATTAATAAAATGATGATCTAGCACATGAATTAGCACCTAAACATGAGTTTCTCAAGAAGTTACACAAAGACACCACAATTAAGACGATGAGAACAATATGCCAAGTGTGTGAGCATGAACGTATTCAAATACAAGCAAGTTTGAGAAATACGAAAAGTGAAATGAACTATGATCTAAAAATATGAAAAATGAAAGAAAACACCCCCGAATGCGTGGGTTGCCTCCCAAGAAGCGCTTGTTTAACGTCACGAGCCTGACGTACATCATTCCTTACCTCATGGGGGTTCAAAGAGTTTGAAGCCACCCCCAATTTCTCTAGTAGCATTGTTTCTTCCCGGTAAATTGAGTGACAACATTGACAAGACCTAGAATTGTTCATGAGTAAAGAGGGGTGAAAAATTTACCTTTCCTCCTTGAGATGTGGGGTGATGAAGTTTGGTACCTCTTTTTTTTTCTCCCATGAATCTCCCTCCACATTTTCTTCACAAATGATCATTTTTCTCTTTTTCTTTAGCACTAGTATAGGATACCTTCTCTTTTGGTTGCTTCAAGTTGTGAAATTGAGGATGGTAGTGAGGTTCGTCTTGTTCTTCATTCTCCAACTCTCCCAAATACTCATCCAATGGGTTGATCGAGAGCACCTCCTGCACACAATCAGAAATCAACCTATCAGTTTCATCAATGAAGTAAAGTGTGCCATCATGATCTAAAGAATGCTTCATAGCAGCCGGCAAAGTGTACACCACTTCTTCATCTCCGACTCTTAGCATTAACTTTCCTCTTTTCAAATCAATTAGGGCACTCGAGGTGCTGAGGAATGGTCGGCCAAGAATCAGTGGTATCTCCACATCCTCATCTATGTCCATGATGACAAAATCCACGGGAAAATCAAATTTGTCCACTCGGACAATCACATCTTCAACAATCCCATGAGGTTTTCTTGTTGATCGATCTGCCAATTGTAAGGTCATCCTCGTGGGCCACAACTCATCCAATCCAAGTTTCAAATACATGGTGTAGGGCATGACGTTTATGCTAGCCCCTGAGTCCGCTAGAGTATTTTCTTGGACTCCACTTTCAAGCATACACAAGATAATGAAGCTTCCCTGATCTTTCATCTTTTGTGGGAGTTTTTTTTCTAAAATAGCCGAATAATTCCCCATAAGTGCAACCGTGCCTTCTTCCTCCAACTTTCTCTTGTTTGTGAGGAGCTCTTTTAAAAACTTGGCATATTTCGGCATTTGAGTCAGTGCTTCAACTATCGGGATGTTTAAGTGGAGTTGTTTGAAGATGTTGATGAATTTTCTGAGGAGAATATCCTCCTTGTCATGCTTCAATCTAGTTGGATAAGGGATTGGAGGCTTGTACTCGGATGATTTTGACGGTCCTTGTTGTTGGGGCTTGTCATTTTTTTCCTGATTTTTGTCTTCACTGTTTTCTTCAACTAGCTTGGGGTCTTCCATGGAGGCTATCCCACTTTTCTTGACACTTGGGCCAACTTCGACCCTTGTCTCCACTTGCCTCCCGCTTCTAAGAGCAATGGCCTTTAAGTGCTCCCTTGGATTGTCTTCCGTGTTACTTGGAAGGCAACCTAGAGGACGTTCAGAATGTGCCTTCGCGAGTTCCCTTACTCGATGCTCAAGAGATTTTACAGAAGCTTGGAGGTTTCTCAAAACAGAACTTATCTCACTGAACTGTTCGGCGTGCTGAGTGAGCTGAGCATTCACCTTGCCAAATTGTGCATCCATGCTACTAGTTAGGCTATTGAACCTATCATTGGTACTGAGCATGAACTTGGCAAGGACCTCTTTAGTAGAAAACTTCTTCTCAAAGGCCAGTTGTTGAAATTGAGATCCTTGAGGTGGTGTACCCCTTTGTTGTTGGCCTTGATTCTATGCAAAATTAGGGTGGTTCTTCCATCCCAGATTGTAAGTTGAGCTATACGGGTTCCCTTGATTTCGTTGCCCTCCAATGTAGTCAACATTCTCAATGGATGCAACGGAGGAGCTAACAATTGGACATTGGGCCGCATCATGCCCACCACCACAAGTGCTACAATTCATCACTGATTCTGACCTCGAACTACTGCCCATAAGAAGATCAAGCTTTCGCGTCAACACATCAACCTTTGCGGCCAAGGCATCATTGCTACTAACTTCATAAAGTCCGACAGTCTTTTGTGAAGATCCTCTTGAGGCCCAATGTGATTCATTGCTTGCCATAGACTCAAGTAATTGGTCGGCCTCATTGGGATACTTGTTGTTAAGGGAACCACCTAGTGCGGCATCAATGAGTTGGCAAGTAGCATAATTCAGCCCATTGTAAATGATTTGTACTCGCATCCATGAGGCAAAACCATGATGGGGATACCTTCTAAGGAGATCCTTGAATCTCTCATAGGCTTTAAACAATGTTTTGGACTCCCCTTGTTTAAAGGCTGAAATTTCTTGTCTCAACTTCGCCGCTTTCCTTGGGGGAAAATACCTCCCAAGGAACTTCTCAACCATATCCTTCCATATTTTTATAGACCCCGGAGACAATGATGTAAGCCAACGATATGCCCCGTCTCTCAAACTGAATGGAAATAGTCTCAAACGGATAGCATCGTCCAATACCCCATTAATCTTGAATGTAGAGCAAATTTGGAGGAACCGGGAAAGGTGGTCATGTGCATCTTCATTTGCAAGACCATTGAATTGAACCGAGTTTTGGACCATACCGATTGTGCTTGGTTTAATCTCAAAATTGTTGGATGCCACAGTCCGTGCTTGAACACTAAACTCATCAACCGTGAATTGGGATCTCTCATATTCGGACAGAGTGCATCGCTCTTCGGCCATGATTGAAAACTCTCTATCCTCAATTTCAATGTTTTGTGTACCCGACCCTTCACCAACTTCTCTCAATCTCCAATGTAAAGTTCTTTCAATCTCACTATCCGGTGAAATCAAGGTCGATGGATTTGAACGTGTCATGCACAGTACCTTGCAAAACCAAGAAAAATGATAGAAAGTTAAGATCAAAGGAAAAGAAAAATAACGATAAAGAAAATGAGTAAAGAATGAAATGGATAGAGTAATAATCTAAAAGTTTCCTAGAATTCCTTAAAGTCCCCGGCAACGGCGCCAAAAACTTGATTACTTCCCCGCAAGTGTATGAGATCACCAAGTAATACCTCTTGTGAAGACACGAGGATCGTATTCTACGGGGCTAAGGATCTCCTATTACTCCTTCTCGAGCTATTATCTAGCCTAAGTCTCAAGTGAGGGAAATTACTCTACTAGGTGCAATTAAAACTAAAACAAGATTATCAACAAATTAGAGAGAACAAGTAATAAGCAAGCAAGAAACTCAATGTAATGCAAAGGCCTATTGATGCGGATCCCCTTGAGGGGTTATCATGAAACATGGATGATGAATAAAAGATGCAAGGGTAAAATGGACCATGAGATTCCAAGATTAGAACAACCCCAATTTCTCGGCGATTGAACCCTAATCCCATACGAATATAGATAGGAATTTCTTCCAAATCCACATTCCTACGATTGCATTAAGTATGAGGAAATCTCACTTAGGAATAAGCCTACTCTTCTTTGGCTTAAACCTACATGGAGGGCTACCAAACACCCAATTTCCCAGCGTGATGATACAAGTATCCCCTTCTAATCCATTCATGATCTAATACATGCGAGCAAGTCACATCTACATGCATCACTCATAAAAGAGCTACGGATTTCTCCTTAGTGTAGCACTTAGCATGAAAATAATGGATTAAATCTCAAAATTACCCAAGCATGTAATTAACAAGTAATCATCCAAATTACATGATAAAACCCTCCAAGGTTCACCAACACCTGGTGGCCTTGGGTGGTCTAGTGTGTCATCATCCCACAACAAGCAATACAATCAAGTGAAACACAAAAGAAAAGCATAAGTGACACTCCCTAGATGAAATGGTGGAGGAGGAGGTAGAATATATGCCGAATGATGCTTCCCCCACCAAAGGAATGCTGAATGGCGCTTCCTCTAGCCGCGGGTCTCCTTCCTTCAAATCATGGTAGATCTCCCCTTGAATGATGTTGCCTTCTTGTCTTGAGAGTCTTCGATCTTGGCCTTGAATGATCTCTTAGCTTCCTTGCGCTTCTTCTCCTTCCCAAGGTCGCCCAAAGCCTCTCAAGTGGTCTCTCAAAATATGCCAAGAAAAAGTCCTTTGTTCTGCCCTAAAAGTCAGCTTATATACCCCCACGACATACGGGCCGTATAGGGGTCATATGGGGGTTGTATAGCACTCAAAAACCCTAGATTCGTGTTTCATACGGGGTGCATACAGCCTTCATACGGCCCCTTATACTGGGTAGTATAGAAATCTGGGCAGACAACTCAAAATCATTTTGTTTCTACAGTGCATACGGCCCCCATACTGGGTAGTATGGGGGTGGTATGAAATTCCTGTTTTCTTCTCTTTTCGCCTAAATGATATTTTCTTATTCTCCATGGCTTTCTTATGCCCTACAAAGCAAATAATAGATGATTAAGCGCAAAATGGGCATCAAACCTCACAAAATACATGCAAAGTGAATATGATATATATATGAAAACACCTACATTTAGACACTTATCAGACGCCAATACCTCCAGTGGTAATGTGCGGAAAACTAGCTCTTGAATCGTCAATAACCTCCTCCAGCTCCTCACGGCTAATAGCTCATCTATCTCATCTGCTAGCTCACCTCCTCGGTGAACCTCTCTCAGCGGAGTCAAGTCCACGAAATGAGACTGTCCAAACCTGAGACTCGATAATCTCTCAAATCGAGTCTGGTGCTCGGGATTCGAGAACTCAACGTGCTCCAACTCAGGTGAAGTCTCCCTAGGATGCTTACCCTCTTGCTTCTTCGAACGAGGTGTCATATCTACAAAAATTAAATAAAGAACGATCAAAGAAGCTCACGAAATAATACTGCAGGAATCCACACGGTCGTGTGGAAATTACCCACGACCGTGTGGATTCGCGGGGCATGAAAACCACACGACTGCTCATCCAAATTCAAAAAATACACCAAAAATTTTGTTTCTAAACTCACTCTAAGCATGCATAGATCATTTTATCATAGGAACAAAACAACATTCACCATTTTTAACCATTAACATCAAGTATAGCGAAGAGAAAATAGAAAGAAGGTTTACCAATGAGGAAAAGATGAAAACTTTGAAAATCGTCAGGGAAACTCATGTAAAACCTTGTTAGATTGACGGTAAGGGGTAGGGGAAGTGATTAAAGGTGTTCTCTGAGAGATTGAAGGTGTAATAAAGAAGAAACACAAAGAGATTTTAAAGAAAACTCGCGTCTCTTGGAATTCAGTGCATCCACACGAGCGTGTGGAAATTACCCACGTCCGTGTGACTCCATTGGAGAGCTCCACAGGGGTAGACTCATGCCCCTGTGTGCTCTCGGGAAAACACCTTATGCTTCTGAACACATCCACATGGGCGTGCAAAAATTCAACACGCCCGTTCGCTCGACCCACAAGGGCATCTCCACGCCTTTGTGGCTCCTCTGTCTAACCGAGAAAATTCTCTAAGTGTTTCCCACGCCCGTGCGGAATTTCCACATGGGCATGGAACTTCACAGGGATCGTTCACAGGGGCAAGTCCACACCCTTGTGCTTCTCGGGAAAATTTCTAAGTCTCTGCAAGAAAACACATGCCCGTGCAGAAATTGCCCACGGGTGTGCGACCATCACTAGATCATTCACAGGGGCGAGTCCACACCCTTGTGCGCTCTCGGGTTGAGCTTTTTAGTAGAAACCCACGGGCGTGTGGAAATTCCACACTCCCGTGTGTTTTCTCTGGATGCTTTAGAAAACTTGCAAGCTTTGCAAAAAAATTTCTAAACATCTAAATACACCCAGAACCTGCTTCTATCATGTAAAATATACTAGAGAAAAACGCACAACATGCTCAACCGACTAGAAACTTTGCCATGCACATTTAAACACACGAATGCACGAAAGATCTACGAGAAAATCACAGCAATAGCATCTAAAAATCAGGATACCAACACTCAAAGCTTTATTCATGTAAATACTAAACTAAAAACTAGAAAAACAGTAAAGACTTGGGTTGCCTCCGAAGAAGCGCTTGTTTAATGACACTTAGCTTGACGTACCTTGTCTTACCTTATGGGGGTTCATAGATGAAGGTTTCCCTCTTACCCATGACTTGGAAGCACAATGAACATAGTCTTTTGAAGGTAGAGGTGGAGTTGTCAGGCTTATTACCACTTGAAGGTCCATCCCTCTTACTCTATTCTTGTGCATCCCCAATAGTCTTGGGGCTTGAAGGTCCATCCCTCTTACCACTTGAAGGTCCATCCCTCTTACTCTATTCTTGTGCATCCCCAATAGTCTTGGGGCATTTCTTGTGGCGTCTCCTTGCCCTCTTCATCTTCCGGAGCATCTTCTTCACAATCCCCGGGGTAGATGGTACTTTCTCCTCTAGACCAAGCATTATTACTTCTTTATTATCCGCTCTTAGTCTAGCAACACCTCGTACGGGTCTGGATTCAACATTTTCCTGCACATGTTCATCAATTAGTTCATCAATAGTGTCAAGAATATATAAAGTGTCATCAAAGTTAAGAGAATGTCGCATGACTTCGGCGAGGCGGTATGTGAGCTTGTCATCTCCAACCCTCAGTGTCAACTCCCTGCCGTCCATGTCGATCAATGCCTTGGAAGTGCGTAAGAATGACCTCCCAAGTATCAAAGGGACATCTACATCCTCATCGACATCCAACACTATGAAGTTTACAAGAAATATGTACTTGTCCACCTTGACAAGAATGTCTTCAATGATGCCCCTCAGATGTCTCATTGTTCGGTCCGCCAATTACAATGTCATTCAAGTGGGCCTAGGCTCTCCCAAGCCTAGCTTCTGAAAGAATGAGTATGGCATGACGTTGATACTAGCCCCCGAATCTGCCAATGCCATCTCTTCACCTAAATTGCTAATGTTGCACAGAATCACAAAGCTTCCGGGGTCTTTTTCTTGTTCGAATATTCCTTTGCAATACCGCCGAACAAGACGCATCTAAGATCACCGATGCACTCTCTTCCAACTTCCTTTTGTTGGTCAAAAGATCTTTCAAGAACTTAGCATACTGAGGCATTTGAGACAACACCTCCAGAAAAGGAATGTTGATGTGCAATTGCTTAAATACACCCAAGAACTTCTTGTATTGCTCATCATTTTGGTCATTCTTCAATCTTGAAGGATAAGGGACTCTTAGCTTGTAGGGTGGGGTGCCACCTCCTTTTCTTTGTTGGCTTTCTCCTCAACCTCCATGACCTCGGGTACTTCAATATTGGTCTTCTCAAAGTGATCACCTTCACATGTTCTCTCGGATTAGTCTTGGTATTACTCGGTAGGCTTCCCTGTGGTCTCTCCGATAGAGACTTCGTAATTTTTCCCACTTGATTCTCTAGATTATGCAATGAAGCGGTATGGTTGTGAAGTGTAGCCTCGACCGATTGAAACAATGTATCGGATGATTACACAAATCGGGTCAATGCTTTCTCTAGATTGGACATCTGGGTCTCCAAGCCTGAAACTCTATTCTCCATGTTTTGGGCTTGTTGCTGATGAAAACCCGATGGTGCGGTGGCCTTTTGTTGTCCTTGGTTGTTCCATGAGAAATTAGGGTGGTTCCTCTAACCTGAATTGTAGGTATTGCTATAAGGATTGCCTTGGTTTCTCATTGCATTACCCACATAGTCAACTTGCTCAACGGAGGGTGTACCACCAACGGCTATCGGGCAATCGGATGGGGCATGTCCCTCTCCACATCCATCACAACTTGTTATGGCCGCCAATCTCGAAGAAGTTATAGTGTCTAACTTCTTACTCAATGCCTCCACTTGCGCCGCCATTTATGTAACCGCATCGATCTCATGGATGCCATCCACTTTCTTCTTCTCCCTAGCATTCCATTGCTATCTGTTCAACCCATTTCTTAAATTAATTACCGGGCTTCTCCGGGTGTCTTGCTACCTAAAGTACCTCCTGCTGCTGCATCATGTAGCAGTCTTGTACTTGGGTTCAAACCATTGTAGAAAGTCTGAATGATCATCCACTCTGGAAGCCCATGTTGAGGACATTTTCATAGGAGTTCCTTGAACCTTTCCCATGTCTTGAATAGAGAGTCTAATTTCATTTGCACAAAGGATGAGATCTCAATCCTAAGCTTTGCAGATTTTCCGGGAGAAAAATAACGGGAAAGAAAAGCTTCTACCATCTCCTCCCATGTAGTGATCTATGCTCTAGGTAATGAGTGTAGCCACTGCTTCGCTCTTTCCTTCAAGGAAAACAAGAAGGCTCTCAACTTGATGGCATCATCCATAACACCATTGATGTTAAGCATATCACACACTTCCAAGAAATTCTCTATGTGACTGTTTGGATCCTCATCGGCCAAACAATTGAACTGTGGGACTTCTGTAACATGTGGATGAATGCTGGCTTTTAGCTCAAAATTCTGATCTGTGATTGGGGGTTGTACAATGCTAGATTGTATTCCCAATATTTACTGTCTGGCATTATCAGAGAGTGTTCTTTGTTGTTCATTTTGTTCCACCATGTTGTCAGACCCTTTAACTTCCACTTTAGCTAGATTTGACAGTTCTTATACAGGTTCTTTACCGCTTCTTCTGACTGTACGTTCAAGTTTAGGATCACCTTCAATCAATATCGAAGGGTTCCCTTGGGTCATAACCTGGAGCTACAACAAAAGCAAGAAAACAAATTAGAACGATGATAGAATAAGAAGATATGAAATAGAATGACTGAATGAATAGCTAAGATAGCAAAGTGCAAAGTATCTCTAAAAGCCTACTCCCCGGTAATGGCACCAAAAACTTGACAACGCCCCTTGCGTCTGACCTGCAAGTGCATAGGTTTGTCAAAGTAATAAATCCCAAGTGAGTGGGGTATTGTATCCACAAAGAGTAGGGAACAAAAATACCTAAATTTCTACTTAACCAAGTGAAGATGAATAATGATTGTGTTGATATGATGTGATGTAAACAGAAATAAAAGTAACAAGAATGAGAGGCAAAAGTAAGTGAGAGGTAAGGCAATCGATAGAAATGGGGTACTCGGACAATGCTCCCCTAAGACTTATGCCTTAAATGCAAGACCTACCATTATAATTCCTAATTAATGCTCAATGAGTCATGGAAATCCTAAAGCACACGGTCCAAAACCTAAGGTCAAACATGACTAACTCTACACTGTGTCCCGGTGGAGAAATTGCCTAGTGTCAATACCTCAAACTACACAAAGTTGCATGGAGTTCTAGTGATTCCAAGTGATAAACCCTTTTTCTATGTGTAGATCTAACCCTTTGGTCCAGGCGAAAGACCCCTAATTATAATTAACCCCTAGATACTAAGGTCACTTCAACGCTTTACTCTGTTGCTCGCGTAACTAAGCCCCAACAGAGTTGATCCTTTAGCACTTCACTCTATTGTAACCGCAAAGAACTCTTGGAAATGGAGGTAGGATAAATCACACCAGAGGGGAAACGGGACACTCCGCTACCTCTCGACTCACCCTCTCAACCTTCTCCAATCTAGCTATGTCTAACCCTCATGGCGTGTTACCCATCACAAAGATTACCAATATTGACTCTTAAACCTAGTGTCACTCTAAGGGAGAAATTATTCAACAAGTACTCAAGATTGGAACTTAAATAAAAGCATCAATTAAGGAAAGCACAATGGAAAGTCAAAGAAACAATAACATTCTATGGTTTACAAAATCCAAGTACCCACTAGGCGGTTTAGCTCTCCATGGAGTTCAATACAATCAACAATAAAATCAAAAGTAAAGATAAGCAATCCATAGGAAAACCCCATCGGTATTTGTGTCTATGGTCTTGTGGAGTAGCCTCATTTTCTCCAAAGGTCCCTTTGTCCGGCCTAAGGCACACCTCGCCGGATCGGTGTCGACGAAAGCTCCCCCAATAACCTTCTTCCAATCGAAGTGCGTTATTGAATCCGGAGAACCACTCCAAAGATGTGCCAAAAGCCTCTCAAAACCCTAGCTGGCGACCTCTAAAAAGATGGAGAAAAGTTGAAGAGAAAGGGGAAAGAAAATCCCCGAAATCGGGCTGAATCGCGTCTTAAATAGAGCTGGAATCGGGCATCCACAATCCCCTGTGGATATTCAACACGTGCCTGTGGAATTTCCACACGGGCGTGGATACAAGCTCGTGTGGATTCTTTGGAAATTTGATTTTCGGGCGGCTGTGAACAGTAACTGCTATAGTGTCTTGCTGCAATGATTTGCTACATTACCTGCTATAGTCCCAATTCCACACTTTTCATCGAGGCAACATAAACGGGCACACGTTTATGCCGTAGATCATAACTCTTCTTCAATCAAAAGCCTTGTTGGTGAAGATCTTGCTATCAATGCACAAGTTAGGATATACAAATGTGATTGCCTTCGTGCCCCTCCAACTCATTGTCATGGCTTGAATACATGGAGCTTGGCACACATTCACGTATCTTAGAGCCCCACTTATGTCTTCGTGTTTATTCCTTCCAAGATTCCATCAAATAGTGCGTTCACGATCTACTTTTGGCTTCTCTTCTTAATATTTAGCTTCATAACCCTACATGCGCAAAAGAACACAAATACACATGTATTAGCGCTTAAACCTGATAAAAGTAATGCTCATTGTGAGGAAAGAACACTTCGCATTCTTAACACACAAGCACTTATCAGTTTGCCCGATGAGAATCCAAACAACCATATTAGAATCTTCTTGGAAGTTTGTGACATGCTGAAGATTAATGGTGTTACGGATGATGCTATAAGATTGAGGGTTTTCCCATTTTCTCTAAAAGGAAGAGCAAAGCAATGGCTACATTCTTTACCACGAGCATTCATCACGACATGGAATGAAATGGTCAAAGCTTTTCTTGTAAGTACTTTGCTCTGCGGAAAACGGCGAAGCTTTGAAATAAAATATCGTCGTTTGTTCAGATGGAGCTTGAATCCTTGTTTGAGGCATGGGAGTGATTCAAGGACCTCTTGCAGAAGTGTCCACAGTATGGTTTTCCCGAATGGATGATCATTCAGACTTTTTACAACTGGTTGAATCCAAGTACAAAACAACTTCTAGATGCCGCCACAGGAGGTACAATAGGGAACAAGACCCCAGAAGAAGCCCGACAGTTGGTAGAGGAAATGGCTATAAATAGCTACCAATGGAATTCAAGAGAAAAGAAGAAAGTGGCCGGACTCCATGAAATTGATGCGGTTACATCCTTAGAAGCCCAAGTAGAGCCATTGAGCAAGAAATTGGATACATTGACTTCACTGAGGGTGGTCACGATCACGAGTTGTGATGATTGTAGGGGTTCATATATGCCATCTAATTATCATATTTCAATTGCTACTTCAGCCCTGACTGAACAAGTAGACTTTGTGGGCAATTCTGAAAGGGCACAAGGTAATCCTTATAGCAACACCTACAACTAAGGGTGGAGGAATGACAATGACCCTTACGTGTTACTCGTAAGTGCACAGGTTTGTCAAAGTAATAAATCCCAAGTGAGTGGGGTGTCATATCCACAGGGAGTAGGGATTAAAAATACCAAAATTTCTACTTAACCAAGTGAAGATGAATAACTATTGTGGTGATAAGATGTGATGCAAACAAAAATAAAAGAAATAAGAATGAGAGGCACGAGTAAGTGAGAGGAAAGGCAATCGATAGAAGTGGGGTACTCAGACAATGCTCCCCTAGGACTAATGTTTCAAGTGCAAGACCTACTATTATACTTCCTAATTAATGCTTATTGAGTCGTGGATATCCTAAAGCACACAGTCCCAAACCTAAGGTCAACGTCACTAACTCTATACTATGTCCCGACATAGAAATCGCTCAGTCTCAACACCTCACACTGTGTAAAGTTGCATGGAGTTCTAGGGATTCCAAGTGATAAACCCTATTCATATGTGTAGATCTAACCCTTTGGTCCAGGTGAAAGACCCCTAGTCATAATTAAGCCCCAGATACTAAAGTTCACTTCAACGCTTCACTCAGTCGCTCGCGTAACTAAGCCCCAGGGGAGTTCATCCTTTAGCACTTCACTCTATTGTGATCGCAAAGAACTCTAGGAAATGTAGGTAGGATAAATCACATCGGAAGGCAAAGAGGACACTCCGCTACCTCTCGACTCACCCTCTCAACCCTCTCCAATCTAGCATTGTCTAACCTTCATGGTGTGTCACTCATCCACAAAGCCTACCAAGATGGACTCTCAACCCTAGTGTCACTCTAACAGAGAAATCATTTAACAAGCATTCAAGATTGGAACTCAATTAAGAACATCAATTAAGGAAAGCATAATAAAAGGTCAATGAAACAATAACATCCTAGGGTTTACAAAATCCAAGTACCCACTAGGGGATTTAGCTCTCCATGGTGCAAGATATAATCAATAATGAAATTGAAAGTAAAAACAAGTAATCCATAAGAAAACCCCCTCAGTATTCATACCGATGGTTATGTGGAGTAGCCTCTTCTTCTCCAAAGTTCCCCTTATCCGGCCTAGGGCACACCTCGCTGGATCGGTGCTGATGAAAGCTCCCTCAATAACCTTTTTCCAAGAGAAGTGCAGTGTCGAATCCGTAGGACCACTTCAAAGACTTGCCAAAAGCCTCTCAAAACCCTAGCCGACGGCCTCTCAAAAGATGGAGAAATGTTGGAGAGAAGGGTGGAAGATTCGCGGCTTACATAGGGCTGGAATCAGGCATTCACATGGGCCTATGAAATTTCCACACGTGCGTGGGAAATTTCCACACACCCGTGTGGATTCTCTGGAAACCTGATTTTCGGCCGGCTGTGCTAGTACAGTGATTTGCTGCAGTACCTACTATAATACTCCACCAAAATACTCCCAATTCCACACTTTTCATCGAGCCAACATAAATGGGCACACGCTTATGCTATAGATTGCAATTTTTCTTCAATCAAAGGCCTCATTGATAAAGATCTTGCTATCAATGCACAAGTCTTGATACGCAAATGTGATTACCTTCGTGCCCCTCCAACTCATTGTAATGACTTGAATATATAGAGGTTGGCACACATTCACGTATATTAGAGCCCCACTTTTGTCTTCGCATTTGTTCTTTCTAAAATTCCACCAAATAGTGCGTTCACGATCTACTTTTGGCTTCTTTTCTTAAAATATAGCTTAACAACCCTACATTCGCAAAAGAACACATACATATGTATTAGCGCTTAAACCTGATAAAAGTAATGCTCATCATAAGGAAAGAACACTTCGCATTTTTAACACCAAGCACTTATCAAGGAACCACCCCAATTTCTCATGGAGTAACCAAGGGCTGCAAAAGGCCATAACACCACTGGGTTTTCAACAACAACAAGCCCCGAAAATGGAGAATAGAGTTTCAAGCTTGGAAACCCGGATGACTAACTTAGAGAAAGCCTTGACTAGATTTGTGCAATCATCAGATGCGCGGTTCCAATCGGTCGAGGCTACACTTCGCAAACACACCGCTTCATTGCACAATCTAGAAAATCAAGTGGAGCAAATTGCAAAGTCTCTATCAGAGAGACCTTAAGGAAGCTTGCAGAGTAATACCGAGACTAATCCGAGAGAACATGTGAAGGCGATCACTTTGAGAAGTGGTTGTGAGGTTGAGGGTAGGCTTCCAAGTCAGAAGACCAATGTTGAAGCACCCGAGGTCGTGAAGGTTGAGGAGAGAGCTAACAAAGAGAAGGAGGTGGCACCCCCACCTTACAAGCCAAGAATCCTGTATTCTTCAAGATTGAAGAATGACCAAAATGATGAGCAATACAAGAAGTTCTTGGGTCTATTCAAGCAATTGCACATCAACATTCCTTTTATAGAGGCGTCGTCTCAAATGCCTCGGTATGCCAAGTTCTTGAAAGATCTTTTGACCAACAAGAGGAAGTTGAAGGAAAGTGCATCGGTGATCTTAGATGCCTCTTGTTTGGCGGTGTTGCAAAAGAATATGCCGAACAAGAAGAAAGATCCTGGAAGCTTTGTAATTCTGTGCAACATTGGCAATTTGGGTGAAGAGATGGCATTGGCGGATTTGGGGGCTAGTATCAACATCATGCCATACTCATTCTTTTAGAAGCTTGGCTTGGGAGAGCCTAGGCCCACTCAGATGACATTGCAATTGGCGGACCGAACAATGAGACATTTGAGGGGCATCATTGAAGACATTCTTGTCAAGGTGGACAAGTATATATTTCTTGTAAACTTCATAGTGTTGGATGTTGATGAGGATGTAGATGTTCCTTTGATACTTGGAAGGCCATTCTTGCGCACTTCCAAGGCACTTATCGACATGGACGGCGGGGAGTTGACACTGAGGGTTGGAGATGATAAGCTCACATACCGCCTCGCTGAAGCCATGCGATATTCTCTCGACTTTGATGATATTCTTTATTTTCTTGACACTATTGATGAACTAATTGATGAATATGTGCAGGAAATATTGAATCCGAACCCGTACGCGAGGTTGCTAGACCAAGAAATGGAGAATGAAGAGGTAATGATGCTTGGTCTAGAGGAGAAGGTACCATCTACTCTGGGGATCTTGAAGAAGATGCTCTGGAAGATGAAGCGAGTGAGGAGACACCACAAAAAACACCCAAAGGCTGTTGGGGATGCGCAAGAATGAAACTAGGGTGACGAACCCTTAAGTGGTAACAAGCTCGACAACTCCCCTTCTACCTTCAAAAGGCTATGTTCATCATGCTTCCAAGTCATGGGTAAGAGGGGAACCTTCATCTATGAAGCCCCGTGAGGTAAGACAAGGTACATCAAGCTAAGTGACATTAAACAAGTGCTTATTGGGAGGCAACCCATGTTTTTAATGTTTTCCTAGTTTTAGTTAGTGTTTGCATGAATAAGGCTTTAAGTATTGGTGTCTTGATTTTTAGATGCTATTCCTGTGAACCTACTCACGTCCCTTCATTCTATACCTCCCAAATAAACAGAGAACGCCTCTCTATATCTTCCCGATCCTTCTCCATCAATTTATAGAGATTTAAGTGAGATTTCCGCCCGCATTTGAAGTTTTTTAGTCTCATTTCATCGGCAAGCTTCTCTTTTCCTTTTCTTCGCCCAATCTTTTTTTCTTTTCCTTATTGTGCTGATTTCCCATGATTTACATGTTTAAATTGCTGGTGGATGAGTTTAGAAGGGATTTAGAATAGTTATTTGTATATTTTTTCTATATGGGATCTTAGGACCGTACGACTTTCACATCCCGTAGATCCACACGGGCATGTGGAATTTTTACACGATCATGTGGATTTATGAAGAATTAGGTTTTCAAGTTAAATTTGATTGTTTTCTTTTCAATTCTTGGTGATATGGCTGATAGATCGAAGAAAGCGGCCGGCAAGCATCCACGTGAGCCTTCTCCCGAGCAAGAGCACATGAAGTTCGTGTGATTCCCGAGCATCAGGCTCGGTTTGAGCACTTGTCGAAGCTCAGGTTCGGCCAATCTCGGTTTCCCAATTTTAGTGCATTGAGGGAGATTAAATTGGGAGATGATATGGCCGATGAGGTAGAAGAGCTCCTCTCCATGGGTAGATGGAGGCGACTACTTTCTATTCGAGAGCCAGCTATTCGTATGCTCACTTTAGAGGTGCTTGCATCATTTGAGTTCGACCGCTCATACTCTAGTTTCGACAGCATCGACAGCATTCAATTTAGAGCCTTCGGACGGTATCACGGTATGAGCGCTACATAGTTTTCAGTTTGATTGGGTCATTATTATGAGGCATTCATTGATACAGCGGAGTACAAGCAGCTGCCGACGGACTATCCGGGTAGTTTGATGCCACAACGCACATATAGAGCGCTATGTGGATAGGGGCAGTACAAGCCGGGAGTGTACAAGGCTACATGCTTCTCCTGACCATCCTACAGATTCATCCACACTATTCTGAGTAGATCAGTGAACGGCCGTGGCGACAACATGGGAGTTTTTAGTCAACAAGAGCTACTCTATTTATATGTGATGGTACAGAGCGAGCCACTCCATCTTGGACACATCCTGGCTGAGTATTTGCATCATTAGGGCTAGTACGCCAAAGTTGGGATGATCTTCTCAGGCGTATACATCACCAGACTCATCATAGGTATTGGTATGTTGGACACTATTCGAGGGGCCAGGAAGACCATAATTATGTTTCCCCTCGGCTTGGAGATGATGCGACTTTTGGGCATGGTGCGGAGGTACATAGACGGAGTGTATGTAATGATTACGCTCGCATCAGAGCCAGCTAAGGGTGAGGGTGACGCTGCCGAGTGGTCTCAGCCTGTTCCTAAGCCACAGCTAGAGCAAATGGAGACAGAGGCACCCACTACAGCACAGGAGCCACCACTAGTGTGGATCATTTCTCATTCTTGAGCCCATGATCACTTTAAGAGGCTTGAGAGTGCTATAGAGGTACTACAGAGTGACTTGGCTGAGGTTCGCGTGATACAGGCTGTGAACCACACAGTAGTGATGGCGCGTCTCGATATTCTACAGCAGATACTCAAGTGAGACATGACTTCTTCCTTTGTGATGAGACCTCGCACTCCTCCAGCATCCCCAGCACCTACAGTTGCACCTCCATCACCACCACTAGCAGCACCAGGTTCATCATCACCAGCAACAATAATAGAGACAGCGCCTAACACCAACGCTTGAGGCGTCTTTATTTTGTAAGTTTTTATGTTTTCACATTTTATTTTTGCATTGTCTTTTGGACTTGTACTACTCAAAAAGGATTTTTCTTCTGAGATTATCATTTATTTTCAGTTGTTTCATGTTGTATTTCATTTTCATATCTTTTAAGACTCGAGTTTATTTTGTTTTTGTTGAGTTTTACTAAACCCCCTTGTGTATACGTGCAGATCGTCTTGTGAGTCTGGAATTTGAGGAATAGTCATGGACACGGTCAATGTGCTTTTCACATGGCCGTGTGTGCTCCACAACCCGTTGGAACTCAACTCTTAATGAAATTAGCTCCATTAAACGTACCATTACGAGTTCAGAGGAGTATTGTTTCAATTGCCTACCTCCACACATATTTTTGATTGTAATTCTTTTTTATTGTGCTTGCATGCGTACATTGAGGGCAATGTACATCTTAAGTGTGAGCGGAGTTCACATTACACATGTTCTATACTTATGGCTTCATTGTTCTTGCTCATGTAGCTCATGGTGGTTCACCTTAGTTGCAATGTTGTATTCTTGAGTTTAGGAGAATTTTTAACATTTAATACTATCATGCTATAGTTTTACTTGACTTTTTAGGAATTTTAGCCGATTGAAACTTGTTGCACTACTCACTCGTTAGACCTTGTAGAAACTCAAGTTTATCATTTAAGGAACTGTTTTAGTTTATTTCTTGTTTTAATTTCGTTGAAAAAAAAAGTCATGTTTGTTTTGGTTGTGCATTGGGGGTGGAAAGAGCTACCATCTATGAAGTATGAACCTACTCTCATAAGTCGGATACTAGTTATGCCCTAATGAAAGAAAGAGCTATCTCATAGGATGAGTGAAAGCTATTATCCAGGTAGAAATAGCTACCACCTCGAAAGTGTGAAAGCCACCTTAGCGGCAGCTTAAGAAAAGGCTACCTTAGAGGATGTGTGAAGCTACTACCTTTTGTTTGTGTATATAAATAAATTCCTCTTAATAAGAACTTTGAGAAGTATATGTTGGGTTAACTTGAGTGAGTTTACACACACTTACATGATATTGGGTTGTTTTCCTTTTTGATTCAAGTTTTTAGCTAGAGCATTGATTTCTCTTATTCTGTGTTGGAATTTTTCCTTATTTGTAGAATGCCTCCTTTGCATGCTTTTGGTGAACCTAAGGCCAAGCACTTTCAATTTTTCTTCTTATATGCTTGAATGTTTTATTTTTGCTTGAGGACAAGCAAAATCTTAAGTGTGGGAAAGTTTGATAAGCGCTTGTGTATAAATAATACGAAGTACACTTTTCTTACATTGAGCATTACTTTTATCAGATTTTATCGTTTATTCATGTGTATTTGTGTTCTTTTGTGCATTTAGGGTTGTGGAGACAAGTTTGGATGAAAGGAAATAAAAGCAGATCCTGAACGCAATTGTTGATATAATTCTTGGATTGAACAAACGTAAAGACACAAGTTGTGCTCAAAGACAGGTGGGTGTGTGCCAACCTCCATTGTGCTCAAGTGAATACACAAAGTGGAGGGGCACAAAGGAAGTCACACTCATATATTCTGACTTGTGAAACATTCTCAAGAACTTTGTTAATGTGTTTTCATTGAAGACGTGACACGATCTACCGCATGGATGTGTGCCCATTCATGTGGCCTCGATGAAAAGAGTGGAATTGAGAGTATTTTGGTGAAGTAATGTAGTAGTTTACTATAGCAAATCACTGTAGAAAAATTGTTGTACTAGTTTGGATGAAGGATGTGTGCTCATAGAATACTGATTTTTGGAAATCCAAGTGGCCGTGTGGAAATTCCACATGCCCGTGTGGATGCCTAATTCCAGCCCCCATAAATACAACTTTTTGAGAGTTATTGAAGGATCTTTCCCCCATCTTTTACCCATCTTTGGAGGTGCTCACGGCTAGGGTTAGGAGAGGCTTTGGCTAGGTTTTTGGAGTGGTCCTACAGCCTTTGACATCGCGTTCCTTTGAAAAAAAGTTATTGGGGGAGCTTTCATTGGCGTTGATTCGGCGAGGTGTGCCCTAGGCTAGACAAGGAAACTTTTGGAGAAGACGAGGCGGCTCCACATGACCACGATACTGATTACAAGGGGGGTTTATCTATAGATTACATGCTTTTACTTTCGATTTTATTATTGATTGTATATTGCTCCAAGGAGAGCTAAACCTTTAGTGGGTGCTTGGACTTGTAAACCCTAGGATGATTTTGTTTCATTGACTCATATTATGTTTCTATAATTGATGTTTTAATTGAGTTCCAACGTTGAATGCTTGTTGAATTGATTTTCCCTTAGAGTGATACTAGGGTTGAGAATCTAGATTGGTAATCCTTATGAATGAGTGACACTTTGACACACCCCTCGCGTGTGACCCGCAAGTACACAAGTTTATCGAAGTAATAAATCCCAGGTGAGTGGGTATCATATCCATAGGGAGTAGAGAATAAAAATACCAAGATTGCTACTTAACCAAGAGACGATGAAACAATGATTGTGTTGATAAGATGTAATGTAGACAAAATAAAAGAAATAAGAAAGAGCCACAAATAAGTGAGAGGAAAGGCAATCGATAAGAAGTGGGGTACTTGGATAATGTTCCGCCTAGGATTATTGCTTCAAGTGCAAAACCAACTATTATGCTTCCTAACTAATGCTCAATGAGCCGTGGACATCCTAAGATACACTGACCCAAACCTAAGGTCAACCGTGACTAACTCTACACTATGCCCCGACAAAGAAATTGATCAGTCCCAACACCTCACATTGTGCAAAGTTGCAAGATACTCTAGGGATTCCAAGTCATAAACCCTATTCCTATATATAGACCTATCCCTTTGGTCTAGGCGAAAGGCCCCTAGTCACAATTAAGTCCCAGATATTAAGGATTACGCCAATGCTTCACTCTGTTGCTCGCGTAACTAAGCCCTAGCAGTGTTCCTCTCTCAGTGCTTCACTCTATTGTGACCGCAAAGAACTCTAGGAAGTGGAGGTAGGATAAATCACACCGGAGGAGAAAGGGGCATCTCCGCTACCTCTCGACTCACCCTCTCGATTAATGAGTGCTTGTGTGTTAAGAATGCGAAGTGTTCTTTCTTTATGATGAGCATTACTTTTATCAGGTTTAAGCTCTAATACATGTGTATTTGTGTTTTTTTTGCGCATGTAGGGTTGTGAAACTAAGTATTAAGAAAGAAGCTAAAAGTAGATCATGAACGCACTATTTGGTAGAATCTTGGAAGGAACAAACGCGAAGACACAAGTGGGGCTCTAAGATACCGGAATGTGTGCCAACCTTCGTGTATTCAGGCCATTAAAATGAGTTGGAGGGGCACGAAGACAGTCACATTTGCGTATCCTGACTTGTGCATTGATAGCAAGAGCTTCACCAATGAGGCTTTTGAGTGAAGAAGAGTTGCGATCTATGGCATAAACGTGTGCCCGTTTATGTTGCCTTGATGAAAAGTGTGGAATTGGTAGTGTTTCGGCGGAGTACTGCAGTAGGTACTGTAGGAAGGATACTGTAGTAGTTACTGTTCACAGCTGGCCGAAAATAATATTTCCAGAGAATCAACAGGGGTGTGTGGATGCCCGATTCCAGCCCTATTTAAGCTGGGATTCAGCCAGATTTTGGGATCTTCTTTCCCCCTTCTCTCCAACTTTTCTCCATCTTTTGAGAGGCCGTCGGCTAGGATTTTGAGAGGCTTTTGGCACGTCTTTAGAGTGGTTCTCCGGATTCAACACTGCGCTTCACTTGGAAGAAGGTTATTGGGGGAGTTTTTGTCGGCACCGATCCGGCGAGGTGTGCCCTAGGCCAGACAAGGGGACCTTTGGAGAAGATCAGGCTACTCCACAAGTCCATCGATACGAATACCGAGGGGGTTTTCCTATGGATTGATTATCTTTACTTTTGATTTCATTGTTGATTGTATTGTGCTCCATGGAGAGCTAAGCCCCCCAGTGGGTACTTGGATTTTATAAACCCTATGATGTTATTGTTTCATTGACTTTCCATTATGCTTCCCTTAATTGATGCTTTTATTTGAGTTCCAATATTGAATGCTTGTTGAATGATTTCTCCCTTAGAGTGACACTAGAGTTGAGCGTCAATATTGGTAATCTTTGTGGATAGGTGGTACGCCATGAGGATTAGAGAAAGCTAGATTGGAGAGGGTTAAGAGGGCGAGTCGAGAGATAGCGTAGTGTCCCCTTTCCCCTCAGGTGTGATTTATCCTACCTCCATTTCCTAGAGTTCTTTACAGTTACAATAGAGTGAAGTGCTAAGGGATGAACTCCACTGGGGCTTAGTTGTGCGAGCAATAGTGTGAAGCGTTGAAGTGACCTTAGTATCTGGGGCTTAATTGTAATTAAGGGTCTTTCGCCTGGACCAAAGGGTTAGATCTACACATAGGAATAGGTTTTACCACTTGGAATCCCTAGAACTCCATGCAACTTTGTTCAGTGTGAGGTGTTGAGACTGAGTGATTTCTCACCTGGACACAGTGTAGGATTAGTCACGGTTGACCTTAGGTTTGGGATTGTGTGCTTTAGGATTTCCATGACTCATTGAGCATTAATTAGGAAGTATAATGGTAGGTCTTGCAATTAAAGCATAAGTCTTAGGGGGAGCATTGTTCGAGTACCCCATTTCTATCGATTGTCTAATCTCTCACTTACTTGTTCCTCTCATTCTTGTTCCTTTTATTTCTGTTTACCTCACATCTTATCAACACAATAATTATTCATCCTCACTTGGTTAAGTAGCAATTTAGGTATTTTTATTCCCTACTCTCTGTGGATATGATACCCCACTCACTTGGGATTTATTACTTCGACAAACCCGTGCACTTGCGGCTCACACGCAAGGAGCGTTGTCATAGACCCTCGTAAATCTAGCTTTGTCTAACACTCGTGGTGTGTCACTCACTCACAAGGATTATCATTGTTAACTCTCAACCCTAGTGTCACTCTAAGGGAGAAATCATTCAACAAGCATTCAAGATTAGAACTCAATTAAAACATAAATTAAGGAAAGCGTAATAAAAGGTTAATGAAACAAATACATCCTAGAGTTCACAAATCCAAGTACCCACTAGGGGTTTAGCTATCTATGGAGCAAGATAGAATCAATAGTAAAATCAAAAGTACAAACAAGTAATCCATAGGAAAACCGCCTCAGTAGTCATGTCAATGGTCTTGTGGAGTATCCTCGTCCTCTCTAAAGGTCCCCTCGTCAAGCCTAGGGTACACCTCGCAGGATTCGTTTCGACGAAAGCTCCCCCAATGGCTATCTTCCAAGAGAAACATGGTGTCAAAGCCGTAGAACCACTCCAAAAGCCTTGCTAATATCTCTCTAAACCCTAGCCGCAAGCCTCTCAAGAGTTGGAGAAAAGATGGAAAGAAGGATCCCAAAATTGGGCTGAATCGCGGCATTAAATAGGCTGGAATCGGGCATCCACATGGCCCTCTGGTTTTTCCACACGTCCCTATGGAATTTCCACATGCCCCTGTGGAAATTCCACACACGCGTGTGGATTCTCTGGAATTCTGATTTTCTGCGGGTAGTGAACAGTAATTGCTACAGTGATCTCTACATTGATTTGCTAAGTACCTGCCAAAAACACTCCCAATTCACACTTTTCATCGAGGCAACATAAATGGGCACACGTTTATGCCATAGATCGCATCGCTTCTTCAATAAAAGGCCCCATTGGTAAAGATCTTGATATCATTGTACAAGTCAGGATACGTAAATTTGACTGCCTTCGTGCCCCTTCAATTCATTGTAATTGCTTGAATACATGGAGGTTGGCACACATTCTCGTATCTTTGAGCCCAACTTGTGTCTTCGCATTTGTTCCTTCCAAGATTTTATCAAATAGTGCATTCACGATCTACATTGGCTTCTTTCTTACATATTTGGCTCCACAACCCTACATGCACCAAAGTAACACAAATACACATGTATTAGCGCTAAAACCTAATAAAAGTAATGCTCAACGCAAGAAAAGAATACTTCGCATTACTAATACACAAGCACTTATGACTAAGTAAAGAGAGGAAAATTATAGACAATAATGCTTAAAATATCATATATAATCATTCCTGAAATATCTCAATATATATAATATATATTAAACACTGATGTGTTTTGACAGGATATTTTTTATTTTTATGTAAATATTATAATTTCTAATTTCTAATAAAAAAGGATTAGTAAATTACACATGGCCTATTTCCGGAGTGAGCACACATGGCGTTAATGTATATGCTGAGTCATATTATAGATGTTGCACATCATCCACATATGTATACCAACTTCTAAAGAATTGAGACATCATCACTATAGTTTCTCCTCCATCTTTTTCCAAATCCCCACCATGACCCTCACCATTCCCCTCCCCTTGGTTCCGGCAACACGAGTGTGAGAACCAACTATCCTCACATCTAAACCTCTCGCCCATCCTACCATCTCCTTTCCTCATCCGATCATGTCCTTCCCCTACTACGAAGAAGCAATGCTTATAGCCATCTCTCCTTCGACCCTTAACCAAGTATTTTTAAGTTAATTATCTACGTTTGAAAGAGACAGTCGCCCAAGACATAAATACTATAAAATTTTCTAATTTAAATCCCAATAATTTACAATCGCTGCAGTTAAATAATATCATCACCACTTCATCTATTGTTTTCATAGTAAAGCATTTCATTCATGGATACTTCCACTTGAATTAACCCAAGCATCAACCTTAACTTGTTTGCTCCTTTCTAACTTGTCTCGTTGTTATTTGATATGTGAAACTTTAAAATATGATTTAACTAAAAAAATAAGGAGAAATAGTTTGAAAGACAAATGCTAATATTTATCCTTTTATGTTATGCCACCATTATAAATTTATAAGACAGTTATAAACATTTGCCAAAAAAAATCTAAACAAATATGTTATTATAGAAGTTTAATTAGAATTAACTTGATTTCATTATCTTATTGCATAAATTTAATTAAAATTGTAATTCATGAAACTTGGACTAAGTTTCTATGTATCTCAATTGCTCTACTTAACAGATAAACAATCTCCAATCGTGGGGCTATTTAACTGAGCTTAGAACATCATTAACTTTTAAATATCTCAAAGAAATATCTCTTGCAAATAACCGTATGCCAATAGAAAAAATCATATTATAAATTGATCCAGTTTGTAGCATTTGTAATGCACTACCCTAACAAGATCAATTAATTTCCCACAACATAGCACCGTTGATCGGAACACAATGTCACATATTCAAGTAAAAACATAACACATTTGACATTCAATAGCCACTCAACACACCTTAAAAACATAACATAATGTCAAATATTCAAGGAAAAGGCCAAATAACAAATATTACATACAACCTATAAACATTAGACTATTCAACAAAACAAAGTACTTGAAATTCATATGGAAGACCTAACAATCCTTACAAAACAATATGTCAAAAATAAATTTTTAGGCAAGTTTGCCATCAAAGTACTACAGTTTCCCACCACTCTTGGTTGAGGAAGAAGCCTATTTCCTAGGTGGAGATTGAGACCTTGTTCTATAGTAAAATATATTCCCCAAGTTGGCCACTCTAAGATATTACTGGATCCGGGTATGTTGACATTGACTACTGTCCCCAGGTTGATAACTTTACTTGCTTGGCTTGATTGAGATTGTTTGGTTCCCAAGAAATCAACAATTCTTGGATGACTTTGTAAAGAAATCATCCTTAAGATAACATCGGGCGGTTTTGGTTGTTGATCCCTTTCATCTATTAAGTAAATAGAATTGAAATGAACTCATTGTTTTCATTTCAGTATCATTTTCTTGAGGTAATAATTATTAAACAAAATTGCAACTATATTAAGGTGTACCTGCACTTTCGTTGATATGCTATTTTATATCTCGTTACACAAACATCTACAGTTGTATTCCCCTGACATCATAAAAAAAAATGATGAGATATTAATTGATTTCACTTGGATTAATTCAAGTTCAACATATGCATTGTAAACTAAACATAGAAAGCATTCACGAAAATATTTCATATTCAACATATGCATTGCAAGTGCATTTTAATACAAGAGGAGTAAATTGAAAAGTTAAGGCATTTAGTACAAAAAACTTACTTTCTCCTTTGCATGGTGCCTTTTGTTGTGGCCTATTGTATGGCATATGTAACATGTCATTATGTGTGACCCTTTTCTACTCAACTTTTGTTTTCCCTTCCCGGAAGATGTGTTATTAGACTTTGATGCATTTGTTACATTTTTTAATCTTCTCACACTCTTTCCTCCTTTTTTATTGCTTTCCTTCCCCTCTACCTTTTCCCAAACTGGAGATGGGATTACTTTGAAACCATCACTTACTTCTAGCCATTTCTCTTCATTGTTGATGACATTTATATAGTGCCCATAAACTCTCATGTATCTTAACACCAAGTAGAAAGCACTTACAAATTCTTGCACCAAATTAAACACTTATATAATCTCATTTTTCATTTTTTCTACTCTGATCCATTGCCGAGAATTTTTATGATGAATACCCATTCCTTCTTGCACCATGAAGTGACATTTCTCCCAATTAAGAACAAGATTGGTCTCTTCACAACAAGAAAACACTTTCTCCAAATTATGCAAACACAATTCAAAGAAATCCCAAAATACCAAGAAGTTATCCATGAGTACCTCTATAAGGTCATTTACCAAATCATCAAAAATAGGCATCATGACTAATTGAAAAGTTGTTGGAACATTATGACACACCCCTTGCATGATTGCAAGTGCACGAATATCTAGTAATAAATTATACCCAACCAATAGATCAAGTTGTCGAATCCATAGGGAATAGGAGTACTAGTCGTAACTATAATCCTCATTATCTAGCCTAAACATTGGAGTGAAATGATCAATTGCACAAATAAAGAAGAAAAGGTAAGCAAGTAAATAGAGAAGTGAAGAGGAATCAATCAAGATAAATGGAGTGCCGGGACAATGTTCTTCCTATAATCTTATTGTGGACCCCGCCCAAAGCTTGATTAGAATAATCAAAGCATTGTTTTTCCCCTTTATTCTCTTCCCTTTTGTCAGGTTGCTCTCAAATCTAGTGGTGATGAGGAATTCCCGGAGGAATTCATGGGTTCCCATGACATCTATGCCTTTGATATTTCAGCCTTTTAACTTTATTGTTTTTCCTCTTCTGTTGTGCTTCTTCTTCATTCCTTTGTCTTGTAAGGGAGGTTGCTAGTTGGAAGGTTTTTGAAGCTTGGTTTTCAGCTGGGCTATCTTTTCAACACTCTCTTTTCCGGCCATCATAGTAAGCCCCTAGCCATTCTTGGTTAAATTCTTTTAGTAGTGTTGTTGTTGGTAATTAAAACCATGACATTTTCTCTATCCTTTGATTAGCTTGCCATGTTTTGTTGAATAGCATGTTAGCTCTTTTTTTTTATTTAGAAACCTTGGCATGTTGATGGCTAAATTCGGAGTTGTTCATGCTTGTTGTTCTCTTAGTTCATAGCTCATAATTGTTGTTGAAATCCTTGGAGCTTAGTGTTAGCTCAAGGGCTTGTGCTTAACCATCCTTGTTTTGAGAAAGGTTTGGCCTTGGCATTAGTTTAATGAGTGTTAAGTTGCTTGTTTCTTGCTCACCCAAGCATAGTGGAGATTCTTGGACCTTATTTTAGGGTAGGACCAGCATGCAAAAAGCGATGCATATTGTATATGTTTCCATGTATTCATATATATATATATATATACACACATGTATTTTATATATGTATTGGTTGTTGGTGGAGTGGTTTTGTAAAGTTGATAGCATTATTGTGTTAATATGTCTAAAGACTAGAGCTTGGTTGTGAATCTGCAGAAATGTTTTTGTGTTAATAGTTTGCATTTTTTATATAAATATTAGTTCAAGGCAAATGTCAAATGATTGGAGGTTAAGCATTTGATCACTTTAATTTTAATCATGTTAATTGGTTAAACCTTTGAGATGTATTAATTTCTTGAGTGTAGCCTCAACTGATTGAAACCTTGTATCCAACGATTGCACAAACCTAGTCAAGGCCTTTTGTGGTTGGAAACCCGGTGGTGCCATGGCCTTTTGTGGACCTTGGTTGCTCCACGAAAAATTGGGATGACTCTTCCAACCTGGATTGTAGGTGTTGCTATATGGATTTCCTTGGTTCCTCATTGCATTACCCACAAAATCAACCTTCTCAAGTGAAGATGCATCACCAATGGAAATCAGTCAATCGGAGGGAGCATGTCCTCCACCACACCCGATGCAAGTAGTTACGGCCGCCACTCTATTCAAAGTTAGAAGATCTAACTTCTTACTCCACGATTCCACTTGAGCCGGCAATGAAATTACTGCATCTATTTCATGGTGCCCGGGCGCCTTTTTCCTTTCCCATGCATTCCACTAATAACTATTCATGGCCATGTCTACCACTAACTTTCGGGCTTCTTCCGGGGTTTTACTCCCCATTGTACCTCCTGCAGCAACATCTAACAATTGCCTTGTACTCGGATTCAACCCATTGTAGAAAGTCTGAATAATCATCAATTCGGGAAATCCGTGCTGTGGGCACCACCGTAGAAGATATTTAAAGTACTCCCATGTCTCAAACAACGACTCCAACTCCATCTGTACAAATGACAAAATCTCATTGTGAAGCTTGGCCGACTTCCCCTGAGGAAAGTATCTAGCAAGAAAAGCTTCGACCATCTCATTCCACGTCGTGATGGAGGCCTTGGCAAAGAATGTAGCCACTGCTTGGCTCTTCCCTTGAGAGATAATGGGAAAGCCCTTAATCTAATAGCATCATCCGATACACCGTTAATCTTAAGTATATCACAAACTTCCAAGAAGTTCTCTATATGGTTGTTTGGATCCTCATCGGCCAAACCATTGAATTGCGCTGTTTACTGAATTATTTGGATGAATGCCGCTTTAGCTCGAAGTTTGGAGCTGTAATCGGGGGTCGCACAATACTCGATTGTGTGCCCAAAACTAAGGGTCTAGCATAATCAAAAAGTGTCCTCTGTTGCTCATTTTGTTTTGCCATATTATCTGACCCTTCCACTTCTATCTCAGCTTGATTAAATGGTTCTTGTACAGGTTCCTATCCCCTTCTTCTGAGTGTACATTCAAGTTTAGGATCTCCTTCAATCAATATCGAAGGGTTCCCTCGGGTCATAACCTGGTGCTGCACCAAAAGAAAGAAAACAAAATAACAACGATGATAGAAAAGAAGATGTGAAATAGAATGAATGAATGAATAGCTAAGAAAACAAAGTGAAAAGTATCTCTAAACGCCTACTCTCGGGCAACGGCGCCAAAAACTTGACAACGCCCCTTGCGTATGTCCCGCAAGTACACGGGTTTGTCGAAATAATAAATCCAAGATGAGTGGGTATCGTATCCACAGAGAGTAGGGAATAAAAACACTTAAATTGTTTCTTAACTAAACAAAAAGTGAATAGTGATTTATGTGACAAAATGTGATGTAACAAAAGTAAAAGAAACAAGAGAAAGAGTATAAGTAATGGGGAGGTAAGGCAATCGATATAAGTAGGGTACCCGAATATTGTTCCGCCTAGGACAATCGTTTCAAGTGCAAAAACCCACTATTATGCTTTCTAACTAATGCATTAATGAGTCATGGAGATCTTTAAATACATGGTCCAAATCTAAGGTCAACCATGCCTAACTCTATACATGTTCCGAAGGAGAAATTGAATAACCTCTCAACCTTGTACTCGTATAAATCGCAATGAGTTCTAGGGATTCCAAGTGATAAACCCTCTTCCTAGATGTCGACCTAACCCTTTGGTTCAGGTGGAAGGTCCCTAGCCACAATTAAGCCCTAGGTGCTAAAATCACTTCAACGCTAAACTCCGTTGCCCCTGCAACTAAGCCCTAGCGGAAGGTCATCCCTTAGCCCATTCACTCTACTATGACCGCAAAGAGCTCGAGGAAATAGAGGTAGAATAAGTCACACAGGAGGGGAAAGGGGACGCTCCGCTACCTCTCGACTCACCCTCTCAACCCTCTCCAATCTAGCTTTGTCTAACTCTCGTGGTGTGTCACTCACTCACAAGAGTTACCAACAAGAACTCTCAACCCTAGTATCACTATAAGGGAGTATTCACACAATCAAGCATACATGATTGAAATTAGAATAAAACATCAATTAATTGAAAGCATAATAAAAAGGTTCAATGAAACGAATACATCCTAGGCGTCACAAATATACAAGTACCCACTAGGGGGTTTAGCTCTCTATAGAGCTAATTACAATCAATGATATCAAATATAAAAGCAAAGAATCCATAGAAAATCCCCTTGATAATCGTGGCGATGGTCTTGTGGAGAGTCCTCTACTCTTCCAAGGGTCCCATTGCCCGGCCTAGGATACACCTCACTGGATCGGTGCCGACGAAAGCTCTCCCACTAACCTTCTTCCAAACGGAGCGGAATATCAGAGCGCTAGAACCTCTCCAAATCCCTAGCCAATACATCTCAAAACCCTAGCCGCCGCCCTCTCTCAAGTTGGGGAAAAGATGGAGAAAGAATGCTAAAATCGGGGCTGAAATCAGCCTTAAATAGGGCTGGAATCGGGAATCCACACGCCCATGTGGGCGCCCCTATGGATTTTCACACAATCGTGTGAAATTTCCACACGCTCGTGTGGATTCTCTGTTTTACTCCTTCTTTGGCCGGCTGTGAACAGTACCTGCTACAATGTTTGCAACAATACCCTGTTATAGTACCGGCCGAAAACACTCTCGAATCTATGTTTTTATCGAGGTAACGTAAACGAGCACACGTTTACGCCGTAAATCGCTTTGCTCTTCAATAAACGGACATGTTGTTGGAGATCTTTCTATACATGCACATGCCGGAATGCTTGAATGTGACTGTCCTTATGCCCCTCCAAATCATTGTGCTAACTTGAATACAAGGAGGTTGGCACATATTCTCGGATCTTAAACCCGACTTATGTCTTCGCATTTGAACCTTCTCAAAACTTCCTCCAAATGGTGCATTCACGATCGATATTGGCTTCTTTCTCTAATCTTCAGCTTCACAACCCGATATGCATGAAAGTAACATAAATGCACATATCTTAGCGTTAAAACCCGAGAAAAGTAATGCTCATCATAAGGAAAGAACACTTTGTATTCTTATTACATAAGCACTTATCACTTATCTTTATGTTCTCACATAGTATAGCCCTCAATAGTCCTCACCTTCTCTGTTCCCACCAGCCCAAGTACTATTAGTTGGACAGTATGTTTAATTTCCAGCTCTATAGTCCTTCAGTGCATTCCTCGGTCGTAGCCATAGCCGAAATCGAGATCGTAGTTAAGTTATGGCAAATCTGGAGTTCGATGTCATAATTGCCAAATCTTCAATCATGTGCCACTATAATGCTATCAATGAGGAGTTACGGGTCCTTCACTTGCTACTCATATCTCATATATACTCACCTTGTCTTGGCGCAACCATCAATAATTTCTTAGTGATTTCTTGATACTGGGGTTACCCATCATGTCACTCCTAAATTAGCATATCTTCAACTCTCAGAAGGCTATCACAACGCTGATTCACTTCATATTGGTAATGGCAAAGGACTTCCTCTTACACACATTGGTTCCACAACTTTGCATACCCCATTAATTCAATTTCATGTGTTTAACACCCTGCATGTTCCTTCCATGTCCAAATCTTTACTTTATGTTCATCAATTTACTATAGATAATAAGGTTTTCTTTAAATTCGACTCTGATTGTTTCATTGTGAAGGATCAGGTTACCAAATAGCCTGCCCTTACAAGCCCAAGTGACAATGGTCTTTACAGATTTCGTATTTCCTCTTCATCTTCACTAACTTCTGTTGCTTTCTCGGTTGTACATGCCTCACCTCCAATTTAGCATCGATGCTTGGGTCACTTGCATCAACAACTACTTCAAACATTAATTAAAATTCACTTTCAATTTCTTATGGTTCCTTAAATTATTTTTGTAATGGCTGTCAATTAGAAATAATCTTCAAGACTATCACTTCCATTGAAAAATAATAAAAGTAATATTGTTTTGGATCTTATTTTTAGTGATCTTTGGAAATCTACTCCCTCTTTCTCTAATGATTGTCATCATTACTTTGTTGTCTTTGTTGATCATTTTTCAAAAATATATTTGGTTTTACCCTCTTACTAAAATATATGATGTTTATCATGTTTTCCCAAATTTGTCTCTATGGTTGAACGCCAGTTTGGTAGCACATTAATTTATGTTCAAATTGATTTAGGGAGAGGGGGTTAAATTTTTGAAAAACTTATAAACTATTTTTCAAAATTAGGTATTGTTCATCGTATTTCTTGCCCTCATACCAATGAACAAAATGGTATAGTAGAATGACGGCATCGTTATATAGTACAAACTTATTTTTCCCCCTAGCTCATTTTGGTGTTCTAAAAAAAGATTTCCACTTTGTTTTTGATAGTATAATTTACTTAATTAATCGCATGCCATCGTTATATAGTACAAACTTATATTTCATCATCTTCCTGATTATACTCTTTTAAAGGTATTTGGTTGCCTTTGTTTTCCCTATCCTAAGCCATACAACAATTATAAAATGGATTTTTGATCTTCTCCTTATATTTTTTCTGGGCTATAGTCATATTTATCATGGTTATCAGTGCCTTGACACAAGGATAAACAAGTTATATGTTGTGAGGTATGTATGGTTTGATGAACACACATTTCTTTTCACTTCTCCTTTGATCCACTAAGTGTCATTCCTACTCCACCAAAAGGTACTTTTCTCATTGGTACTCATTTTTCTTGGCATGCATATGATGCCAATTCTCCTTTCCTTACCTTTGAGTAGCCTTATTTGCCTTCACCCATCTCCACTAGATACACCTATCCCTAGTTTTCCTTCATGTAGCCCTTCTGAGTCCTCATCTATCTCACCATTGCATGACACATCCCTGGCTCTTCCTATGAAAACTCATCCCATGCAACTCCATCCTAACCTAAAACTTAAGTTTTATTTTCCCCATCTAGCTCCCTGACCACCATGTCCATCACTTCCTCTGACATAAAACTCATGTCCTTTTCTATTGCTAATAAGTCTATGGAGTGGCACAAGACTGTATGTATGATGAGTATGACGCTCTTCTTAAGAATGACACTTGGATGTTAGTCCCGTTTCAAAATTATATGAATTTCATGTGTTACAAGTGGTTTTACAAGATAAAAAGGAAAACTAATGTAATTGTGGAGCGATATAAAGCCTGGTTAGTTGCCAAGGGTTTTCATCAATAGCCATGCATCGACTTTGAGGAGACATTTAGTCAAGTTGTTAAACCTGTGACAATTTGAGTCATTCTATCTCTTACTGTCACTCAAGGTTGGCCACTTTGTCAGCTTGATGTCCAAAATACCTTCCTTTATGGGTCTCTTACTGAAACTATATACATGTCTCAACCCTCGGGGTTTGTTGATGCTTCTCGTCTGGATCATGTGTACCAACTTCATCGATCTATTTATGGCCTCAAAGGGCTCCGTGAGCATAGTTCCATTGTTTATCACAAACCCTGATGACTAATGGTTTTTTGGGTTCCAAGATCGACCTATCCCTTTTTATTTACTCCCATAGTTTGACTAAACTCTTTATTTTAGTTTATGTCGATGACATTATTATTACAGGGAACAGTTTGCCCCCACATTACATGGGTTATACATGCTCTCTCCTCCAAGTTCGCACTTAAGGATCATGGACCTCTCCACTACTTTCTTGGCATTGAGGTTGTTCCATGTGGAGACGATTTATTCTTATCACAGTAAAAATACATCCCTAAGCTCCTTCAACATGCCGGTCTTTTGGATGCCATGCCGGTATCAACACCGTTCTCTCCATCCATGACTCTCTCCATTTCCTTGGGTTTGTTATTTGATAAGTACTTGAGAATAAGTAATACGAAGTATTCTTTTCTTACATTGAGCATTACGTTTCTCAGATTTTATCACTTATTCGTGTATATATGTGTTCTTTTGTGCATGTAGGGTTGTGGCGACAATTGTGGAAGAAAAAAACCAAAAGTAGATCGTGGATGCATTTGTTGATGAAGTTCTTGGATGGAACAAATGTGAAGACACAAGTTGTGCTCAAATAGATGTGGGTATGTGACAATCTTCATTATGCTCAAGTGAATACGCAAAAAGGAGGGGCACAAAGGCAGTCACACTCATGTGTTCTGACTTGTGTAATACTAGCGATATCTTCGTCAATATGATTTCATTGAAGACGCAACGGGGTCTATCGCATGGATATGTGCCCATTCATGTGGCCTCGATGATAAGAGTGGATTCCGGAGTGTTTTGGAGAAGCACTGTAGTAGTTTAAAGTAGCAAAGCACTGTAGAAAAATAACTGTAGCAGTTACTGTTTGCAGCTCGCAGGAAACCAAAATGTAGAAACCCACACGCCCGTATGGAAATTGCACACGCCCGTGTGGATACCTGATTCTAGCCCCTATAAATACCGTGACATGAGACTTTTTGAAGAATCTTTTCCATATTTTTCTTCCAACTTTGGAGGCGCTCACGGCTTGGGTTTGGAGAGGCTTTGGCTAGGTCTTTGGAGTGGTTCTACGGCCTTCAACATCGCGTTCCTTTGGAAGAGAGTTATTGGAGGAGCTTTCATCGGCATCGATTCGGCAAGGTGCACCCTAGGCTTGACAAGGGAACCTTTAGAGAAGATGAGACGGCTCTACAAGACCATCGATATGGACTACAAAGGGGTTTTATCTATGTATTGCATGTTTAAACTATTGATTTCATTGTTGATTGTGTATTGCTCTATGGAGAGCTAAACCCCTAATGGGTGCTTGGATTTGTAAACCTTAAGATAATTTTGTTTCATTAACCTTTACTATGCTTCTTTAATTGATGTTTTAATTGAGTTCCATCTTTGAATGCTTGTTGTATTGATTTTTTCTTAGAGTGATACTAGGATTGAGAATTCATCTTGGTAATCCTCGTGGATGGGTGACACGCCATTAGGATTAGACAAAGCTAGGTTGGAGAGTGTCGAAAAGGTGAGTCGAGAGGTAGCAGACGTTCCCTTTCCCTTCTGGTGTGATTTATCCTACCTCCACGTTCCAAGAGTTTTTCGCGGTCACGATAAAGTGAAGTGCTAAGAGACAAACTCCACTGGGGCTTAATTGCGTGAGCAACAGAGTGAAGTGTTGAAGTAATCCATAGTACTGGGGCTTAATCATGACTATGGGCCTTTCTCCTGGACCAAAGAGTTAGATCTATATTAGGGAATAGGGTTTATCACTTGGAGGCCCTAGATCTTTAAGTAATCTTGCGCAGTGTGAGGCGTCGAGAGTATTCCTTTCCGCCAAGGCATAGTGTAGGATTAGTCACGATTGACCTTAGGTTTGGGATCGTGTGTTTTTGGATTTCCATGACTCATTAAACATCAGTTAGGAGACATAATGATTAGTCTTGGACATGAAACAATAGTCCTAGGGTGAGCAATGTCCGGCTGCCCCATTTTCTATCGATTGCCTCTCCTTATTTCTATTGCATCTCTTTCTTCTTTTCTTTATTTTTTACTTGCATTGATATTATTCATACTAATCTTGAATCATTTTCATTAAAGTTAAATAGCAATACTTGTGTTTCTGAGCACTATTCCCTATGGATATGATTACCCACTCACCTGGGTACTTTATTAGTTTGACAACCCGTGCACTTACGGTACACACACGCAAAGGGTGTGTCAAGTTTTCGGCACTATTGCCGGGGACCACCATCACCATCAGCAGCGTCAGTTGATCCACCAGCAGTAGCAGCAAAGATACCAAAGCCCGACATCGACACTTAAGGCGTCTTTACTTTACTTGTTTTTATGTTTTCATATTTTAGTTCTACATCTTATTTTGGACTTGTACTACTCAAAAAGGATCTTCCTTTTGAGTTTATCTTTTATTTTTCAGTTGTTTTGAGTTGTATTTCATTTTCATATCTTTATAGGCTCGACTTTATTTTCTTTTTGTTGAGCTTCACTGAATTCCCTTGTGTATACGTGCAGATAGTCTTGTGAGTCTGGAATTTGAGGAATAGTCATGGACACAGTCATGTTGCTATTCAAATGGTCATGTGTGCTCCACAATCCTTTGGAACTCAACTCTCAATTAATATAGCTCCATCAAACATACCATTAAGGGTTTAGGGAAGTATTGTTTCAATTTCCCATCTCCACACTTGTGTTTTGATTGCTTTATATTTTACTGTGCTTGCATGTGCATATTCAGGGCAATGTACATCTTAAGTGCGTGTGTGTGTGTGTGTGTGTGTGTGTATTGGGGATGGGGGGGGAGTTCACATTACACATGTTCTATACTTATGCTTCATTGTCCATGCTCATATAGCGAAGGGCGCTTCACCTTAGTTGCAATAGTTGTATTCTTAAAGTTTAGGAGAATTTCTAACATTGAATGTTCTCATGCTCTAGTTTTACTTAAATTTTTAGGAATTTTTGCCCGATTGACACTTGTTGCACTACTCATTCATTAAACTTTCTGGAAACTCAAGTTCGACGTTTAAAGGGACTGTTTAAGTTTGTTTCTTGTTTTAATTTCTTTGAAAAAAAGAAAAGTTTTTTGTTTTGTTCTGCATTGGGGGTGGAAAGAGCTACCATATATGAAGTGTGAAGCTACTCTCATAAGTCGGATACTAGTTATGCCCTAATGAGAGAAAGAACTATCTTATGGGATGAGTGAAAACTACTACCCCGGTAGAAAGAGCTACCACCTCGAAAGTGTGAAAGCCACCTTAGCGGCCGCTTAGGAAAGGGCTAACTTAGAGCATGTGTGAAGCTACTACATTTTCTTTTTGTAAATAAATAAGTCCCTCTCACTTAGAGCTTTGAGGAGTATACGTTGGGTTGGCTTCAGTGAGTTTACACACACTACGCAATATCGGGTTGTTGCCCTTTTCAATATAAGTTTTCAGCTAGAGTATTGATTTTTCTTATTCAGTGTTAAAATTTTTCCTTACTTGTAGAATGCTTCCCTTGTATGCTTTTGGTGAACCTAAGGCCAAGCACTTCTAATTTTCCTTCTTATATGCTTGAATGTTTTATTTTTGCTTGGGGACAAGCAAAAGCTTAAGTGTGGGGGAGTTTGATAAGTGCTTTTGTATAAGTAATACGAAGTATTCTTTTATTACATTGAGCATTATTTTTTTTCAGATTTTATGACTTATTTGTGTGTATGCATTCTTTTGTGCATGTACGATTGTGGAGACAATTATGAAAGAAAAGAACCAAAAGTAGATCGTGGATGCATTTGTTAATGAAGTTCTTGGATGGAATAAACGTGAAGACACAAGTTTTGCTCAAATACATGTGGGTGTGTGCCAACCTCCTTTGTGCCCCTCCTCTTTGCGTATTAGGAGAGCTTTTGTCCGCATCGATTCGGCGAGCTGTGCCCTAGGCTTGATGAGAGAATCCTCAGAGAAGACGAGCAAACTCTAGAAGACCATCGATACAGATTATGAGGGGCTTTACTTATGGATTGCATGCTTTTACATTCGATTTCATTATTGATCGTATCTTGCTCCATGGAGAGCTAAACCCCCAGTAGGTGCTTGGACTTGTAAACCCTATGATGATTTTGTTTCATTGATCGTTCATTATGTTTCTTTAATTGATTTTTTTAATTGAGTTCCAACCTTGAATGCTTTTTGAATGGATTTTCGCTTAGAGTAACACTAGGGTTGAGAATATTTCTTGGTAATCCTTGTGGATGAGTGACAACCATGAGGGTTAGACAAAGCTAGGTTGGAGAGGGTCAAAAGGATTAGTCGAGAGGTAGCGAAACGTCCCCTTTCCCTTCCGATGTGATTTATCCTACCTCCACATTCCAAGAGTTCTTCGTGTTCACAATAGAGTGAAGTGCTAAGAGACAAACTCCAGTGGGGCTTAGTTGGGCGAACAACAGAGTGAAGTGTGAAAGTAATCCTTAGTGCTGGGGCTTAATTATGACTAGGGGTCTTCCACCTGGACCAAAGGGTTAGACCAATATTAGGGAATATGGTTTATCACTTGGAATCCCAAGAGCTTCTTGCAACCCCATACAGTGTGAAGCGTCGAGAGTATCCCTTTCCGCCGGAACATAGTATGAGAGTTAGTAGTGGTTGACCTTAGATTTGGGACCGTATGTCTTAGGATTTCCACAACTCATTAGACATCAGTTAGGAGACATAATGATTTGTCTTGCACTTGAAACAATAGTTCTAGGTGAGCAATGTTCGGGTACCCCACTTTCGATTGATTGCCTCTCCTATTATTCTATTGCGTCTCTTTCTTCTTTACATTATTTCTATTTGCATTGATATTATTCACACCACTCTTAAATCATCTTCACTATAGCTAAATAGCAATACTTGTGTTTCTGAGCACTATTCCTGTGGATACGACTACCCATTCACCAGGGTACTTTATTACTTTGACAACCCGTGCACTTGCGGTACGCATTCGCAAGGGGTGTGTCAACTTATCATTATTCTTTGACCCTACTAAATATCGTCAGATTATTAGTGCTTTGCAATATGTTACTCTCACTAGACCAGACTTGGCCTTCGCTATTAATAAGGCTTGTCAATTTATGCACTAACCTTTTGATGCTTATTAGTCAATTGTCAAAAATATTCTTCGGTACCTACATGGCACACACATAGATGGACTCTACCTCCACTGTGAGTCTCTTTGACGCTGATTATAAGGCAGGCTATCCCGATGATCGGAAGTCCACATGTGGCTTTGCTATTTATCTAGGGGCCAACCTAATATCTTGGAGTTCTCGAAAGTAGCATGCTGTCTCTCATTCTTCAATAGAAGCATATACAAAACTCTTGCTGACATAGCTACTGAGCTCTCTTGGCTACAATCTCTATTTTAGGAACTCGGACTTTAGCATAGCACTCCTCCGACTCTATGGTGGGATAATCTTGGGGCTACATACCTCTCTGCTAATCCGGTGTTTCATGCTCGCACCAAACATGTGGAGATTGACTTTCATTTTGTTAATGAAAAAGGTACCAACACTTCATGATTTACAAGTCCAATTCAACTCTATGCATGTCCAGTTGGCTGATTTATTTATAAGGCACTTTCCGCTCTGCATTTTGACTTTCTTCGATCCAAGCTTTATGATGTGTCTCACTCTTAGCTTGTGGGGGAGCATTGAGATAATTTAGGAATAATTATATTTGATAATTTAGCCATTATTATCTACAAATTTTCTCCATTTACTTAGCCTTATTTTTTATTACTTTTTCCCTCACTGCTTCCCATTATTGTGATTCCGCCTCTCTTTCGGTTTTTTGTGGGCTCTGCTACTTTTTTTTTTCTTCTGTCACACACCCCTAGGTCTGTGCCGTTTTTCCTAATCAAGAGGGAAGCACCCCTTCTCCTAAAGTTACGGGATTATTTTGCCGAGTTCCTTCGACACGGTTCTCTCGACGTGCCCTAGTATACTCTACTTGCTCACCTATATTGGTTTGGGGTACGATCAGTTCACCAGGGAGATCATCCTCCCAATTCAAAGTTTTTTTCTGGAAGTTTCAACCGTCGTTATTAGTTCTAACTTTAGACTTTATTGTTTATATTGACATATAAACACCTTGTAAATGAATATAATCCATCAGACAAATTTTCGTCTTACAATTGTATTTGACATATTTTAGCACATCATTTTTGAAATAAAATTTTAATTTATTTATTGCTGATTTTGCACCATGCAGACATGGCTGCCAACATTTGTTGCGATTTTGTAAAATTATTTTTTATAAAAATGTTTGTATATTTTCACAGCTCTATAAGCACTATTTTTAAAATAAATAAACAAAAACTAGTGGTGATGTGAAAAATAATTGAACAAAATATATCATATGATCGTGTACAGCATCTGCCACATCATCCCAAACATATCCCTTAACATTCAACTAGAATTCTAGATGAAAGGGTTAAGATGAATCTTTTTATAAAATTTATTGTAAGGTTGAATCATTAAAAATAGTCTCTAAAATGTACTCTCTCTTCAGTTTTGATCTTTGCACACATGGTTTGGTATTTTGAGTATCTCCATTTTATAAATTCAGTTAAAAGAAAATCAAAATTCTAACAGGTGTCGATACTATCATCTAATTTAGCTAATGTGCATGTTTTCAGATGAAAATATTCATTAAATAATTCAAAATAAAATAATAATAATAAATTAATCACCTAAATAGACTATTTTATTTTTCTTTCTCTTCTCATGTTGTCCATGCACTAAAATTTTAAAATTGAATCCCTCTATTTTTTTTAAATTAAACAAATTAAATTTACTCAGCACATAGCAGTTATTTTTGCCATTTAAATTATTAACAGGAAATATTTTGAATTAAAATATCATTTATTTCTTCTCTCTTCTATAGCACTTCATTAGCGTTGACCTCCGCTGAGTCTCCACCATATCATTTGCCCATCAAAGATAGCATTATCATTACGAGTTTAATTGATTAACTCTTTTCTTTTGAATTTGTTTTACCAATTTTTTTGTTTTTTGAATAAGTGTTTTACTAAATTTTAAAAGTCGAGTGGCACAAACTACCCTACTGAGATTAAAAGAAAAAGAGAGAAAAGTAGAAATAATATTTCGGTCAAGAAACCTTTAAATTAAATATTTCACTTGTTAGGATTGACATGAATAATGATACAAACTTGTTAGGCAGCTAGAGGTTTAATCTTATATTTTATTGATTTAAAATATATTATTATTTACTAAATACATAAGAAAAGATAAATGAGATAATAAATTTGCATTCATAAAAAAAAATAAAAAAATAAAAGAGTAAGCAGGATCTTTCTTTCAAGTATGCAATTGTTTCACAATGCTATTGCTCCTATTTTTAGGGCTTATTTGATTTAGTTTTTAAAAAGCCTAAAAGTACTTTTTTTTAAGTTAATTAAACATTTTTGGATTTAGAAAAATTTGTTTGTATTGACTTTTCGGTAGAAGCAAAAGCGCTGATAAAAAAAACTTAAATTCTGGTTTTTTTCGAAGCTGCTCATGGATTTTTTTTTATTTTTTTTTGAGAAAAGCACTTTCAGAAATTGTTTTAGGGTTATAAAATTATTAAATTACCCTAAAAAAAATAAAGAATTGACTGCCCTCCAGCCCTAATAATTTTTTCCAAGTTCTTATTAAACGACAACAATAACAACAATGACAACGGCGACGCCAACAATAACACCACCACCAATAATAATAATAATAATACTATTATTATTATTATTATTATTATTATTATTATTATTATTATTACCATTAGGGGTGAGCAAAACCGGGTACCCGGCCCGGTTTTTAAAACCGGATCGGGTACCCGGTTTTTCGGATCGGCAAAAGCTTGACCCGTATCCGACCCGGTTTAAACCGGATACTAAAAATCGAGTACCCGGTTTAAACCGGATCGAATATCGGATATCCGGATCCAAATTAAGTTTCATCTACTCCATGGATTTTTTTTTTATATATAACAACATCAACATTCATAAAAAAAACAAATATAAGAAACTTGTAACTTATAAAGAGGATTAAAACCTTACATTATTCTCCCCACAAAAAAATTCAAAAAAATAATAAAGAGTTTCACCCATCTTAGACATAAAGATTTGAAATTTTTTTCCTTTTACTTTTAACCCTATAAGAGTTTAAATTTATTAATATGTATATATATATATAATAATGTAACTATATAAGTAACTCTTTAAGTATTTAAACAAGGGATTTTAATTTTTTTTTTCCTACTTACGTCCTTGTAAAATTTTAAATTTATTAATATATATATATAATAAATTTAAATTTAATATGGTCTAAAAAGTAAAAAAGAAAAAAAAATATCTTAGAGGGTTTAAATGAGGGATTTGGAAAATTTAAACTAAAGGGTTTAAATGAGGGATTTGGATTTTTTTTTCTTTTTTACTTTTTAAACCATATAAAATTTAAATTTATTATATCCAATTATATATCTATATCTAATTATATACATATATATATAAATGAATATATTAAAAACCGGATCGGATTCGGATACCCGGTTTTTAATTTCTCCCAACCCGTATCCGATCCGGTTTTCACCTTAAAAATTCGGACCGGGTACCCGACCCTCTTTTTCGGATCGGGTACCCAAAAAATTCGGCTAAAAAAACCGGATATCGGACCGGATCATCGGATCCGGATTTTTTTGCTCACCCCTAATTACCATCATCATTGGTGTTGTTATTATCATTATTAATAACAATTAGTATATTTTTAATGCATAATAGTTGAGATATTATAATAACTCAATGAATGTCAATTTTAGTAATTTGTCATTGAAAAAGTTTTATTAAGAATACACATTCAAATCATTTCACACATATAAAAGTACATCTACATTAATTTATCCAAGCATAAAATATAAAAAACACTTAAATTACTCTAAAAAGCACTGTTTTTTTTTAAGTCTTCTTACCAAATTAAAAAAAATTTAAAATTAATCCAAACAAGGGCTTAATTTGTTTTGTTTTTACCTTCTTATTTCTATTTCTATATATATATATATATATATATATATATATATATATATATATAATTGTTTATATTTGTAAACTAGAAATAAAAAATAGTTATATTTAAAAGAGTTGTGTCATTGGATCTTATATGTTTTACTAATTAAATTTGCATCTGCATTGCTTTTTAATTGAATTTGGATAATCTTTTTTTGGGAGAAAATGAGTTTGGGATTTGGTATATATTATATATCTTTAATTTAAAGTTTAATGATAAACATTGCTTTATTTATTTAGCCAAGTGGCATAAAGATACTTTTTTCTAAATATAATTTACTGTTAATTTTTATTTTATTATATATAAATAATTTTAGTTTGATTACCATCTCTTTAATTAAAGATTTAATATATATTTTATTCCTTTTTTGAATATATATATATATATATATTAATTTATGGCTTATGGCTTATTCACAATTTAACTCTCACACGGAAGCCCTAGTGTCAACTTTCTTCTAATATTTTGAATGAGGATTTGGGATGTGCATGGAGAAGGTTTATCTATAGTATCAACAAAAATAATATTTTAAAATAAAAAAAATTAATTTTAGCTCATGGATGACGCATTGCATCAGATGCGTAGTCTTTGTCCTGGTCACCTCCCACCAACACATGGCCTAGCTACTAGTGTTCCCGTATCGTCTCTTGGAACCTTCGATCAATCACCCTCTCAACCGCCTCAACAAATGCGATTACGAAAGCAGTGACACGGCAACAAGAAACAGAAAAGAACTCTCCAGAACACTTGTGAGCCTTATCTATAAATGCACTAGTCCGAAGAACGCTAGGAACCAAGGAAAAGCAATCATCACTGTCAACAATGGCCGGAGATAAAGAAGTCGTGCTGTTGGATTTATGGGTGAGCCCTTTTGGGCAAAGGGTAAGGATAGCTTTGGCGGAAAAAGGGGTGGATTATGAGTACAAGGAGCAGGATCTGGCGAACAAGAGTGAGCTCTTGTTGAAATCCAACCCTGTTTACAGAAAGATCCCAGTGTTGTTACACGATGGTAAATACATTTGCGAGTCACTCATCATTGTTCAGTATATTGATGAGGTTTGGTCCAATAAAGCTCCGTTGCTCCCTGCCGAGCCTTTGGCACGCGCCAACGCTCGTTTTTGGGCTGATTTCATCGACAAGAAGGTACACCGTACACCATCATATAATTAACATTTGAGTAGTTTTTAGTATTGATCTCTTTTCAATATATATATATATATATATATATTTCAGGATTACATGTTTTAATATTGTTGGTACATGATATAAAGGTTTATGAGTGTGCGACTAGATTGTGGAAGCTAAAGGGAGAGGAGCAAGAGGCAGCCAAGAAGGAGTTCATAGAGATATTTAAATTATTGGAGGGTGAGCTTGGTGACAAGAAGTTCTTTGGAGGTGAGACTTTTGGGTTTGTTGATCTGGCTTTAGTGCCTTTTGTTGCGTGGTTCTATGCTTATGAGACATGTGCCAAGTTCAGCATGGAGGAAGAATGCTCTAAGATTGTGGCATGGGGCCAGAGGTGCATGGAAAGGGAGAGTGTCTCTAAGACTCTTTCTGACCCTAATAAAGTTTACGAGTTTGTTCTCTTTTTGAAGAAGAGATTTGGGGTGGAATAGATACGTTTTAGTACGTGGTGTTTGGTATGTGATTTTGTAATGGTATTGTGCGACGAGTGTTTGTTTAGGGTGCTCAGTTTCAGAATGAATAATCAGTTGGATTGGCTGGTGGTCATTGGAGTTGGCAATTCATATTGCTTCCTATCCAATTCCATAATATGTTTATGTCCTTCTGCTTTTATTTTGTTTCTAACTAGAGAATAAAATTTTGAGTTATTTTATGTTGGTGGAGCACGAGAAATAATGTCAGTTTTTTATTTCTGTTATAAATAATAATTATTATTATTTTTTTTTAATGGATCTTGTTTAGGATATATAAACATTATTTCAATATAACCACTATCATGAGAAATTATTATTTTAAAAAGACATTTTTGTAATTTATTCCTGTATAAATTATTAAATATTAGTATATCTTATATTTTAAGTAAAATACCTATATGTGCTGAACGTATGTTATTTTTAATTTTCCAAATTTGAAGCTAAGTTTTAAAAAATAAAAATTGTCCCTTCAAAATAATTTATAAAATAAAATATTTTAAAACATTGTATTTTATTAATATAATTTCAGTTTATAAAATTTTAATACATATTTTATTCATATTTGACAAAACCTCATCATATTATGTGCTCCTTTATTTCTACAAATGGGGATCTGTAAAATTATAGAGATTACCTCACTAATTAAAAATATTTCGATTATTTCATGGTTTCAACTACCTATAGTGATGGCTTTCACTTGCCTTTAAACCACCTCGTATAAAATCGGCTTTACACAGTAAAGTTATAATCGGCTCTAAAATTGTAAGCTATAGCTGTAATTAAAACCACCTCCAAAACTAATAATTTTGAAACTTCTTTCTATGAGATTTGAAGCAGTTATAACCACCACCAAAACTAATAATTTTGAAACTTCTCTCCATAGAACAAATCCTGGTATTTGGCTCAATTAAAAATTCGCACATTACTCATGATTGCTCTAGCTTTATCTCTCAAATAATTCAATAAATATCACCCAGATATAATAGTAAGCCTCAGAACCATTCAAGCATAATACCTAAGTCTTCCATGAATAGCATGATCATACTACCTTTTTTACATTCCTCTCAAACTCGAAATCGCCTTTGCAACATTCCTCAATTTGATAAAAAATGCATTCATCAAAGACTCTCAACAATGCTCAAGTAATAATCAACCTTAATTGTTAAAATATGAATTTACTCACCCACCAGCAAGTGATTATCAATTAAACCAATTCAAATATAAAAAAATCACATTGAGCAATAAATATATCTAAGTCAATATAAGTACTTATACATACCAAGAAATCAATAAAATCTTCCACTCAAGATTTCAATATGCCTACAAGGTTTATACATCATCAAATAATCATTTATACAAGTCTATAATCACATAAATTTGTCATGCACATAAGTCAAGCTCAAACTCTTCAACAAGGTGTCATTACTCCCAAGTCACCAATATTAACTTTACTAATATTAAATTCATTATCAAAATTCTTCAAACTTGCCTTCTATTCCTTAAGAACATTATGCTAAAGAATTCATTGACATTCACATGAACACTCAATTTAACATTCGAAATTCAATTCAACTCTTAGCATATACAACATATGTAGTTCATCATTATTCTTCCAAGAGATTTCCAATTTTTCGAAAGAAATCGAGTATAAATTCTAATTCAACTCTCAAATCAATTCTAACTCTAGGATAAAATAAATTTTAAATATTTTCTATCCTTGAAGCTTCCGTTAGCAAAAATATTTCTTCATTTTTGTTGCACAATTCTTTCTATCATAGCCACAAAATATCCAAGCTTCTAAACATCAAACCAAACAATTGACATTTAATTCTACAAATATTGAAATAACTCAACATCCTTAGGACCTAAGCATAGAATGGTGCCAAAGCCCACTTCATAATTGTAGGAGGTAAACAACACCATGCCTCATAATGATATTTAGGCAATTCAAGTTTCAAACAATTCAATTCAATTCAATTCAATTCCATTAAACCAACATAATTATAACATTTTCATTCAAACAATAAGAGTTTTCCAATATAAATCAATAAGAAGGAAGTTCCTTCCCAATCGATCAACATATTAATTTAAATACGATAAAACCAAGAGTCAATTTCAAATCAAATAATAAAGGCATTTGAATCATATTCTACTAGAAATGTGCATCAACTTAACCCACTCACAGAACCAATCGTCTCGCCCCGAGACGCTCTCACTGATCATCGATGCCTTCCCCTTGGAAGATGCTTCACCACCTAGACATAAGCAGGGAATCCAAAAAGCAATGAACAAAAGAATGAAAACTAAACTGCATACAAATGCTATGTTACATGTCAAACATACAACGCTAAAGTCTTAGGACAAAACAACATCATTTTGGATCCAAACAACCTAAACTGGAGTAAAATTGGTTTTAATGAAGTCCAAGTATAAAGAGCTTCAATTTGGACCAAAAAAGTATAAGAAATGGCAGAAAAGATTTCAGTGCTATTGTAAATCATGATTGCTACAATGCTAAGAATTGCTGCAGTGAATCTGACAATAACAAAAAGATTTTTCTCTTGATTTACATCATCAAACAATGCAATTTCTTTACAATCATCAACAACAATACATTGGAAGATCAATGGCTTCATTTTAAGCCCATAATCTCCCACAAATCAAGCATAGTTTAAGAGTTAGATCTAGGTTTTTAACAATAAAATGATGAAATATGAACAAAATACCAAATAAAAACTTTTCTGGATTAGGTTCTCCATAATTGGTCGCCAGAGATTTTCTAAAGAAGAAGAAATGCTCGGCCGAGGAAGAGAAGAAATGAAGAATAAAGAAAGAAAGAAGGAAGGGGAGTGACCAGATAAAGCATTTTTCTCACTTTTTTTTTTGAAGTGAGAAATGATTAGTTTGCCCTCCTATTAAAATAATAAAATAAGGAATGGTCCAAATAACCAAATTGCCATCAGTTTTGGCTAGATTTTGCACCGAAAGCCTGTGCAATCATTATGCAAGGATGCCACTACTGCTAAACTATTGTACTCCTCATGCATGCACAAAAATCTAAAGAGGGCCAATGTCCAGAATTTTGGACCGGGTACAACATTGATCTTCTTAATACTTGAGTAAATCCTTTATCAATTCTATCTATTTGTTGTTCAAAACCCTCCACAATTGTTGTTCCACAATAAACAAAAAGCTTAGACCTTTAGTGAGAAATCTTCTATCTTCATCTTACTGGTCATTAATTATGTTGGTTTCTTTAAATAGAATTTGATACACCCCTTGCGTGTGCGTATCTCAAGTGCACGGGTTATCGAAGTAATAAAGTACCCTGGTGAGTGGGTTGTCGTATCCACAGGGAATAGTTATTAGCAAGCAAGTAGTGATGCTATTTAGCTATTGAGTGAACTAATTTGTGATTTGAGTGAACAATATCAATGCAAATGAAATAAAGAAAAGAGAAAGGAAACACAATAGGAATAAGGAGTGGTGTCTTGAATTTTATATGCTATTGCTGTGATTTTCTCATGGACATTTTGGTGTTAGCGTGTGCTTAAATGTTTATGGCAAAGTTGTTGGTTGTTTGAGTGAGTTTTTCATGTTTTTCCCTGGTATATTTTGCATGATAAGGCAGGCGCTAAGTGTATTGATATGTTCAAGAATTTTCTGCAGAGCCTGCAGAGTTTTCTAAAGCATCCAGAGAAAACACACGGCCGTGTGGAATTTCCACACAGCCATGGGTCTCTACTGTGAGCTCATTCCGAGAGGACACAGGGGGCGTGGACTTGCCCCTGTGAATGATCTTGTGACGGTCCACGCCCATGAGTAATTTACACACGGGCATGTGTTGTCTTGCAAAAACTTAGAGATTTTTCCCAAGAAGACATAGGGGAGTGGACTCGCCCCTGTGGATGACCCTGTGACAAACACACGGGCATGGGTAATTTCCGCACGCCCATATGGATCTCTGCAGAAGAGCTCTCTTCCATCCCAAGAATACAAAGGGGCATGTGGGTGTCCCTGTGAACTGGCCCTGTGAATGTCCATGCCCGTGGGGAATTTCAGCACGGGCGTGTGAAACACTTAGAAGAATTTCTTGAGTTGGACAGAGGATTCACAGGGGCATGCGTCTACCCCTGTGGGTCGGACACATAGGCGTGGGTAATTTTCACACGCCCGTGTGGATCTCTTCAGAAGCATTGAGTGTTTCTCCCAAAAGGACACAGGGGCGTGCGTCTGCCACAGTGGGCCTCTCTTGTGGAGTCACACGGGCGTGGGTAATTTCCACACGCCCGTGTGAATGTACAGAAATGCAAGAGCCGCGGGTTTTCTTTAAAATCTCCTTGCGTTTCTTCATCTCCACACTTTAAATAACTCAGAGACCACTCGTACTCACTCTCTTGAACTTATACTAGTGATTTAGATGGTTTTACTTGATTTTTCCGTCCGATTTCAAGGTTTCCATTTTCATCTCATCGGTAAACCCTATCTCTCGCTTTTCTTTGCCATACTTGATTTCAATTGATTTAAATAGTGAAAGCTGTGTCGTTTCTATTGTTATGCGGTCTTGGCATGCATTAGAAAGAGTTTAGGAATGAGTTGGTGTTGTATTTGTGAATTTCAAGCATTCGACCGTGCAATTTTCACACCCCGTGGATCCACACGGGCGTGGGGAATTTCCACACGGCCATGTGGATTACTGCAGCATTATTCCTGTGAGCCATCTTTGATCAATTTCTTTTAAAATTCCTACAGATATGTCACCCAGGACGAAGATTGCGGCTCACAAACATCCCAGAGAGCCTTCCCTTGAGACAGAGGATATTGAGTTTGCTAGCCCCGTGACACGTCCGAATATGCGTGTGAACCGCAAATGCACGGGTGTCGAAGTAATAATATACCCAGTGAGTCGGGTAGTCGAATCCACAGGGAACAGGGCTACTAGTTCTAACTTCTTCTCTGCTTTCTAGCCTAATGATAAATGGAAAGGTGTGGTGATCTAATGTGCGAAGAATTGAATACCGGAGACGAATATGCAAGGGTGAAATGGATGGAGATCTCAATCAGTAAAAGTGGGGTATTCGGGCAATGCTCCCCTAGGATTCAGGTATTAGGTACCGGATAAGCAAAGTGTTTCTATGATGAGTAAGTTAAGTCATGAAAATCCAAAAATAATCGGATCCTGCCTCCAGATCACCGATACTAGTCCCCTACGAGGTCCCGGTGGAGAAATCACTAAATCTCAACACCTCACACCACATATGACCGCAAAGCACTCTAGGGATTCCAAGAGGTGTATTCGATTCCTAAAAATTGATCCAACCCTAATTCCCAGCGAAGGATCCTAACCCCCTACAAGGTCCCGGCGGAGAAATCTCTCAATCCCACGCCTCACACCAAATATGGTTGCATAGAGCTTAGGGAACGGAGATAGAATACACCAATCGGAGGGGAAAGGGGATGGTCTCTATCTCATGACTCACCCTCTCAACCCTCTTTAATCTTGAGATTCTAACCCTAATGGAGACCTCTCTCTCACCAAGGTAACAATTCATGCAAACCAAATAAGAAAAAGATCAATAAGGCAAGCAAGCATTAGACAATCAAGATTAAAACTTAATCAAACTCGGATTAAATAGAAACACTAAGCAAATCCACAAAAAATGAGAATCCTAGGGTTCGCAAGCCCAAATACCCTCTAGGGTTTTAGCTCTCTACGGAGCAACATACAAAACACACCATCAATGAATGAAAGTACATTAAAACCACAGAAATAAGCCCCCTTATATATGAACTGATGGCCTTGATGGAGAGCTTCAACGTCTTCAAGGACCCACTCCGAAGCTAGGTTCACCAGTGGCTTCCTTGATGCTATGACAGAGGACGATCAAAGTTAGTGACGAAGCACCTCCAAAGCCGCAAAGACCTCCTCTCCAAACCCTAGCCGTCTCACCCCTCAAGAGTCGCACAAAAGATGAGAAAGAATAGGGCAAAACGGCTATTTATAGGCCTTACACCGCATCTGTCATGTGTCCCCACGCGCCCATGTGGATTTTCCACGCGCCCGTGTGGGCTACAGGAATTTCCACCCGGGCACGTGAACAGTAATTTTGCTACATTGCTGCTACAGTAAATTGCTACATTGTTTTGCTACAGTACTTTTCACAAAATGCGGTCTAAACACTCTTCTGTTGAGGCCACATGTCTGGGCACACATCCATGTGGTAGGCTATAAAACTTTTCTTCATCGACATATCTTTGAGAGGTCTTGCAATCTTCACAAAGAGAAGGAACATGAAGATGACTTGAATCTTCTTGGAAGTTGGCACACATCTCCACGTTTATGAACTCATCTCGTGTCTTGGTCCTTGAATTGAACAAGAACGCCCAACATTGTGTCTTTATAGCCTATCTTTGCTTCCTTTTTACTCTTCAAGGCATTCACAACCTATATGCATAAAAGAACACCAAATACACAATATGAGACATAAACCATGGTAAAAATGATGCTCAATGCACGTAAAACATATATAAAAATATGTCTACTCAAGCACTTATCACCCCGAGTGACAAGCTCGGTTTGAGCGATTGTCGAAGCTTCTATTTGGCCAGATTAGATTCCCAGATGTGAGCGCTCTCAGGGAAATTCAGTCAGCAGGAGACATGGCAGATGAGGTAGAGGAGTTGTTATCTGTGGCCAGTTGTAGTGACTTATTGTCGATTAGAGACCCTACTATTTGCACATTGACGCTCGAGGTTTGGCATCGTTCGAGTTCGATCACTCGTATTCTAGTTTTAACAGCATAGGCGCTATACAATTTCAAGCCCTCGGATAGTGCCATAGCATGAGCGTGACTCAGTTTTCAATTTGGATGGAGCTATATGATGCGGCATACACAGAGACAGAGGATTATGAGCAGTTGTCCACAGATTATCCAGGGAGTTTGATACCGCAGCGTGCATAAAGAGTGTTCTGTGGATAGGGGCAGTATGAGCCCGGGGTTTCTAAGGCCACATGCCTCTCCTGGCCGAGCTACAGATACATTCACACCATTCTAAGTAGGTCAGTGAACGGGCGTGGCAACAGTACTAGTGTGCTCAGCTGACAGGAGCTGCTATACCTATACTCTATGGCACAGAGCACAACGATATACTTGGGACATATCTTGGTAGAGTATCTATGACAACAGGGGCAGTATGCCAGGATCGACGCTTTCTTCTCTAGTTCCTACATCACAAGGCTAGTCGTCGGTATGGGGTTACTCGACGTGATCTGAGGGGCCGAGAAGGAAACTATACCTGTCTCGTTGGGCATAGAGACGATGAGATTGATGGGGATGGTTCATAGGGTTTAAGACTTTTCTTCGTCGACTCATTATTTGAAAGGTCTTGCATTCTTCACAAAGGGTAGAAACATGGAGATGTGACTGCCTTTGTGCCCTTCCAACAAGCAAATTGGCTTGAATCCTCTTGGAAGTTGACACACTTCCATATTCATGAGCTCTTTTTGTATCTTGGCACCACTTTGGCCGTGACCACATCCATGGTACAGACAACACCTATAGATGGACATCACCTAAACTAAGTGCAGGACTTGGGTGGCTTCCATTTTACTATTTTCTATTATTTTGTTATGCGTTCAAGTGTGTTTGTTATTTTGTACTATGTAGTTAGCAAAGGTTCATTCCCTTCTAAACTTTTGTTTTCTTTGTTATGTTAGTGTCTTTTGTTTTGTCCCCATTTTTCCAACTTTCAGATATGATATGCTTGTTTATCTTAGTAGGAACATTAGAATGTGAGTTCCATTCCCACCACTCTCTACAGGTGACACGACCGAATATGCGTGTAAACCGTAAGTGCACGGGTGTCGAAGTAATAAATCCCAAGTGAGTGGGTATTGTATCCACAGGGAATAGTAAATAGAAACACATCGATTGCTATCTAACTATGATGAGAATAAATCGATGGTGTGATGAATGAGATTTATATAAAAAGAGATAAAAGAAATAAGAACGAGAGGCACAATAAAATTGAGAGATAAGGTAATCGATATAAATGGGGTACTCGGATATTGTTCCGCCTAGGACAATCGTTTCAAGTGCAGAACCAACTATTATACTTCCTAATTAATGCATTAATGAGTCGTGGAAATCCTTCAATACATGGTCCCAAATCTAAGATCAACCGTGACTAACTCTATACGATGTCCTGCTGGAGAAATCGAACAATCTCAACACCTCGCACTTGTATAGAGTTACATGGAGTTCTATGGATTCCAAGTGGTAAACCCTCTTCCTAGATGTAGACCTAACCCTTTGGTCTAGGTGAGAGGTCCCTAGTCACAATTAAGCCCTAGGTGCTAAAATCACTTCAACACTTCACTCCATTACCTTTGCAACTAAGCCCCAGCGGAAGGTCATCCCTTAGCCCGTTCACTCTACTATGACCGCAAAGAACTCAAGGAAATAAAGGTAGGATAAATCACATCGAAGAGGAAAGGGGACATTCCGCTACCTCTCGACTCACCCTTTCAACCCTCTCCAATCTAGCTTTGTCTAACTCTCGTTGTGTGTCACTCACTCACAAAGGTTACCAAGATGAACTCTCAACCCAAGTGTCACTCTAAGAGAGCATTCAATCAATCAAACATTCAAGATTGGAACTCAATTAAAACATCAATTAAGGAAAGCATAATAAAAGGTTTAATGAAACAAATACATTCTAGGGTTCACAAATCCAAGTACCGACTAGGGGGTTTAGCACTCCATGGAGCTAGTTACAATTAACAATGAAATCGAATGTAAAAACACGTAATCCATAGAAAACACCCCTCGGTAGTCATGTCGATGGTCTTGTGGAGTGGCCTCGTCTCCTCCAAAGGTCCCTTTGTCCGGCCTAGGGCACACCTCGCCTGATCGATGCCAACGAAAGCTCCCCCAATAACCTTCTTCCAAGTGGAGAGCGATGTCGAAGCTGTAGAACTACTTTAAAACCCTTGCCAATACCTCTCAAAACCCTAGCCGCCATCCTCTTGAAAGTTGGGGAAAATATGGAAAACAAATGCTGAAATCGGGCTGAAAAACAGCTTTAAATAGGCTGGAATCGGGCATCCACAAGGGCCTGTGGATGTTCCACACGCCCTTGTGGAATTTCCACACGGGCGTGTGGAATTTCCACATGCAAGTGTGGATTCTCTGGAATTCTGATTTTTGGTCAGCTGTGAACAGTAACTACTATAATAAATTGCTATAGTAACTCGCTACGATGCCCCTCCCCCCCCAAAAAAACACTCCCAAATCCACTTTTCATCGAGGTAACATAAAACGGGCACATGTTTATGCCGTAGATTGCATCGCTTCTTCAATAAACGGGTCCATTGGTGAAGATCTTGCTATCATTGCACAAGTTGGGATACGCAAATGTGACTGTCTTGGTGCCCCTCCAACTCATTATACTGGCTTGAATACATGGAGATTGGCACACATTCACGTATCTTAGAGCCCCACTTGTGTCTTCACGTTTGTTGCTGCTAAGATTCCACCAAATAGTGCATACACGATCTACTTTTGGCTTCTTTTCTTCAAAAAATAGCTTCACAACCCTAAATGCGCAAAAGAACACAAATACACATGTATTAGCGTTTAAACCTGATAAAAGTAATGCTCATTGTATGGAAAGAGCACTTTGCATTCTTAACACACAAGCACTTATCAACAGGCTAGACTCTCCCATGTCTGTGCGTCTATTACAATTTCTTATCACCAAAATGGGGAAGTTTCTTTATACTCTCCCCTTAAATTTTATTGTTAATCTTCACCATTTACTGCTGATTTATGTACATTGAGGGCAATGTACAACTCTAGGTATGGGGATGTGGTATTTCAATTGCTTTTAAGTTACAATTGCATGCTTGACTTACCTATGATAGCCATGATACATTGTTAAGAACTTCATACCTTAAAAGAATAATAGATGTGAGTTGTGATTTTTTTTATTATTATTATTATTATGCTTAAAGGAAGTCCAGTTTTATCTCTAGTGCACTCCCCACATTTTGTCACAAAACTTCCACCTTATACACTCCGACTAACCCATCACTTTTATATCTGCTTTAGATAGTTAAGTACTACTCTCAATGTTCATTCAAGAACTTTTAGTTCTTCTCAATGTTCATTCAAGAATTTTAGTTCTTTAGTTTTGAGCTTTAGCCCTAAGTGAAATCTTGACATGTAGCTAGACTATGAGATATGATATAGGATGTACATAGAATTGATTCAAAGACAGTATTCTGCTGCTCACATTGGCTAAGTAGCTAAGGGTACCGGCTCCTAACGAGAGTGTGCCTTAAGTCAACACTAGTGAAGCATGAATGCACACATGTAGATTTGTAATTAGTCAAGTAGTTGGGCTGCTCGGGTGCTTAAACAACATGTGCACCCTCAAAAAATATAATGTACAGTCTACGTTAGTCAAAAACAAAAATAGAAAAAAAGAAAAACCTATTGATCTCCTAGACTCTACACTACACTTAAATCTAGGCCAGAGCTCTACTTAGGAACTGAAAATGGTCTTGATTGATCATTAAGAGTGTCCTTAGAACATCTAAGGGCGGTCATCATTGTGTGTGGAGTGAATGGAATCCTTGGGGTGATCTTGGGTAAGGAGGGTGAGGATAAGCAAATGCTTAGATGTGGAGATGTTTTATAAGTGCCTAAATATATGTATTTGTATACGCGATTGTTATACATTAGCATGCATTTTTTGGATAAATCGATGCCCGCTTTGTGTTTCAATTCATTTTGTTTGTGTTATAGGCCTTAAAGAATCTAAAGGGAACTCAGGAACGCGTGTGGGAAGAAATCTGCATAAAAATAGCGTTTAGATTTCTGGACACTATAGCAATATTAATGTAGCAGAGTCACAATTTGTAGCTACAAGAGCTTAGCTAAAAGCCTCACAAGCTCCATGCGCCCGCATGGATGCCCATGAGGCTCACTAGAGAATTTTGCACCGGATACTTTATATGAATTCCTATAGCAAAGCACTGTAGCTGGATTATTGTAGCACCCCTGGATTAATTTCGAGCTGAAAAGGCCGAGAGTCTCAAGAGCATCCTTGCACTAGTATGGAGCCCATATGGCTCGGGAGGATAAATTTTATAGAGGACGTTAGGACAAAATAAAAGGGGCTTTTTGGAGAGGTTTTGAAGCCGTAGATGAAGGCAACTTAATCTAGGTGAGAGAGGGTCGATTCTTGGTGTTTAGAGAGTGGAAATCGAAAGGAAAAGAGGCATTTGGCATGATCTTCACCGATCTCACCTCGGGAGAGCTTGAAGACAATAAGGCAAGCCGTCCCTATTGTAGCGTCCATGGAAGCTTTCAACACAATCTGGCTCTCCATCTTGTCTTCAATGTTTGAGGAAGTCTTGTTATGCATATTTTAGTTGTTATCATGACTTTGATCTTGTTATTTGCTTGTATGGGTAGTTATACCCCAAGGTCACCTAATGATGATGAACCTCGGGATAGACTTGCATGTTTGAATATTGTGATTTAAATTTATTGCAATGTGTGTGATGTGTGGTTCTTGTTATGTGTTCTTGAATGTATTGGATTGCATGAGAATTCTATGGTTCAATTGTTAGTTTGTACTAGGAGCCGGGAAGCGCCCTTGTATTAGACTTACACAGCTTGAAAGGGATCTAAGTATGAATACACAGAGGGATTTGGGTATTTTGTACCCCCTCTAACCTTTAGGATCAAACCTAGGTATTAAGTTTGATCCTAATTAGAGATTTCCCGATGAGTAGTGCAATCATAGGAGGATTTGGTCGAAAGAGATTCTGATCAATACTTGTATGGGATTAGGGTTTAACCACCGAGGAATACGGGGTTAACCCCCTACTTTACGAATCTCTTGGTCCAAACCATCATTGCTTTGTAACCCTAATATCCTTCTATTCTTAGTAGTCCCGAGGGAATCCGTATCCATGACCATCTTCTTCCTTAGGATTTTAACCCAACTATCTCAACATGTGGGCACTCTCCATTAGCTCTTTTTAGTAGTTGAGATCATTTGAACTCGAACTTGTTGGTTAGACAATAGGTGAAGAGAAAGTAAGGGTAGGTGCTTGGCCCTGAGGAATACGACCCCTGTGTCATGCACAAGGTACTACTTTAAGACCCTGTGCACTTGCGGGAGATCAATCACCCACATTAATACAACCTTTGTCCAGAACCATTTTATTTCAAGTTGGACAGAACTTTATCAATGGACTGGACATAGTATTGTCACCCAGACTTTGATGCATAAAACTTGAAAAGTGTGTAATTTTAAGAGTGGTTTTTGCACTTCCCAGTAACAAATATAGGGTTTAATTTTGTATAATCACTCTAAAGATCGTTCTATTATAGTCAAAATGGCTCTTTTATCCCTTTATTTCTTTTTGCCTACAAGATGTACATGTATTATTACTTTCGGAAAAAAAATTGATCCCTCCAACGCCAATTAGGTTTTCAGTTAGGGTTGCTTACTTGGCATTAAATAACATTAAAATATTAAAAAAAAACTATTAATATTATTAAAAATAAAAAAATAAAATTTTTTATTAAAATATCATTAAATAATAATTAAATTAGAACATAAATTCTTTTGTGGTAAATAAGTCATCATTGAATAATTAGAGAAATTATCTAATAAAATTAATAAATATAAATATAACATAAAAATTACTTCTTTTAAATTGTAAATTATTAAATTATTATTTTATGTTAAATATATTTAAATGTTTCATAACACTTTAATATTTTTTTTTATTTTCAAAACTTTAATAATATTTAATAATAAGCTTGGCGTACCTTGTCTTACCTCACGAGGGTTCATAGATGAAGGTTGCGCTCTTACCTATAGCTTGAAAGCATGATGAACAAAGTCTCTTGAAGATAGAGGGGGAGTTATCGGGCTTGGGACCACCTAGCAATAGTGCATCCAATTTGTGCGGTTCACGCGCGTCTCCAATAGCCTTGGAGCGTTTCCGGTGGCGTCTCCTCACCCTCTTCATCTTCCGAAGCACCTTCTTCAGGAACCCCGGAGTAGATGGTACTTTTTCAGTCGAACCAAGCATCATAACTTCTTTATTTTCCACCTCTTGGTCGAACAAACTCTCGTACGGGTCCAGATTGAACATTTCCTGCATGTATTTATCAGCAATCTCATCATTAGTGTCTAGAAAATACAAAGTATCATCGAAATCAAGAGAATGCCGCATGGCTTCAGCAAGGCGGTATGTGAGCTTGTCATCTCTAACTCTCAATGTTAGCTCCCCGCCGTCCATGTTAATCAATGCCTTGGAAGTCCGCAAGAACGGACTCCCAAGTATCAAAGGTACATCCGCAACCTCATCGACGTCTAGCACCACAAAATCTACAGGAAAAATGTACTTGTCCACCATGACAAGCAAATCTTTGATGATACCCCTCGAATGTCTCACCGTTCGATCCGCCAATTGTAAAGTCGTCCGAGTGGGTCTAGGCTCGCTCAAGCCTATCTTCTGAAAGAAAGTGTATGGCATGACATTGATACTGACCCTTGAGTCCGCCAATGCCATTTCTTCACTCAAATTGCCAATATTACACGAAATGATGAAGCTTCCCGGGTCTTTCTTCTTGTTCGGCATGTTCTTTTGCAACACCGCTGAGCAAGACACATCTAAGATCACTGAAGCACTCTCATCCAACTTCCTCTTGTTAGTCAACAAGTTCTTCAAGAATTTTGCATACTTAGGTATTTGGGCCAATGCCTCAAGAAAAGGAATATTGATGTGGAGTTGCTTGAACAAACTCAGGAACTTCTTGTACTGTTCATCCCCATGGTCATTCTTCAATCTAGAGGGATAAGGGATTCTTGGCTTGAAAGGTGGGGGTGCTACCTCCTTCTCTTTGCTTGTTCTCTCCTCAACCTCTGTAACCTCGGGTGCGTGTTCATTAGGCCTCTCACTTGGAAGCCTATCTTCAACCTCACGACCACTTCTCAAAGTAATCGCCTTCACATGCTCTCTAGGATTGGTCTCGGTACTGCTCAGCAAACTTCTGTGTGGCCTTTCTGATAGAGACTTTACAATCTGCCCCACTTGATTTTCAAGATTGTGCAAAGAGGCATTGTGGTTGCGAAGTGTAGCCTCGACTGATTGAAACCTTGTATCTGATGATTACACAAACCTAGTCAAGCCCTTCTCCAAATCGGTCATTCGGGTCTCCAAACCTAAAACTCGGTTTTCCATGTTTGGGCTTGTTGTTATTGGAAACCCGGTGGCCCCATTGCCTTTTGTGGACCTTGGTTGCTCCATGAAAAATTGGGATGATTCTTCTAACCCGGATTGTAGGTTGCTATATAGATTCCCTTGGTTCCTCATTGCATTACCCACAAAATCGACATTCTCAATCGAAGATGCATCACCAATAGAGATCGGGCAATCGGAGGGAGCATGTCCTCCACCACACCCGGTGCAAGTAGTCATGGCCGCCACTCTATTCGAAGTTAGAAGATCTAACTTCTTACTCAATGATTCCACTTGAGCGGCCAATGAAGTTACTGCATCTATCTCATGGAGCCCGGCCACCTTTTTCTTCTTCCTAACATTGCATTAGTAGCTATTTAACCCCATTTCTTCAATTAGTTGACGGGCCTCACCGGGGGTCTTGCTACCTAAGGTACCTCCTGTTGCCGCATCCAAGAGTTGCCTTGTACTTGGATTCAACCCGTTATAAAAGGTTTGAACAATCATCCACTCCGAGAACCCGTGTTATGGGCACTTTCTCAAGAGCTCCTTGAACCTTTCCCACGTCTCAAATAGAGACTCCAATTCCGACTGTACAAAGGACGAGATCTCATTCCTAAGCTTTGCAGATTTTCTGGGAGGGAAATAATGAGCCAGAAAAGCGTCTACTATCTCCTCCCATGTGGTAATCGATGCTTTAAGTAATGAGTGTAGCCACTGCTTCACTCTCCCCTTTAAGAAAAATGGGAAGGCTCTCAACTTGATAGCATCATCCGTCATCGCGTTAATCTTAAGCATATCACACACCTCGAGAAGTTCTCTATATGACTGTTTGGATCCTCATCGGCCAAACCATTGAACTGTGGGGATTGCTGCAACATGTGGATGAATGCCGGCTTTAGCTCAAAGTTCTGAGCTATAATCGGGGGATGCACAATACTCGATTGTGTCCCCAATACTGAAGGTCTGGCATAATCGAATAATGTCCGCTGTTGCTCATACTATTCTGCCGTGTTTTCAAATTCTTCTACTTCCATATCAGCTAGATTAGACGGTTCTTGTACAGGTTCTTTCCCTTTTCTTCTAAGTATACGCTAAAGCTCGGGATCTCCTTCAATCAATATTGAGGGGTTCCCTCGGGTCATAACCTGGAGCTGCACCAAAAATCAGAACGATGATAGAATAAGAAGAAATGAACTAGAATGAATGAATGAATATCTAAGAAACAAAGTGCAAAGTATCTCTAAATGCCTACTCCCCGGCAACAACGCCAAAAACTTGACAATGCCCCTTGCGTATGTCTCGCAAGTGCACGGGTTTGTCGAAGTAATAAAATCCCAGATGAGTGGGATATCGTATCCACAGGTAGTAGGGAATAAAAACACTTAAATTGTTTCTTAACTAAGTGAAAGATGAATAGTGATATGTGTGACAAGATGTGAAATAACAAAAGTAAAAGAACAAGAAAGAGAGCACAAGTAAAGGTGATGGTAAGGTAGTCGATATAAATAAGGTACCCGAATATTATTCCGCATAGGACAATCATTTCAAGTGCAAGAACCCTCTATTATACTTTCTAACTGATGCAATAATGAGTCATGGAGATCCTTAAATACATGGTGCCAAATCTAATGTCAACCGTGCCTAACTCTATACATGTCCCGAAGAAAAAATTGAATAACCTCTCAACCTCGCACTCGTATAGAATTACAATGAATTCTAGGGATTCCAATTGATAAATCCTTTTTCTAGATGTAGACCTAACCCTTTGGTCCTAGTGGAAGGTCCCTAGTGACAATTAAGCCCTAGGTGCTAAAATCACTTTAACACTTCACTCCGTTGCACCCGCAAGTAAGCCCCAGCGGAAGGTCATCCTTTAGCCCATTCACTCTATTATGACTGCAAAGAACTTGAGAAAATGGAGGTAGAATAAATCACACCAGAGTGGAAAGGGGACGTTTCGCTACCTCTCGACTCACCCTCTCAACCCTCTCCAATCTATCTTTGTCTAACTCTCGTGATGTGTCACTCACTTACAAGGGTTACCAACAAGAACTCTCAACCCTAGTGTCACTCTAAGGTAGTATTCATACAGTCAAGCCTTCAAGATTAGAACTCAAATAAAACATCAGTTAATTGAAAGCATAATATAGAGGTTCAATGAAACGAATAAATCCTAAGGTTCACAAATACCCAAGTACCCACTAGGGGGTTTAGCTCTCCATGGAGCTAATGACAATCAATGAAATCAAATGTAAAAGCAAAGAATCCATAGAAAACCTCCTCGATAGTCGTCGCAATGGTCTTGTGGAGAGTCCTCTACTCTTCCAAGGGTCCCTTTGTCCGGCCTAGGATACACCTCGCTGGATCGGTGCCGGCGAAAGCTCTCCTACTAACCTTCTTCCAAATAGAGCACGATGTTGGAGCCATAGAACCTCTCCAAATCCCTAGCCAATACCTCTCAAAACCCTAGCCGAAGCCTTCTCTCAAGTAGGGGAAAAGGTGGAGAAAAGAACTCTGAAATCGGGGCTAAAATCGGCTTTAAATAGGGCTGGAATCAGGAATCCACACGCAATGTGGGCGCCCCTATGGATTTTTCGCACGGGTGTGTGGAATTTCCACACGCCCGTGTGGATTCGCTGTTTTACTCCTTCTTCGGCTAGCTATGAACAATACCTGCTACAGTATTTGCTGCAGTGCCGGCCCGAAACACTCCCGGATCCATGTTTTCTTCAAGGTAACGTAAACAGGCACACGTTTACGCCGTAGATCACTTTGCTTCTTCAATAAAAGGACACGTTGGTGGAGATCTTGCTATACATACAAAAACCATAATGCTTGAATGTGACTGCCCTTGTGCCCCTCCAAATCGTTGTACTAACTTGAATACAAGGAGGTTGGCACACATTTTCGCATCTTAAACCCGACTTATGTCTTCGCGTTTGAACCTTCTCAAAACTTCCTCCAAATGTTACATTCACGATCTACATTGGCTTCTTTCTCTAACCTTCAGCTTCACAACCCTATATGCATGAAAGTAACATAAATGCACACATATTAGCGTTAAAACCCGAGAAAAGTAATGTTCATCATAAGGAAAGAACACTTCGCATTCTTATCGCACAAGCACTTATCAAGCATGAAGGCAATCACATTTATGTATCCCGACTTGTACATTGATAGCAAGATCTTCACCAACGAGGCTTTTAATTGAAGAAGAGTTGCCATTTACGGTATAAACGTGTGCCCGTTTATGTTGCCTCGATGAAAAGTGTGAAATTTGGAGTGTTTCGGTGGAGTATTATAGCAGGTACTGTAGCAAATTACTATAGTAAGGCAATGTAGCAGTTACTGTTCACAGCCGGCCGAAAATCAGATTTCTAGAGAATCCAGATTGGTGTGTGGAAATTCCACAGGCCCATGTGAAAAATCCACAGGGGCGTGTGGATGCCTGATTCTAGCCTTATTTAAGACGTGATTCAGCCCGATTTTGGGGATATTCTTTCTCCATTCGCTCCAACTTTTTTCCATCTTTTGAGAGGCCTTCGGCTAGGGTTTTGAGAGGCTTTTGGTACGTCTTTGGAATGGATCTCCGGATTCGACACTGAGCTTCTCTTGGAATAAGGTTATTGGGGGAGCTTTCGTCGACACCAATCTGGCGAGGTATGCCCTAGGCCGAACAAGGGGACCTTTGGAGAATACGATGCTACTCCACAAGACCATCAACATGAAGACCAAGGGGGTTTTCCTATTGATTTCTTATCTTTACTTTCGATTTCATTGTTGATTGTATTGTGCTCCATGGAGAGCTAAACCCCCTAGTGGGTACTTGGATTTTGTAAACCCTATGATGTTATTGTTTCATTGACCTTCCATTATGTTTTCCTTAATTAATGCTTTTAATTAAGTTCAAATCTTTAATGTTTGTTGAATGATTTCTCCCTTAGAGTGACACTAGGGTTAAGAGTCAATATTGGTAATCTTTGTGGATGGATGACACGCCATGAGGGTTAGACAAAGCTAGATTTGAGAGGGTTGAGAGGGTGAGTCGAGAGGTAGCGGAGCGTGCTCTTTCCTCTCCGGTGTGATTTATCCTACCTCCATTTCCTAGAGTTCTTTGTCGTTACAATAGAGTGAAGTGTTAAGGGATGAACTCCGCTGGGGCTTAGTTGCGCGAGCAACAGAGTGAAGCGTTGAAGTGACTTTAGTATCTGGGGCTTAATTGTAACTAGACCAAAGGGTTAGATCTACACATAGGAATAGGGTTTATCACTTAGAATCTCTAGAACTCCATGCAACTTTGTGCAGTGTGAGGTGTTGAGACTGAGCAATTTCTCCACCGGGACATAGTGTAAGGTTAGTCACGGTTGACCTTAGATTTGGAACCATGTGCTTTAGGATTTCCACGACTCATTAAGCATTAATTAGGAAGTATAATGGCAGGTCATGCACTTGAAGCATAAGTCCTAAGGGGAGCATTGTCCGAATACACAACTTCTATCGATTGCCTTACCTGTCACTTACTTATGCCTCTCATTCTTGTTCCTTTTATTTCTGTTTACATCACATCTTATCAACACAATCATTATTCATCTTCACTTAATTAAGTAGAAATTTAAGTATTTTTTATTCTCTACTCTCTATGGATACGATACCCCACTCACTTGGGATTTATTATTTTGACAAACCCATGCACTTGCGGGTCACACGCAAAGGGCATTGTCAATGTCTAAATATTATTTAATGTCAATTCAAAGCTTTAATGAAAACCTAATAGTGGTTAGAGGGAGAAATAATTTTTTTAAAAAAAATAAATAATAGAGGGATTTTTTATTGATAAAAAATATAATAAATTTTTATTTTAAAACTAAACTACATATTATAAATATATATAAATATATATATATATACGTCTCTAGATTAAAAATTTATGGACAATTCTAATGGTTTCATATTTAAATAAATAGTAATTATTATACTAATTTTTATAAACAAAATTATAATTAATCAACCCAAAACTGCCGACCTCGAGGAGTTCATCAATTCTCATATATATATATATATAAGGTGGGTGTCCCCACTTTTCTCATTTGTTTTTGCAAATTGTTGGGATTCGAATGAGATAGTCATGTCCTCATTGACAGCGCCATGATTGTGAGGGGAAATAAAAACAAACAAACAAGATGCCGATGGTGATAACCCGCACGAATACAAAGAGGGATAAGGCGCTAACGTGGAAATGACCGATTCGAAAAGTAGGCGGGGTCTCAACATCAAGGCAAATATATACCAATATTGATGACCCTTACGAATCCGAGGGGGTGTGGGATCTCAAGCCTCAATAATGAAGGTTGTGAAAGAAAGAAATGATGATGAACTCACGTTCCTAAGATGGCCTTGGCTTCACAACAATAAATCCCTTCAGGTTAGGAATTAGAAATTATAATATTTACATAAAAATAAAAGGTTTACTGTCAAAACACATGACTGTTTAATATTTATTATTTTTGACATTTTATCACATCATTTTCAATTTAAGATTTTAATTTATTTACTATGGCTTTGGCACCTTGTAAAGGGGGACACGGGCAGACTTTCAGTCTGGTCAAACTAAATCAGCCTGACCGCCAACCTGTAACTAACTTGCACTATAATAGGTCTGATAACGGGTTGGTGTCTTCCCAACCCGTGATCCGGTGTGTTAATAAACTTGTGATTCTACGTCTTAATCCGCTGGATCAATCGGGTCGATAAACACACAGGGTTGACCCGATCAACTGGCGGTTTATATTATTTTAAAATAAATTTTAATCAAAACTTTGTTTGCTTCACATAGGTTTGGAACCCAAAACTAACTCAACTCATTTAAAAGCC